>NC_052639.1:10798156-11098156 GCF_016161935.1 Mauremys reevesii
TGGCCAGCTAGTTTGATCATGGGTAGGAGGAGCCGGGTTCTGTCAGTTGCAACACGATCCTCTGGGGAAGTCTTGGCAGGATGAACCCAAAGTTTCATAGCAAGGCACCCTGGTTATGTACTGATTTTCCTTCATTGGGACCAATGAGTTTTGCACCGTCATGTTGTAATCAGTTGTCGGATAGGGAGCAGGGCCAGGCTGTTTGGGAGGCACAGCCTTCCCTACCCTAAAGCTCATTCAGCAGTTTGAGGCTTGCAGAAGAGCCAAGCTGTTCGCTTTTCCATTAGGGCTCCCATCCCTTTCACTTCTCAAATGCCAAGTTATAGTCTGTATTTAATTTCAGTGCCATAGGGTGATTCGTGGCAGGGGAGGGGAGCTTCATTTAAAATTAGCCACTGGGGGAGGGATCACATGAGAAGAGCAATATCCTTCCCAACCCTACGAAGGGAGACCCCCCTCCCCTGCATTCCCTGAGGCTTCAGAGGGGTTAATTCAGTGGTTCTCAAACTTTTGTCCTGGTGACCCTTTCACACAGCAAACCTCTGAGTGTGATCCCCCCCCCCACTTACAAATGACAAACACTTTTTTATATATTTAACACTATTATAAATGCTGGAGGCAAAGCGGGGTTTGAGGTGGAGGCTGACAGCTTGCAACCCCCAGTAATAACCTCATGACCACCTGAGGGGTCCCAACCCCCAGTTTGAGAAGCTCTGGGTTAATTGTATTTAGCACCCTGTGTCCATTCACATGCATGTGCTATTTTGAGCATTTCAGTTTTCACAACATAGGCTCATCCCAGATTCTGGACAAGCTCAAATGCTCAGTTCGTGGAGTATGTACATAAGCTATAGTAAAGACAAACCCACAGTAACCGTCTCCAGTTTGTGAGGGACCCTGTGGAGCCAGTCTCAGGAAACAGATAAATACATGGAGGTTAAGTCCATTAATTACTATTATCTAGGATGGGTATGGATTGTTGTCCCTAGCCTCTGTTTGTCAGAGGTGGAGATGGATGGCAGGAGAGAGATCACTTGATCATTACCTGTTAGGTTCACTCCTCTGGGGCACTTGGCATTGGCCATTGTCGGTAGACAGGATACTGGGCTGGATGGACCTTTGGTTTGACCCAGTATGGCTGTTCTTATGTTCTAAGGTAAGTGAACCCAAAGTTATGCAGACAGATGTTAGTCAAGGAAGCCAGCAGAGTATCAGAAACCTGGAAAATCTCTGCCTGGATGTGGGCTCAGGCATTTGGTCGCAAGCTGAGGTGGTTCAAAAGTTTTGGATTTTTTTAGCAGAATTTTTATTGTTTCTTAAGCAATCAAACACAACAAGCAGCAAATATTGGCCACACATACTGAAACCCCAAACCATGTTCAGGTTTGGCGGACTAATTTCAGCTTTTCAATTTAAAACCACAACAAAGTTTGAAGGAAAGCAGACATTGTCGTGATTTTTTCTGCTTTTTAAAACCCCTAGTTTTTGATCCAAAAAAAGTTTTGATGGAAAATATTTGTCCAACCCTTTTAATGAGCTTTAGTGCCTTTTAGCACTAGCTGATGCTGAGAACCAGTGATACCTTGTAAAGAAGTTTTCTCAAAACTGGGTTTGTGCCGAGATGTGGAAAGTTCATTTTTCCCAGGGCCGCCCGTGAGGGGAGGAGCAAGTGGGGCAATTTGCCCCCCGTAGGGGCCCCCACGAGAATATAGTGTTGTATAGTATTGCAATTTTTTTATGGAAGGGGCCCCTGAAATTGCTTTGCCCCAGGCCCCCTGAATCCTCTGGGTGGCCCTGCCTGTCTCATCTTTAGAATCATCAGTCTGCCCTCCTCTGACATTTCAGTAGGGGTGTGTTGCAGCCTCCTGGCGCCCTTACGTCTTTCTTCAGTTCATCCCTCGTACATCTGGTTCAGCGATGACCTTCACACTTACCTCTTAACATGTACATTCCTTATTCACACACAAACCAGAATTAATTTACACTGAACATTTTGAACAGGAACATCAAATTGCAACGCAAAAGAAAACAATCATGGCATTCTTTTGCTTATTTTAAAATGCTAAACCTGCAACAAATTGGTGACCCTCAAAGGTCTGTTACTGCCTTGAAATCAGTCCAGACACAGATTCTGGCTGATGTATCTCTACCCATTGGCCCATTAGCCATTCCTTTCTGTTATTCAAAAAGGGTGGCTGGCAGGATGTGCTCAGATCATACACCAATACACTTAATACATGCTACATAATTATTCTTTATTCTTCATTCCAAATTATATAAAATACAAACATAAAATCCCACCACTACATTTGGGGGAAGAGTTTGGGGGAGTTCAGTTCCTGATTTGTATTTGACCTCTCTCCAGCACTTGTTTTGGTTTGGCCTTCCCCTTTCCATCCCTGTTTGAGGTTTCTGTCTCTGCCACAGCAGGTGATTCAATGGTACGTGAGAAAGATGAGCAGAATTCTCAGCAGGGAAATGTTGAGCAAGTGGATAAACACAGAGAATTATCGCAGAGATCGAAAGGAATGTGTCCTGCAATCATGAGCCAGAAACTCCTATGAGATTCAGCACAGACCAGAAAGAGAGCAGGAAACCATCCAGGGGAGAAAGTGGATAAATGTATTTCCTGTCGGGGAACTCAGACGGACCTCAACGAAACCACAACACAGCAGGAAATCCTCATGGGAAAGAGAAAAAATACATGCACTGAAGGTGGGAAGAATTTATTTGACTACTCAGTCCTTATAAAGCATCAAAGAATCCACACAGGAGAAAGGCCCTTTGAATGCCGTGAGTGTGGGAAATGCTTCACTAAGAGCTCATCCCTTTCTGAACATCAGAGAATCCACACAGGGGAGAGGCCCTATGAATGCAGTGAGTGTGGGAAAAACTTCACTCACAGATCAGGCTTTTTTCGCCATCTGAGAATCCACACAGGGGAGAGGCTCTATGAATGCAGTGAGTGTGGGAAAAACTAATCAATCGCAGCTCACACCTTATTAGGCATCAGATAATCCACACAAGAGAGAGGTCCTATAAATGCAGTGAGTGTGGGACAAGCTTCTCTTAGAGCTCAGGACTTTATGTACATCAGAGAATCCACTCAGGGGAGAGGCCCTTTCAATGCAGTGAGTGTGGGATAACCTTCAATCGCAGCTCAAACCTTTTACCCATCAGAGAATCCACACAGGAGAGAGGCCCTATCAATGCAGTGAGTGTGGAAAACCTTCTCTTGGCTCTCAACTCATGTTAGCCATCAGAAAATCTGCCAAGGAGATCAACACTATAATAGCCTCTATGGATTTCAATACTTTATTTTTCTTTTATTATTTTACTGATTCCCACACAGTAACTTTTGAAGCTATTTGAACTGTTTGCAGCACCATTATCCTCAGTTTGACCAGATGAGTGGCCCATTTTTGCCTTTTACAGTTTGCCCTGTTTTGAGGTAGACCAGTTTGTCCTTTCTATCAACTCCATTGTCTCATGAGTAATTTGAGGAGCCCTTTCCATAAGAAACAAGGAGCATCACATTTGTAGCATTCCTCCTATTGCAAAGTTATTGTTAGAGTCACCAGTGATTCAGATTGTATCATTGCCAGTTGTTCTCCCATTGCTCTGGGTTGTGCTGAAGAGCAGTTCTATTGGTAACTTTTCAAATTATATCTAAATGAAGAGGAGCAGGGGCAGGAAAAAGTGTCATTTCAGCCTCTGTGACACCGGAAGGATACGGGGCGACTCAGAGATTCCCTCCTTCCCATCACTGCAGAACGGTTACCTTTTGTCTGAGCCATGTATAGTTTACCTTCACATTCTATCCATCCACTTTTCAAATGTCATGTGATGAAGCATTCTCCATTATCTGTACTTGGAGATGATGGTTTGACTTTAATCCTATATCAGAGTTGCTATGAGTGCAGATGTAAGTGTCAAAGACCTGGGAGGAATCAAATGGATCCCAAACACAGTGTGATCATTGGGAGTTTAAATCTCAGGTTCCATCTACCGGTAAAGCCACTTCTTACAAAGTATCTGTTTTGTCCCCCATTATGGGGATGCTAGGATATTAAACATGTTGTAAATAACATAACTGACTATTGAGACAGTGCTGAGTGAAGCAGGTTTGAATGGATCAGAGGAGACTGTGATGGAGGATCTCTTGTCCTGATTCTGAATAATCAGATATAACCTGCTCTGGAATTTCACTTAACACTTCCATTGTCATGTATTCTGTCTCTCTGTGGTATGGGTTTCTATCTTTCCTGAAGGCTGTTTGGTCACCCAGTTGGATATTAGTTCAGTTTGATAGGATGTAGCTCAGATTTATTGGAGAATTTAAGACAAATGACCATTTTCTAAAGTCCTCATTTATGATTTCAGCTTTGCTTTTCCCCCATCCCTCCATGATGACAGGAGACAATTCAAGTGCAATTGTGTCAACAGGAGAGAACTGTCCAATTTACTGGACATACTAACAAAGACACAGCAGTGATTCTCCACTCAGAAATGGTTAACAACAGCAGAACCCCAACTAACTGAAGGAACTTCATATGATCACATTGTAGTTCAGTTGTTGAAGTCAATATTGTCTCAGATGATCTGGGGATAGAACTCCACATTAGGTGATTTTGAACTAGGCAAAATTCCCATGTATTTGGCTCCCAAATGATATGTACCCCAGGCCCAACAAAAGCTCTCTCCTAGCTAATCCTGTGTTACAGGGAATGCTGCCCTTCTTGATGCAGATGTTGAGGAAATAGAAGTGGGCTTTTTGTTGAATTTATCCTTTGTAGGTGTTGAAAATGTGTATAAAATCACTGTTGGAAATCTAATAGCTGCAGAAAAATAGCTATTTTTGAATAGAATCTCCAGCTCTGGTAACAAACAAAGATTATGATCCAGCCCTGTATCCAGTCCCTTGCCTGGAACTGTGCCACCAAATTAAAGAAAAGCTGAGCATGTTTCGGGAAGCCAGGGCTTACTAACACTGTTGAGATTTGGAGCGGTTTTGTAAAGGATTCTACTTCAGAGAAGTGTAAATTTACCCTAACCAAGGCCAAGGATTCGGAAAGAACTGGAGTGGAAAGAGCACACACTCAGTTCTTGGTTTCCACCCCAGTAAAGGAAGCTATGATGACCAACGGCCCAAGGAAAATTGTTTGTACAACTCCACTTACTAGTTCAGTGTCACTGGTTACAGTTCCAGAGTTCAGCCAAGGTTAGATTGAGAAGAGTAACTAGGAGTCTGGACTCAAAAATCCAGAGGGCAGCTCAAAAATCATGAGATGTTTAAAAATGCTCCCTTTGGGGGGGGTAGTGTTATTACTTTCTTGGTTTTTCTGAGACTCTTGGGCCCTGTTTTCTGGCTGAACTTGAAGGCTAAAAATGGACTTTTTAAAATAAACAAATGAAAAGGGAGATTTTTGTATCCTCATTAGGCTCCTAGATTGGGGTCTCATTGGGTTGGGCACTGCAGATACCCCATCCAAGAGTGGGTGCCCTAGTTGGGCCAAGCACTGCAGAGACCCTGACCGAGAGTGGGGGCCCTGATTCTGCCAGGTGATATACAACTCAGAGTGAGAGAGAGAGTCCTTGCTGCCAACAGCTCACAGGTGAAATAGACAAAAGTGTGGGAGGGCGGTTCCCATTTTACAGATAGGGAAACTGAGGCCCGAAGATGTGCTGTAATTTGTCCATGTTTGCACAGAAAATAATGGGACCAAACTGGGAACTGAATCCAAATTTTCTGAATCACAGCCTGGCCTTTAACCATGATCCAAGCGTCGTTGATTGCATGGCAGAGGCCTCAATGGAAATTTTCAGAATCTCCATCATTGGAGGATTTTAAGAAGGGGTTATACAAACACCTGTCAGGGATGGCCTAGGGATACTTGGTCCTGACTCTCGGGGTCCCTCCCTGCCCCACCTTTCTATATGATTCAATGGATCATCCTATTTATAATGACCAAACTTTTCTCTCTGGAATTATCCATTAAATGTTTATTATCCCCCCTCTGTTGCCTGGGGTAGAATGGAAGAGGAGAAAAACCTGTCTCAACAGAGGATGCAAACGTCAGTTTGTTCTCTCTTCATGTTTTACAGAAGCTTAGAGAGAGGAAGACACATTACCTGCCTAAGGTGGTAGAGAGGACAGAGAGTTTATTTCATTTTGGGCTGTGAATATAAGTGGAAGAGTGGCTGTCACTACCACCCAATGTGGGGCTTTAATGCACGACCAGCTGCCCAGTCTCTATGTAGAAGGAGCCCTGAGGGTATTTATTTGCGAGCTGAGGTTCCCTTTCTGACATTCGCCTTTTTTCCTGATTATGTCTCCAGCGAGCAAACCAGAGCTGTCACAAGGCTGGTTAGATGCTGCTTTCTAGACCAGAGAGCTGGGGTTGATGTAGCATGCTGTCGCCATCAGCTGGTCAGAGTAACCAGGGTGGGAGGGTGAAATTTAGGATTATCCCACAATGGAGAGGTGCTGTTAGACTCATCTAGTGGGAGAGAGTCTGAAAAAGCTTCTCAGCTCCCAGAGAGGGGGCAGACAAGCTGGTGCCACACACACATTTTCACAGGGAATCAGGCCCCCCTTGGGAAAAACTCAAAAGAAACCCAGGCCCAAGAATGTCAGAGAAGGGAATCAGTTTGCGCTTTAAGAGGTGGGTGAGGTCCTTAGATCCCTCCAGCGCCTGATAGAACCATTTGTGGGGAAGGGCCAGGGAAGTGGAGGCGGACAAGGAGAAGGAAAAAGGGCTTGCAGCTGTTGTGCAATCACCATGCTCCCAGCAGAAGGGTCCGGGGAGTTCAGCACTTTGGCTGCTGGTTGAGGACACAGAACTCACAAGATGGCAAAGCTCAGAGTCCCGAGTCAGAATGTGATCAGCTGACACCCAGGGGGAGCAACACCCCTCCCTTGGTCTCTGTGCCAGAGCTCCTATCAGCTCAGTGTCCTTCCTGCAAGAGTCGGCTGCTGAGAGGGTTGCGATGGGGTAAATGAAGGCAGAGGACAATTGTTCCTCATGGGTTTTCTTTGTATTGCTCTGTGATCCTGCTGGAGGAAGCTGAAGCATCATTTGAGTTTGTTTCAGTGGCTTGGATTGGGCTCAGGTTGTGACCCTGAGTATAGGGGTTCCTGCACTCTCTGCTCTTAGCCCCTCAGGGAGTGGACAATAGAGCTGCTTCAGAAATTGGACAGAAAGTAGCCTAAGGAAGTGTAGCATAAATAAGAAGAAGAACAGCATCATCACTCCTTGGTGGTCTAGTGGTTTGGATTTGGCATTTTTCACAGCAATGGCCTAGGTTCAATTCCCAGTCAGGGAAAAGTGACTTCACATCAGAAAACCTTCAATTATTTTTAAATTCCAATTTAAAAAAATCCATGTTTTTTCCTGGTTCCCCCATCATCTACATGATGTTGGGAAGGGCTTTGGAGACCATATAAAAATCAAAGCTTCCCACTGACTAGTAACAGAATATGGGCATGTTTCCCGTGTGCACCTGGAAGTCCAGGCTGCATGCCCTTTTACACAAATAGATGTGCAAATTATTCCCCCCCCTTGCTAGCTAGCCTATCCAACATTATAATAACAATAATAGACATTCAGGTTGACCCAAGATGAATTTTTTTCCCAATTTTCTTGCTGAAACAAAACCAAAAAATCATTTTGGGTTAACCAAAATATTTCAGCAAATAAAATATTCAGCCAAAAATTTTCATCCCACTCTTTGGAAGTAACTATCCTGGAGAAACTGATCATTAGCCTCTTCCATTCCTGAGGTCTAGCTGCTGAAGTGTTCTAAGCATGGACAATGGGCCTTTCACCTGTTGCCCACTGATTACTACCTTGCTCAGGTAGCTACTGATGAAAGGGAATGTGATTTAGTGGCAGACCTACTTCTATCTCTCTGCCCAACTAGGGATGTTTGTTTCAAATTGCTTGTAAAAATACAATAAATGCATTTTGTTGGTATCTAAACCTGAGATCAAGATAAAACATTGTGATTGTAAGTCAGTGAGAAAATCTCTGCTGAGTTCTACAGAAGGAAGGTTTTCTCATCAGGCTCTCACACAAGATAAAAGTTCTGAAGATTCTTAGAGCTTCCAGACACAGAGCCCAGAGTTTTCAGAAGGTCTCATGCTCACCCCTAGAGCCAGAATTTCAGACGAACTCAGCTGCCATTTGGGCAACAAAAATGTTGGCCAGGTTTTCAGAAATGCTGAACACACTGAGGGCTGAGCTATTTTGAAAACAAAAGGTGGTAGCAGTTTTTAACTCAATCATCAGAAATGCTGCAAGAGCTCCTCCAATTTGCCCATCTCACAAGGAGACAAAACACAGTCAAATCTCCCAACCAACAAAGCTCACATCTACTCCCCTTTTCCATGGATATTTGCCTGACAGCTCCCAGGGACCCATTCAACAAGACAGGAAATCCAAATTCAGTAAAGTCAAGGGAAAGTTTTTCACTGCAGGTTTCACTGACTGGGAAGGGTCATACAGAAAAGTTTGGTCATTTAATGCAAGACTACTAGGCTCTCCCTTATTCCATTCCTGTCTCTGTCATTTCCTTTTTCTCAGGCACAGGAGTGACTTATGTCTGGATTCTCTGTCTCCCATCAGGTGTTGAGATAGTGAGTGAGAAAGAGGAGGAGAATCCCCAGCAGGAAGATGCTGAGCAAGTAGAACCATATGGGACGTTATCAGGAAGACCCAAAGGAAATGTTTCTGGGAGTTGTGCACTGCCAGAAAAGCAAAAGCCTGTGAGACTCAGCAGAGGCCAGAGGAAAATTTAAGTAGGCTCTCAGACCTTATTACACATGAGAGAATCAACTTGGAAGAGACACGCTACACATGCCATGAGTGTGGGAAAAGCTTCAATGGGAGTTCAGACCTTTTCACACATCAGGAATCCACAGAGGAGAGAGACCCTACATGTGCTCTGAGTGTGGGAAAAGCTTCAGTCAGAGCTCACACCTTACCTCACATCAGATAATCCACACAGGTGAGAAACCTTATGGATGCTCTGAGTGCGGGAAACGCTTCCGTTGGCGCTCACATCTTATCAGACATCAGAGAATCCACACAGGAGAGACGCCCTACACGTGCTCTGAGTGCGGGAAACACTTCAGTCGGGGCTCAAGCCTTATCACACATTTGAGAATCCACACAGGAGAAATGCCCTACACATGTGCCGAGTGCGGGAAAAGCTTCAATCAGAACTCGCACCTTATCACACATCAGAGAATCCACACAGGAGAGACGCTCTACACATGCTCCGAGTGCGGGAAAAGCTTCAGTCAGAGCTCTAGCCTGAGCAGACATCAGAGAATCCACACAGGAGAGAGACCCTACACATGCTCTGAGTGTGGGAAAACCTTCATTGAGCGCTCAGACCTTGTCAGACATCGCAGAATCCACAGTGGAGAGAGACCCTACACGTGCTCTGCATTTGGGAAAAGCTTCAATCAGAGGTCATTCCCTATTAGACATCAGAAAATCCAAATGGGAGAGAACTGTAAGAAATGCCTTGATTAGGGCTGGCCAAAGATTTGTTTTTTAAAAAAATCACATTTGCTAATTCCAATATAGTGATCTTTGCACCATCTTCACCGTGGTCTCTCAGCTCCCCCAGATGAGTTGCCTCTTTCTGCCTTTTGCAGCTCACCCTTCTTTGGGGTCAGTCCTGTGATCTTTTCTATCAACTCCTTTCCTTTTGACTCATAGGAGCGTGCCCCCCTCCAGCCAGGAATGTTCATCAGCTCCAGGTGGGGGAGAGAGGTTTGATTCCCAACAAGCAACACTGAGGCAAAAGCTACCTGTGCCTTCCATCCACTAGGGCTGCACATGGCGTTGGCTGCTCAAGTTAGTGATCTTGGTGTAAAAAGACAGTTATAGTTGTAGAGTGGATGCAGCCCAGGGGCAGTGGTTGACATTAGCTTTCCTCTGGACCTGACCTAAACTCCATCACTTTTCCTAGTCTAAACAAACCCTGAGCATCACGGTTATACTATTCCCCCATTTCACAGCAATTGTTAGTCATCGAGTTCCCCCTTTGGAAACAAATTGTTTCATTCCCAGTTGCTCTGATGTTGCTTCAGGTTGTGCTGGGGAGCAGATATTTTTCCTACCATTTTCCTCACTTAAAATATATTGAACTATAACGAAGAGCAGCAACAGGGCAGGGATAGGGGAAAATGTCATTTCACCCTCTGTAACAACAGAAGAAGATAGGGTAAGTCAGAGGGATTCCGTTATTCCCCATCACCATCCCAATCCCTCTGTTGTTCAATTCGTTAGGTCAGTATTTTTTCTAACTGTCTGGGAAGAGGATTCCCTAGTAAATGACTTTTAACTAAGCACGATAGCCCTGCATTGGGCTTCCAAAGCAGTTGTGGCCAGGCCCTGCAGGAGGTTGCTCCTGAAGAGATCTCCTTCCTAATCAGGTGCATGTTGCCTTTTATTTGGGAAATGCAATTCCTATCTAGGTAGAGATGGGAAAATGGAAGTGATGTTTCTGTTCAGCTCAAATGGAGCTGGGAGATGCTGCAAATATGTAGAAAATGAAATCCCTTTTGAATGTGACATAGCTGCAGAAAGAGACCTATTTTCCATAGATACCTGACATTTGGTGTTTTACAGGGATTCTAAACCGCACCTGAATTTAGTCCCTAATTTAAATCTGTGCCACCAGATTAAAGAAATGAAAGGGCATATTTGGGGGAGTTGTGCCTCACTATCGCTACTGATCTGTTGTGTGGTTGGTGAAGAATTCTACACCAGAGACGTGTAAAATTACTCCAAGTAAGGTCAAAGATTTGACAAGAACTCAGGTAGAAATTGCAGGTAGTGGTGGTTGATTTTCACCCCAGAGATGGAAGCTATGGTGACCTGTGGCCCAGGTAAACTATTTTTAGAACCCTGCTCCCTAGTTAAGTGACATTGGACACACTCCTAAAGGACGCCATGATTAAATTGGGCACAACTGTCTTTTACCATTTGGATCCAAAGTTTCATGAAGCACAGAAACAGCTGATTCCTTCAGAGTCATTCCATGCCTATGGGCCCCAATCTGGCTGTCTTGTTGGACAAGAAGCACTTCCGTGCTGGGCAAACGATGGTAGCCAATGAGGGAATGTATCAGATTCGAAGTTCAGATTGCAGGATACTTGAATGCTGAGTCCAGAGTCTCTGGTTTAGTCCAGGCCTGCACAACTCATAAAGCGGCGAGGGCAATATTGCTCCAAAGAAAACAGCTGAGGGTTGAAACCCCCCCGGTCTCACTAACCCCCCCCCGTGCTGCTGAAATACCCCCCAAATGCCACGCAGCCCTCCCAAAACAACCCCCGCCCCATGGAAACAAACCCTCCTTCCCAGCACTTCCCTGCCAAAACAGGGAGGCGGAGCGGAGGTGCTGGGGCCAGCCGCCAGCTCACCTGCTCCCCAGCCACTGCCTGCCCGCTCGTCTCCTCAGGCCCTCTACCCCGCCGGCTCACCTGCCCCCACCACTGCCCACCTGCTCACCTCCTCCACCCCTTCCTCACCAGCTATTGTGTCATACAGGAGACCTGTGCTATGTAGGGGGTCAGATTAGATGCTCTAATGGTCTTTTGTGGCCGTAAAGTTGACTAATTTCTGAAAAACTGAGTGTAGCATTGGGAGCAGCATCTGATGTTTTCTGGTCTATCCAGCTTGCTTCCTAGAACGAATGTTCCTTGAGTGGGGTGATCCACAGGGAGTAGCTCAAACCTCCACAGATTAGGGGTTCATAGGAATGGAGCAACTCCTATGATTGTCCAACAGGTACATTCCTAGGGTTAAAGCAAAGAAACAGTGAAAGTATATGGCAATAAAGATTGTTTTCTGTGTGTCTTAAGGCAGGCATTGGTCCCTTGGAAGGGAGGTGGAAGGATGCCATATCTAATACTAACATGCCAACTTTTCCTAAACGTAAGGCTGGATCAGTGGGAAGAACGTCTCCCTACAGAAGAGACTAACACAATAGGAACAGGGATTCTTTGTTCAATCTGCAACTCTGAATAAGACACAATTCTTTAGTTCTTAGCTCCAACACCTGGCAATTTTCTGACCAGGCCTATCTTAGCAAGCAAGGCTTTCTGTTTACCCAGCTTTCTCTTAGCTGATCACTATTTGCTAGGCCTCTGGTCCCTTGACCATACTCTGGACTTTGGGTCTGGAAAGAGCTGGCAAAATCCATAGACCAGGTTGTTATATAAAATGCACATGGATTTTAACCATTCACATACAGTAATGGCAAAGTTCTTGATTCAGGCTTGTAACAGTGATGGAATAAACTGCAGGTTCAATTCAAGTCTCTGGAGTCCATCCACAGCTGGGATGGGTCATTCAGTCCTTTGTACAGAGCTTCAGTTTGTAGCAAAGTCCCTCCAGGGGTATGAAGCAGGATTGAAGACAAGATGGAGATGAGGCATCAGCCTTTTATAGTCTCTTGCCATGTGGTCTTTGCTTTCTTTGTCCCAAGGACACTCTATACAGCACCTGGCATAGAAAAACCTTAGAGTTCTGTCCATAGGCAGGTCCCTGCATACCTTGCTCAGTGACAAGGGATATCTGCCTTCTCTCAATGGGTCGATTGTATAGCTGATGGTCCTTAATGGGCCATCAAGCAGGATAGGCAGAACTGACACCAACTTGTCTGGCTGGGGTGTCCCCTGGAAGCAGAGCACAAGTTTGAAATACAGGCAGCATAAAGCCAATATTCATAACGTCAACTACAAGAATGATACACATCTAGAGATAGCATAATTATAATCAGCCAATCAGAACCTCTCCATAGACCCCTTACACGACAACCTTTCTATAATATTGGCTGCAAATATAGAACAGTGGTCACAACGGTGATCTATACAGTTACAGATTATGTCAATAACGTCACAGGAGGTGACACGGCATCAGTGAGACTGATACTGGAATAGCCTCCAGTTTTGGTGTCCTCATTTGAAAAAGATGTTGTGAAATTGGAGCTGGGGCAACAAAGAGCCACCAAATGTTCTGAGGGCTGGAGAAAAATGCCTTCTAGTGAGCTATTGAAAGAGCTCATCCTGTTTAGCTTATCAAAAGAAGATTGAAAGGTGACTTCATTGAACTGTTGAAGGGCCTTAATGGAGAGAAAAGATTGGGTATTAAAGCCGAGAAAGGCATAACAAGCCCCAATGGCTGGACGGTGAAAAGAGACAAATTCATATTACAACTAAGGCACAAATATTCAACAGCGAAGATGATTCACCACAGGAGCAAGCTACCAAGGAAAGTGGTGGATTTGCCATCTCCTGATGTCATTTCATGAAGACTAGATGTCTTTCTGGAATGTGCTTGCCCCAAAAGTAGCTCTTGTGTCATACAGGAGGCCTGTGATATGCAGGGGGTCAGATTAGATGCTCTAATGGTCTCTTCTGGCCATAAAGTCGACTAATTTCTGAAAAACTGAGTGTAGCATTGGGAGCAGCATCTGATGTTTTACTGTCTAGCCGGCTTGCTGCCTAGAATGAATGTTCCCTGAGTGGGGTGATCCACAGGGAGCAGCTCAAACATCCAAAGTGCCTGGGCAGGGGCAGGACATTAGCACAGCAAGGGAGGGGTGTGGCAGTGACATCACAAAGCCTTTTGCAGGACCTCAGACTATTGGTCAAAGGTGGTGGGGAGGTGGTGACCTCACAGAGAGATGCTGACATCAGCCAGGCAGGACAGGGGCGAGGGGCCAGGAAACCTCAGAGACCCCTGTGGCTTTGCTTCAGCAAGTCTCCTTCTCCAGGTCTTTCTTTGAGGACTGAGAGAGTATTCGGGTTCACGGACGTGAGCACCAGGAGGAACCTCTTTTGAGTTTTCTCCTTCCCTTTTCCTGATTTTACTAGAAAACAGCCATCCCTGTTTAGAAGGTAAGAGCCTCCTCAAGGTTTGAAACCTGTTCAGTCTGATCCATCTGGTAACGAAGTCTAAACATGGAAAACACGAGTTTAAGGAGGCAGAATTTTATTCCGCACCTGGGATTTTGTCCCCTAGAATTACTGGAGACATTAGGGTTTATCCTTTGTGTTTCACCTTTTCCTCCACCCCTTCCTCCTTTCTCTTCTTTTGTCCTTTCACCTGTTTCCCTCCCAACACCAGGAGCGGTGTCTGTGTGTGTTTGTGTGTGTGTGTGTGTTGCTGGGGAGTGCTCTGCAGCTCGCACTGTGGGAGGTCCACCCAAAAATGTGGGGCTGAAATAGTGCTCAGGCAGTGATCCCCACCAGTGACCTGGGCCATCCTTTGGGCTCTCTGGTGAGAACCCTCAGCTTCCCGTCCTCAGTCTCTACCCTGATTGGCTGAGCAGGGGGTTATTGACAGGGAGGAGACTCAGGTCCTTGTTGTTCTCTTTTAAGACCAAGGAAATAAGTCAGAACCAGTCATATGTTTGATGAATTTTGCTGCTTCTCTGCATTAATGGTCTCTGAGCAGTTCATGATTCTCTCTAACATTGCAGTTCTCCTCAAATACTTGCTGAATAATTACTGTGCACTGTTGTTGGTGTGGAGCTCATCTGAGAACACTTTATTCAGGTCATTCAATGTGTGAAATTCAAGATCTGATGGTTAGTTTGAAAATCAGGGCTCTTGGGTCCTATTCCCAACTCTGCCACTGCCTGCCTGTGTGACCTAAGACAAGTCAATTCTCCTTTCTCAGCCTTAGCTTCTCCCTCTTTCCAGTAGGGATAATAATGATCCGCTCCTACCTACCTTATGGTATGTGGAGGCAGGGTTGGCACTAAGTTTTTTGCCTCCCCAAGCAAAAAAAAATGTTGTCTGCCCTCCCATCGCCCTGCTGCCCGAGCCCTGGGTTCTCCCCTCCCCACACTTGCACCCCCTGCCTCCCCAGCTCTGGGCCTCCCACCACTCGCACCCCGCTGCTGCCCCAGCCCTGGGCTCTCCCCCACACACCCTGTGCTGCCCCAGCTCTTGACTCTCCCCTTCCCCCCTACCAGTGCTCCCCCACCCACACACACCCTGCTGCCCCAGCCCTCGGCTCCTCCCCCCACCTGCACCGTCCTTCCACCCCAGCCCTGGGTCACTGGTAACTTGCTCCCAGTTTAATAGAATAGAAAAAAGAGAGGATTGAATGTGTAACAGGGAGTTTGGTAAATCTTGGTTATTTTATTTTTGCAACAGGCTCCTGTCCACCTCCAGTAGAGTTTTCAGTCCCAATGGCAACTTACTTACCAAATGTAATACAGACTAGTCCATTCCTCCCAAGTGGATTTGGTTCTTGTTCTTCTGCACATTGTAGCCCGTGGAGGACAAGGACCTGCAAATGTGTCTTCACGTGCCTTTGTTTCATTGATGAAAACATAAACTAGACCCTTAGAGGATTGGAACTGATTTCAGCTGGGGGACATGTTTGCTAGATTTTTATGCATTTGCACAGGAAAATGTTGAGTGTTTCTGTTTATCCCTAGTCAGTGGAGCTCCTGAACATAATGGAAATGGACATGCAATTATTTTTTGTTGAAGGACCAGGCTTTTAAGGAGGCATTTGGATTTGAACCAAAGCCCCTTGAAGCTGCAGTCAAACACTCTACCACTGAGCTATACCCCCTGACAATTACATTGGCAAGTCAGTGATCTCAAGGATCTTGAAACCTGAGAGTGGAGTTCATTTCTTCCACACCAGTATTGCTGTCTGTGCATCCTGGAGCTATGGGGTGAGTGGGAAAGGCCCACAACTAGCTTGTCAGTATCAGCAAAGGAGCAGCTGACATCAGGACCAACGAGACGTGTTGGTGGCCCATCAGGAAGAATCCACTCTCCCAGAGACTTCTCGGCGAGGGCACGGTACACAATGGGGGCTACCTACCTGCCACATCCCAGCAAGGGTCTTTCTAGTCCCACTTTAGTGTTACCCAATTTCTAATCAGTCTTTGGCCCAGATTCCCTCCCTGAGCGGCACCAGCACATACCTGGGCCCCCTGCTAGTGTCAAATCTGCCTTGAGCTGGGACCCAGCTTGGCAAAGAGCCTGCAGCCCCCTCTGTGCTGGGGAGTGAGAGCAGCCCTGGCACTGGGCAGGGCAGCCCTGAGGGAATGAACCCAATGTGCCCGTGAGGCCCTGATCCAGAACCTCTGCCAGGCAGCTTGTGCTGCTCGGGCGTCTCTAGTCTCCAGTGAGGATTCAAAGCTTCTCTGCTCCAGGGGAACCCCTGGGGGAGGGGGGCAGGGCTCCTGCAGGATAAATCTTCCTGCCGGCAGAGCTCTGGTCCCCTCCTCATGGGCACAGGGCATTGCACACAGCACCCACCACATGCACACACCCCTTTGTGGGGAGAATCAGCTCTGGGATATTGGGGTCAACCCCCCCCTCCTCCCTGCAAACCTTCTCCTGGCTTCAGTGAGGGAATGGGGGCGTGAGGGGCTAGTTCGGTAACAGCAGCAGCGTGGCCGTGGGGCTCGGCCGGTGGCTGGGGCCAGTCACCTGAGCATGAACCTAGCCGACCCCAGGAGATGGACCCGGGTCACCAGCCCAACCCACCACGCGGCTGCTGCCGCTGCCCCGTTAGTGCGCGAGCTCCCACAGACCACTCTGGGGAGAGCCCCCAGCTGCAGGGGAGACGCCCCTGAGTGCCTGGCAGGGCCCAGCTCCTGGCTGACCTGCACTGCTGGGGGTCAGGGGGCTGGGTGACAGGGGGGCGTTGGCTCTGGGGTGGGACTGTCACTTCCCCCCCTGCCAAGCCAACAGGATCACAGCAAACGAAACCAGCTCGGCCGGCAGGGGAAGAGTTCAGTCCAGGGCCTGGTGCATTCTGGGAGCAGGGGCGGGGCAGAGAAAGGGCAGATACGGGGCAGCTCTGAACACTGTGCGCAGAACTGCCTGTCCTGTCCCGCAGCCCCTGCTACAGGGGGCTTTTAGCCATAGTTTTAATCAGGCCAATAAATTGAACCACACCCCTGTTAAATCATTGCTCAGCCCGAGTCCTTCACCCACATTCCTTAGGGCATTGGGTGTTTCATTTCCTGCCTCCATTTCCCACAGAGACACAATTTCCTTTGCACAGATCCATGAACAGCAAAACCTCCCTGTGTCTCTGGTCTGAGCCAGGGCATTCGATTCCAGTGAACCCTTCTCTCCTGCAGTGGCGATGGTCAGACAGAGGGGACGTGGCACCTGCATCCCTGCCAGGGAGATATTGGCTCGGCTCTTTCTTTCTGCTGCTGTTGTTAGTCCATGAAACATCAAGGGTGGAATGCAAGGCTCAGTTCATGCACCAGCCCCCTGAAAAATTTCAGTGCCCCAGAGAAATCCTGCCACCTGATATTGGAACGATGTGCTGGAGATTTGACTAGGAAAGGGACTGTCTGAATTGTCAGAGTGGGGAATGAACAACAATCTACAGCAATGTCGTTCACACAAACACACTCTCATCCTGCTCCAGCCGGAAGGGAAATGGGCAGGAATTCTCGCTGTTCACCCAAGGACACACTTACACTGATGCACAGCCATGAATGTGCTGGGGAAGCTGGTCTGAGCAAACAATTTGAAGAGACAAGTCAGTGAGAACTGAATTATCGTGTAGTAAAACAATTATACATCAAGTAGTTGTGGCCGAGTGGTTAAGGCGATGGACTAGAAATCCATTGGGGTTGCCCCGTGCAGGTTCAAATCCTGCCAACTACGCAAGCACTGCACTGTTCTTATGATTACTCTAGTTTTAGTGCCTGAGCATTCACAGTGCAAACTGGAGCTAAATCTAGTTTCACTCTGTCTACACTTAAAATGCTGCTGTGGCACCTGCTATAGCACTCTGGAGTAGACAGTCAGTAGAGAGGTTTTCCCATCCCTGTAATAGCTACATGAACAGAACAATTCTTCCTTTTCTTTAGCACTATCTAAGCAGGGCTTAGGTCACTGTAACTATATGGGTGGACGGGGGGTTTCATACCCTGAGAGACGTCGCTCTGCCAGTGAAGTGCCCAGCGTACACCAGCCCTTAGATCCCTCTTGGTATTTCAATGCAGGCACTGACCTGTGAGAGGAAAACATCAGCTCACAAACACAGAGACTGAATTCCCCACATTTAATCTCGCTGCACTTTCCAGAAAGTCACAAACTTCAATTCATTCTTGCTAGGAGAGAGAAAAAATAAGTGACATTAAGTTTTTGGCTTGATTAAATAAAATTAAGTGTTTAATTAATATAGTAAAAATCTGTCCTGATTCCTCTAACTAGCACCACAGTGTGAAATAGGAACAGAGACAAAGCTTGTCAGTGACGACTAATTTCACAAATGATCTTCCCATTACTAATTTCCACGTTGCCCCTATTGGAGGTCTGGGCATCGCCAGTGTCACTGCTCTGCATTCACCTTCCCCTTAGAATTGTTATCGGACATTCGCCTTTCTCTGCAGCGTGGGGCTCGGGTCACTTGCTGGAGGATTCCCTGCACGTTGAAGTCCTTAAACCACGATTTGAGGACTTCAGTAACTCAGACATAGGTTAGGGGTTTGTTACAGGAGTGGGTGAGTGAGATTCTGTGGCCTGCGTTGCGCAGGAGGTCAGACTAGATGATCATAATGGTCCCTTCTGACCTTAAGTCTATGACTCAATTAATCTATACCCAAATTTGGAAAATTGTGCAGTTCAGAATGAGAATAGTGACCCCGTCTCCTTCCTGCACCTGCTCTACATTGCCCCACAGCAGCTTCTCCACCTGCAGAGTCACCCCAGCACTGCAGTGCAGCTGCCCAGGGTTCAGCAGGGGCCCCTGGCAAGGACCGTGGGTGCAGCTAACAGCCCGGTGTGCCTGGCCATGAGGCAGCTGTAAAAAAGCAACATCTCCCCAGAAGTACAGAGACTGAATTCCCCAACTTTAACATCATGACCCCCTGTAGAAAGCCACACGTGTCAGTTGTATTTTCACAGGGAGATGCAAAAATCAAGTGACGCCAATTTTTAAGCTGAGTAAATAAAGTTGAGGAGATAGTTATTAACCTCCCAAAAATATACTAAAGATCCCTCAACATAACACCTGAAGGTGAAATATGAACAGAGACAAACCTTGTCAGCAAAGGCTCATTTCCCAAATGATCCTCAAAATGTTACTAATTCCCACCCCTCCTCCGCAGGAGCTCTGTGCAGTGTAACTGTTCTGCAGGCAGCTTCCCATTCAATGCTGTTGTGGGACATTCCCAGACCTGGAAATGTACCAACGACAGAATTTGAAGAGCAAACCTGGCTCCCCGCACCAGGCGGGATTTGAGTGTTTTGTCTTTGTCAATAGTACAGACGCCAGGGGCAGGACTCCAGGCTCTGCTTGAGGGATCCTGGCACAGGGGCTCGGGGCAGAGAAAGGATTGTAGGTTCTGACCTGTGTTCTGGAGAGGAGGTAATAATTGAAGGGGGCATTTTTGACTCTTCCCCTTCTCAGTGTCCCGGGGCTGGAATTCTACATTCCACAGGGCCAAATGACGGGGTGATGCCAGTTGGTTAATGGAAACCAGTGCTCCAGGTGAGATTTGAACTCACAACCTCAGCATATCTTCTCTCAGCACTGCCCTATAAGTACTGTGCACTAACCAATTGTACCATTGGAGCACCTGTTGGATAGTCTTTTCTGAAACCCCCCTAGGCTGATAAAGCCAAGGAGTGACCCCAAAACATTCTCAGTGGGGCTGAGAGCAGGTAGCGACAAGTGTTGTACTCGGTGGGGTGGATTCTTCTTAAGGGTCCCAGGCCCCATTTCACCCTTTTGTTCTTCCCTGTGTAATAACAGAGCTGGTTAAGACTCAATGGAGAGTCTTGCTGCAGCCCAACAGATCTGATGTCACTGATAACCAGCTCTAAGCATTAGTCCTGCTTTGGGACAGTGTCTCTCATGCAAGGAACTGCCCAGTCTGCGCTAGCAGTGAGGCTCCCTCACTAACAGCTGAAATCAGGGAGAGCTGTGGGAAGTGCAGGGCCCCAGGGGTGCCTGGACAGGGGGGAACAACACCCCAGGGCTTTTAAAAATGGGAGGGCTCTGCCTTGCCACTTTGTAATGACCGTAAGGGCGAGTGAGGGTGGGGAGGGGACGGAGAGCAGTGAGCGGGAGGAGGGGTCTTGGGGGATGAGGCAGCGTAGGAGCCTCTTGTGGGAAATATCTCCTGCCCCACTGCCAAAAGGAGCCCCTTGAGTGGGAACGGTCAGAGGCCCCACTCGGGGGCTGGCCCTGCTTTCCTACCTGCTTTTCAACTGCTGCAAAAACATCCCGAGCAGAGAAGCAACGGGCCAAAATACTTTTAAGCAGCTGCCAAAGTAGCTCAGTTGGGAGAGTGTTAGACTGAAGATCTAAAGGTCCCTGGCTTAACCCCAGCCTCTGGCAGCTTGTTCTCTGGAAGCACAGCGGTGCCTGCACCCAAGGTGAGCAGGGCTGGCCTAGGGCAAAGCAATTCTGGGGGCCCTTTCCATTAAAAAAGTTGCAATACTGTATTCTCATGGGGCCCTGAGAGATGAGAGCTGTCTTTCCGAACGTGGTGGCCCTCAGGAATGGTGCCAGAGGGCTGCTGGGCAGTGGCAGGCAGGCATTGGGGATGAAAACTCCTCTGCGCAGTTGAGCAAGGGCACTACCAGGGAAGGGGCATCTGTGAAAGTGGCCGTGTGGAAGGTGGCAGGGATTTGGGGGCCCAGGAGGAGGCACTTGCTGTTCAGTGCCTTGGAGCAGCTGGACTTGGCCATGGTGGGTGTTCAGGAAATGCACATTAACAACTCTAGGGTAGCTCAATAGGCAGAGGGTGATTGGAGGAAAGGCCTCCTGGACAGGGAAGAATGATGGGGCTGGAGTCTTGTTCTTCACATTCACGGTGCGAGTACAGAAGGTGGTGGAGCTTAGACCAGGGAGGGCATTGCTGGTGGCTTTGTGCTCTGTGGCACTGGTTACTGCTATATTAGTGTGTATGGTCCCCAGTTAAGGCATGAGAGGGAAGATCAAAGGCTCCCTTCCTCTGGACTGCATGATGTTTGTTGTTGGGGGGGATTTTAATTGTGTCAGCCGGCCTGAGCACCGCTGGTCCCGTTTTCCCAACCTTCAGAGGAAACATTTTTACAATGAGCACTACCTGGCGCAGGTCTGTAGTGAGGTCGGCTTAGAGGAGCTCACTCCAGCCACAGAGGGGGTTCACCTTTCTGCAGGGACAGACCAGGACTCGCACTGACCGGATTTATGCTTAGCTTTTGTGTCTTTAGCATGTTGCTTCTCAGATTCTTTCTTGGCCTGACTTGTTACACTTTGACACTTAACAGGCCAGAGTTTGTGCACCTTCCTATTATCCTCACTAGGATCTGATTTCCAAATTTTGAGGAATGACTTTTTGCCTCTAACAGCCTCCATTACTCTGACGTTTACCTAGAGTGGCGTTCTGCTGGTCGTCCTATTGTCGTTTCTGATTTAGGGCAAACGTTTCATCTGAGCCTCTAATTGCGGCGGTTTTAAACGCTCTGCATGCTGCTTGCAGGCACCTAACACTTGTGACAGCAGCTCCTTTTAATTCCCATCCAACCATCTGTACTTATGCCGATAGGTCGAATTTAGGTCTTTAACTTTGAGCGGTAGCTGAGAAGATGGTAAATCGGGCAGAAACCCATTCGACAAACCTCTTCATTTCCTTGTTATTTCCTGACTTAGTCATTCATCGCCTTTTCCTTATTTCCTGGTTGAGGCGGCGGCCTGCCAGGGAGCTCCCCGGCACCTCTGGCTGCCTGGGCTGAAGGCAAGAGGCAGGTCTGGGCGTGGCGAGGGCCTCCTGTCCCGGAATGAGGCTGCAGTGCTTCCTGGTCCCCTTTTCCCACCCACACCGGCAGGTGGCTGCTGCGGGAGAACACGAGGGAGGCTCTGGGGGCGCTAGGCAGCGCTGTGTGTTTGGCTGTCAGGGGAAAGAGCCGAGGCTCCGGACTCGACCTGCCATTGACTCGCGTGGCTCTGCGCGGCCGTCAGCCGGGGCGGGCCAGGCCGCGGACGTGACTCAGGCTTGGGCCGCATGGCCGCGCTTTCCTGACGAGGCATGAGGCAGGCCAAGAGCTTTGCACAGCGTACAGGGAAGTGGGAGGGAGGTGTCTTTGAGCCAGCCTGTCTCCTCCGCTTCTCCCTTGCCGCTTGGGCGGAGGCGGGAAGGGAGCGAAATGTTCCCGGCTGAAGGTTTTGCGCTCGGCCTTGAGGATTAAACCTGAGCCTCCGGCACGGCTGCTGGGAGATGCGCTTTTGCAGCGCGGCCCCGACACTCTTGTAGGCAGCAGGTGAATCCACTGTGTCCAGGAGGGAGCCTTCAACGTGGCAAAAGGGGAACATCACGGCTCCCAGCAGACCTTGAGGAGCCCATGAGGAGCCTTCAGTGGAATCCCTGGGGGAGCATAACCCCCCCTCCTTTCCATTAACAGCTGCACTCACTGACCCATGATACCACAGAGACACCTACCAGCAGCTGGTTTGCCAGGGCCGCTGCCCAGCACCCTGCAGCGCTTCCTGCCAGTGCCAGAGCTCACCAGGCACTAGCCTGGAGCCAGGGCCGCTAGGCGCTGCTGAAGAAAAGCCAGCAGAGGGACACAGTGGAAGTGTCCTGTGCCCAGCACACAGAGGTGGATCAATCAAAACCCTCTTCTGCCAGCACCAGGCCTCCTGCTTCTTACACTGGGCCTGCAAGCGAGGGGGCGGCTGGCACGGTGCCAAGAGTCTAACCTGTGAGGCAGGAGGCGGCTGACGCCTGCAGCCTGCTGGGGAGCTCCCAGAAGTTATTAAGGGACAGAGACTCCTCAATGCCCTTAGTAACAAGGGTTTGGGGGTCACAGAGGCCAGTAAGGGGGTCACTGTGTCGGCCTTATAACCCTGGGTGTCAGGTCACTGTGCAGCTTTGATCTAGAGCTCGGATCCCAACAACCGACCAGCAGCCCACAGCCTCCCCCTGGGTCTGCCCCACCTGGTTACTCCTTACAGGCCGACCTTACCCCCCTTCCAGCCCCGGATTCACCCCCTAATCATCCTACTGCCACTCAGAGCCACAGCCGTGGAGGTGCTGAAGGAGGGAGGGGTGACTCCAGGGTGGGGTTCTTCTCTAAAGGTGGCTGGCAGAAAGGTGGTGCTGAGCTCTGTCAGCCACCTGCCCAGGTGCCTCGCTGCCAGGGGGTGCAGACATTTCTCTAAGGCACATAAAGGGGCTATTTAGTGTTGAAGCAAATGCGAGGAATGTGCATTTATGAGAGGAAATTTCCATCTCTTCAACAGCTGTACATCAGGGCTCCAGTGGCCTAATGGATAAAGCATTGGCTTCTGAAGCCAGAGATTGTGGGTTCAAGTCCCATCTGGGGTGAAGATCTACTTCTTTCCTCTATATTGCAAGGAAAGGGCCTTATTTTCAACCAGGAAGCTGGGAGATGTTTCTTTGTTTGAGCAGAAAGTCCTGGATCTTGGGAACAATCACCAAGGATATTAGAAGGCTCAGTCTGGTGACCTAATGGATGCAACCACGCAGCCCCATCTGAGAAGCAGGATCCATGGAGCAACATTCCCCTCCTGCCCTGACAGGTGGGCTGTGCAGATGATGGTGGAGGGCAGCAGGATGGGAGGTTGCAGTAGCGCTGCCTGGGCTGTATCTGCGCCAAGGATAAATGGAAGGGGTCATGCAGCCTGTGCCTGACACTCCACAGTGCTACATTCACTCCAGGAACAAGTCAAATCCTGCACCAAGGGTGGTGAATTCCCATGTGAGCACACAGTGCCCCTGTGCACCACACATGCTGCACACACATCAACTGCAGCAAAAGAGACACAAACTGCACACTGAGGAGACAGCTGGTTTGTTTCCAGGTTGCTTTTATTTCCAAAAGTACTGAGGTGTGATCTCTCTTCTTTTTCCGTGGGCAGAAACGCAATGGAGGAGAATCTCACATCCCTGAGCTGCCAGGTGACAGTGGCAGGAAGAAAACGCACTGCAATGAAATTTAAAAAACACTCATAAATAATTTAACAATGAGAAGTAATTAAATAAAAAAAAATCCAATGGGGACACATGCTGGTGGCTTGTTCCCACCCCAGAGAGCGAGGGGCAGGGAGTGTGTGAAAGGCAGGTGGTTAAGTCTGAGGGAGCATATTCATATTTCATACAAGTTAAACAAATTATAGCAGACAGCTACAAAATACTCCATTTGGTAACATCAATACAGAATATATAAATCTACAAGCAATACAGCCATACACAGGGTGTCCACTTAATACCAGAGTTCCCACGGCCAAATAGCTGGAAGTGCCTTCACAGTCACTGCTAAACGAAACAACATTGTGCAGAACCAAGAGCAGCCCTGCTGTGCTGTTAGGAAGCCTGCAGGAGAACCAGCAAATCAATCTATGATTCTGTGCTTCTGCTTAGTAGTTACCAAGTGTGATCAATGGAAGCGGGGGGGAGGGTTGCTCCCTTTTTTGGACACCCAGCCAGCCAGTAGCTATAAAATCCCTCGGAGGCCTGGTCTACACTATGACTTTAGGTTGAATTCAGCAGCGTTACCTCGATTTAACCCTGGACCCATCCACACGACAAAGCCCTTTTTTTCAAATTAAAGGGCTCTTTAAATCGATTTCTTTACTCCACCTCCAACGAGGGGATTAGCACTGAACTCAGCCTCGCCTGGTCGAATTTAGGGTAGTGGTGTACACAATTTGAAGGTATTAGCCTCCAGAGCTATCCCAGAGTGCTCCATTGTGACCACTCTGGACAGCACTCTCAACTCAGATGCACTGGCCAGATAGACAGGAAAAGGCCTGCAAACTTCTTAATTTCGTTTCCTGTTTGGCCAGTGTAGTGTGCTGATCAGCACAGGTGACCATGCAGAGCTCATCCCCATGATGTGCACATTGCCGGGGCACATTGCCCAGCCCATACTTTGTGAGAAGTCTATGACCATGTCTATGTCCTCATCACTCTTGTCACCGCACTGCTGTCGCCTCCTTGCCTGGTTTTGCTTTTGCAGCTTCTGGTTCTGCGCTGAGAAAAGGTGTGAAACAATTGTCTGCCATTGCTGTGATGGAGGGAGGGGCGACTGACGGCATGGCTTACAGGGAATTAAAATCAACAAAAGGGGTGGCTTTGCATCAAGGAGAAACACAAACAACTGTCACACAGAATGGCCCCCTCAAGGATTGAACTCAAAACCGTGGGTTTAGCAGGCCGTTGATTTCACAAAACAAATCAGGTCAATTTCTTGTTTTGATCCATCTAGCTTTTACATTTTTAGGCTGGTAGCAAACGGGGCAGTACAACTGCTAGCCATCGTCCTCTCCTGGTTGCTTGGCAGAAGATGGGAATGAGCTGGCTGAGTCACTCCCTTGTCTGCCCAGGCACCCCAACTGATCTCACTGAGATCAGCTAAAAGAGCACCTAGGAGTACAATGACAATGGCTACCAATCATAATGCACCTTCTGCTGCCAAAAGACAATGAGCTGCTGCTGTGTAGCAATGCAGTCCCATGTCTGCCAGAACCCAGGAGACGTACGGTGTGACGGTGAGCTGAGCGGGCTCCATGCTTGCCGTGGTATGGCGTCTGCTCAGGTAGCCCAGGAAAAAAGGTGCGAAATGATTGTCTGCTGTTGCTTTCACGGAGGGAGGGAGGGCGAGGAGGGTCTGATGACATGTACCCAGAATCACCCGCGACACTGTTTTTGCCCCATCAGGCATTGGGATCTCAACCCAGAATCCCAATGGACAGCGGAGATTGTGGGATAGCTACCCACAGCTACCCAAATTGCAACGCTCCAGAAGTCGACGCTCCCTTGGTACTGTGGATGCAGTCCAGTGACTTAATGCACTTAGAGCCCTTTGTGTTGGGACACACACAATCGACTGTATAAAAACAATTCCTAAAAAAAACACTTCTATAAATTTGACCTAATTTCATAGTGTAGATAGACCCCAAGACACTTGATCACAGCATGGATAGGCTAAGAGACTACTTACACTTTGGTCTGGTTTACACTGGGTGAAGGGTGGGGGAACAGGGTCAATGTAAAACACAAAACTTCAGCTACAAGAATAGTGTAGCTGAAGTTGATATATCTTATTGTGACTTACCTCCTGTCCTCACAGCACAGGATTGACAGGTGGGGCTCCCCCATCCACTCCACTCCACTCCACTCCCACCCTGGTAAAGTTGCAGAATCAACAGGAGCACATTCGGTGATTGATTTACTACCTGCAGACAAAAGACAATAAATCAAAGCCCAACAGATGACTTACTACCCAACAATTCAGTGAACAAAAGTAATATACCCTTGGATCTGGGCTCTAAAGAGCCGAAAAACAAGGCTGACACCCTTGGTTGTTACACAGCCTCTCTGCCCCCACTGCTTTCTACCTCGCCATGACGAGCTCCCAGACACGCACCAAACACCATTCACATGACTTTGAAAATTAGGTAACTAAGTGAGGATCACTTCCCTGAAATGACTCCAATTGAGGATTTCAAAGCAAGAACCATTAACACAGAATGCTGTTCAGAGAGAAGTCTTTCAGCCTCCCTCCTCTCACTGGTTCCTCTCCTTCCTTCTGTTCAAAGACACCAGTTCCCTGTAGACACCTACTTTGCACAAACCCACCCACTGACCTGTGACTAGCAGTCTCTCACTGTTAACTCTTCCAGCAAAACGGACCAAAGAAAGTGTATGCGAGCGCTGTACCACAGCCCCGTTGCTCTTTTCGGTTCCTTCCCACAGAACTTGCACTCCATAGCAGTCCAGTTCCTTGCTGTTGCTTGTCTAACCGCTGCACACACATGGTATAACCCTACCCTGAGCTGATTCCCGGCTTTTGTGCTCAATACAGCGAAGGAGACAGGCCGGCGCAAAGACACCTCCCTCCCACTTCCCTGTACGCTGTGCAAAGCTCTTGGCCTGCCTCATGCCTCGTCAGGAAAGCGCGGCCATGCGGCCCAAGCCTGAGTCACGTCCGCAGCCTGGCCCGCCCCGCCCCGGCTGACAGCGCGCAGAGCCATGCGAGTCAATGGCAGGTCGAGTCCGGAGCCTCGGCTCTTTCCCCTGACAGCCACACACACAGCGCTGCCTAGCGCCCCCAGAGCCTCCCTCGTGTTCTCCCGCAGCAGCCACCTGCCGGGGTGGTGGGAAAAGGGGACCAGGAAGCACTGCAGCCTCATTCCAGGACAGGAGGCCCTCACCACGCCTAGGCCTGCCTCTTGCCTTCAGCCCAGGCAGCCAGAGGTGCCGGGGAGCTGCCTGGCAGGCCGCCGCTTCGCCTCAGCCACCTCTTGCCTCATGGCCTAGGCTCTTGGTGCTCTGCTGGTCACCGGCTCGCTTGAAGGCCCAGAGGGAAAAGAAACAAGCGCACGCGGAGCAGAGGATGGCTTCGATCCATCGACCTCTTGGTTATGGGTCCAGCACACTCCTGCTGCTCCACTCTGCTACTTCTTCACACTCTCCCCCTGCCACCTAGCTGCCACTATCCGGATTAGTGCCTTACATGCCCTCGCTCTGGCAGGCAGATGCGCAGGCTGCTAGGCAGCTGCCCTGGTCACAGGATTTTACAGCTAGCTTCTACAGGGTAAAAAGGATCTAGTTGGGGTTTGGATCCCATTGGGAGCTGGGTAGCTGAGTGCCGGAGACGGGAGCACTTCTTAAACTGTTTTCAGTTACACTTGTGGGGGACGGGGGTCAGCCTTGGATCCGTGTCTGCAGCAGGCAAGCACCTCTGGCTCAATCGCCCCCCGCCGTATTAGCAGACTAAAACGCGGAGCGAATGCACACGCCTTGCAAAGGAAGAGGAGCCGGGATCTCGAACAAAAGTCAACATTTTATTAAGATGAGGTTCAAAGAAAAAAAAAGTGTACGGTACAGAGTTTCGGCGTAGAAGTTTCTGGTGCTCAGGGAACAACGTACAGCTTACCCAAGGGGTGCAAAGTTCGGTTTAAAATGGGGTGGCATAAGGAATACATAATCTGCAATAGCCCTGACTGGGGGGTAAAAGGTTAACGTACAGACACTGAGTTAGGAGGGTATGTTGTCCATATGAGGGCTACGTTCGGGTGTGGAGTATAATGAGCGGTTACGACGATGAGGATGGATTGACCCGCGTTAGGTGAGTTTTAACGTTCGGTGCTTTGGAATCTTTGCCACAATCTAGTTGAAGCAGGGTCAGTATGAAGTCTGCCCTGCCATCTGTTGGTGATCTGTCATCAAGGCCTTTTGGGGCTGATGTCATTTGCATGGTTACACCCACCCCAGATTGCATGATGGGAGTGCTTGTCCAAACGGTCATTTCAGCTGCTGCGATATCCCCAGTCTCTTTGTTATTGGGGCAGGAGTAATCCAGTGTATTTTCCTGTTGATTTTGGATCAAGGACAGAGTAACTGTACCTGGCATTTGAGGCCTGAGAGCGTCACCCTCGCCAGAAAGGTACTCACCATTTAGGGGTATGGGTTCCTAACGGCAGCATGTGGAGAAAGGTAGAAATGGATGTTTGTTGGTCTCTTGCAGGTGCTACTGATGTCCTTTCTGCTGTTCCTGGTGTGGAAAGACAGAGGCAGAGGTGGTTTTGAATCTCTTCAGATTGTTGTGAGTGCTGCAGTTGCTCATCCTAAGCTTATGCCGTTAGATCTTTTTCACGGTGTATTTTGGTCCTGAGAGGTAAAAGGCGTGTTGTTAGGGAGTGAGGTAGCAAATGTTAGTTGCAGAGGTGGTACATGTGCCACAGAAATCTTGTGCCCGCCCCTGCCCCTGCTCCCGTTCAAGAGTCCAGTATTTGCATAAACCCACCCACTGACCTGTGACTAACAATCTTGCTCTGCTAACTCTTCCAGCAAAACAGGCCAAAGAAAGTGTATGCGAGCGCTGTACCACAGCCCCGGTGCTCTTTTCGGTTCCTTCCCACAGAACTTTCCCTCCATAGCAGTCCAGTTCCTTGCTGTTGCTTGGCTAACCACTGCATGCATGTGCTATACTGCATGCCCTGAGCTGATTCCCAGCTTTTGTGCTCAATACAGCCTTGCCCGTCCATGTCTCTGTGGCACAATGGGTCAGCACATTTGGCTGTTAACCGAAAGGATGGTGGTTCGAGCCCACCCAGGGATGACGCTAAGCCTGTGCTGCTTCCTTGCTTCCCTGAGGCCTGTGGGGGGGAGCCTCAAAGGTCCCATTTTGCTGCCTCAGTGCTTTCAGCCGGTGGTCCAAAGAGCAGGCTGGATGCCATTCAGAAACCCATCTGCCAGCAGCCGTGCCGGAGGCTCAGGCTTAATCCTCAAAGCCGAGCACAAAAACGTTCAGCCGGGAACATTTCGCTCCCTTCCCGCCTCCGCCCAAGTGGCAAGGGAGAAGCGGAGGAGACACGCCGGCTCAAAGACGCCTCCCTCCCACTTCCCTGTACGCTGTGCAAAGCTCTTGGCCTGCCTCATGCCTCGTCAGGAAAGCGCGGCCATGCGGCCCAAGCCTGAGTCACGTCCGCAGCCTGGCCCGCCCCGGCTGACGGCCGCGCAGAGCCACGCGAGTCAATGGCAGGTCGAGTCGGGAGCCTCGGCTCTTTCCCCTGACAGCCACACACACAGCGCTGCCTAGCGCCCCCAGAGCCTCCCTCGTGTTCTCCCGCAGCAGCCGCCTGCCGGGGTGGTGGGAAAAGGGGACCAGGAAGCACTGCAGCCTCATTCCAGGACAGGAGGCCCTCGCCACTCCCAGGCCTGCCTCTTGCCTTCAGCCCAGGCAGCCAGAGGTGCCGGGGAGCTCCCTGGCAGGCCGCTTCGCCTCAGCCACCTCTTGCCTCATGGCCTAGGCTCTTGGTGCTCTGCTGGTCACTGGCTCGCTTGAAGGCCCAGAGGGAAAAGAAACAAGCGCACGTGTAGCAGAGGATGGTTTCGATCCATCGACCTCTGGATTATGGGCCCAGCACGCTCCCGCTGCGCCACTCTGCTGCTTCTTCACACCCTCCCCCTGCCACCTAGCCGCCAGTATCCGGATTAGTGCCTTACACACTCTCGCTCTGGCAGGCAGATGCGCAGGCTGCTAGGCAGCTGCCCTGGTCACAGGATTTTACAGCTAGCTTCTACAGGGTAAAAAGGATCTAGTTGGGGTTTGGACCCCATTGGGAGCTGGGTAGCTGAGTGCCGGAGACGGGAGCACTTCTTAAACTATTTTCAGTTACGCTTGTGGGGGACGAGGTTCAGCCTTGATCCGTGTCTGCAGTAGGCAAGCACCTCTGGCTCAATCGCCCCCCGCCGTATTAGCAGACTAAAACGCGGAGCGAACGCACACGCCTTGCAAAGAGGAGCCGGGATCTCAAACAAAAATCAGCATTTTATTAAGATGAGGTTCAAAGAAAAAAAAAGTGTACGGTACAGAGTTTCGGCGTAGAAGTTTCTGGTGCTCAGGGAACAACGTACAGCTTACCCAAGGGGTACAAAGTTCGGTTTTAAATGGGGTGGCGTAAAGAATACATAATCTGCAATAGCCCTGACTGGGGGTAAAAGTTTAACGTACAGACACTGAGTTAGGAGGGTATGTTGTCCATATGAGGGCTACGTTCGGGTGTGGAGTATAATGAGCGGCTACGACGATGAGGATGGATTGACCCGCGTTAGGTGAGTTTTAACGTTCGGTGTTTGGGAATCTTTGCCACAATCTAGTTGAAGCAGGGTCAGTATGAAGTCTACCCTGCCATCTGTTGGTGATCTGTCGTCAAGGCCTTTTGGGGCTGATGTCATTTGCATGGTAACACCCACCCTGGATTGCATGATGGGAGTGCTTGTCCAAACGGTCATTTCAGCTGCTGCGGGTTCCCTGGTCTCTTTGTTATTGGGGCAGGAGTAATCCAGTGTATTTTCCTGTTGATTTTGGATCAAGGACAGAGTAACTGTACCTGGCATTTGAGGCCTGAGAGCATCACCCTCGCCTGAAAAGTACTCACCATTAAGGGGTAGGGGTTCCTAAGGGCAGCATATGGAGGAAGGTAGAAATGGATGTTTGTTGGTCTCTTGCAGGTGCTACTGATGTCCTTTCTGCTGTCCCTGGTGTGGAGAGGCAGAGGCAGAGGCAGAGGCGGCTTTGAATCTTATCAAATTGTTGTGAGTGCTGCAGTTGCTCATCCTAAGTTTATGTCCTTAGATCTCTTTCACGGTGTAGTTTAGTCCTGAGGTAAGAGGTGTGTTGTTAGGGAGTGAGGTAGCAAACGTTAGTTGCAGAGGTGGTGCATGTGCTACAGAAGTCGTGTGCCCCCCCCCTCCCGTCCAAGAGTCCAGTATTTGCATAAACCCACCCACTGACCTGTGACTAACAATCTCGCTCTGCTAACTCTTCCAGCAAAACAGGCCAAAGAAAGTGTATGCGAGCGCTGTACCACAGGCCCAGGTGCTCTTTTCGGTTCCTTCCCACAGAACTTTCGCTCCATACCAGTCCAGTGCCTTGCTGTTGCTTGTCTATCCACTGCATGCATGTGCTATATCGTACCCTGAGCTGATGCCTGGCTTTTGTGCTTAATACAGCCTTGCCCCTTCGTGTCTCTGTGGCGCAATGGGTAAGCGCGTTCGGCTGTTAACCGAAAGGATGGTGGTTCGAGCCCACCCAGGGATGACGCTAAGCTTGTGCTGCTTCCTTGCTTCCCTGAGGCCTGTAGGGGAGCCTCAGAGGTTCCATTTTGCTGCCTCTTGGCCTCAGTGCTTTCAGCTGGTGGTCCAAAGAGCGGGCTGGATGCCATTCAGAAACCCATCTGCCAGCAGCCGTGCCGGAGGCTCAGGCTTAATCCTCAAGGCCGAGCACAAAAACTTTCAGCCGGGAACATTTTGCTCCCTTCCCGCCTCCGCCCAAGCGGCAAGGGAGAAGCGGAGGAGACAGGCCGGCTCAAAGACGCCTCCCTCCCACTTCCCTGTACGCTGTGCAAAGCTCTTGGCCTGCCTCATGCCTCGTCAGGAAAGCGCGGCCATGCGGCCCAAGTCTGAGTCACGTCCGCGGCCTGGCCCGCCCCGGCTGACGGCCGCGCAGAGCCACGCGAGTCAATGGCAGGTCGAGTCGGGAGCCTCGGCTCTTTCCCCTGACAGCCACACACACAGCGCTGCCTAGCGCCCCCAGAGCCTCCCTCGTGTTCTCCCGCAGCAGCCGCCTGCCGCTGTGGGTGGGAAAAGGGGACCAGGAAGCACTGCAGCCTCATTCCAGGACAGGAGGCCCTCGCCACGCCCAGGCCTGCCTCTTGCCTTCAGCCCAGGCAGCCAGAGGTGCCGGGGAGCTCCCTGGCAGGCCGCTTCGCCTCAGCCACCTCTTGCCTCATGGCCTAGGCTCTTGGTGCTCTGCTGGTCCCCGGCTCGCTTGAAGGCCCAGAGGGAAAAGAAACAAGCGCACGCGGAGCAGAGGATGGTTTCGATCCATCGACCTCTGGGTTATGTGCCCAGCACGCTCCCACTGCGCCACTCTGCTGCTTCTTCACACCCTCCCCCTGCCACCTAGCCGCCACTATCCGGATTAGTGCCTTACACGCTCTCGTGCTGGCAGGCAGATGCGCAGGCTGTGCCGGGGGGAGGGAAGGAAGAGGGGGGGCTAATGTCAGGGTGTCCCCCTACCTCCTGCTCCTGCACCCCGCTTACCCCATCTTCCATAGAGCAGGACTCAGGAGGGAGAGAGCTTGCAGCAGCTGGGGTCTCAGCAAGCTGATCTAATTAACAAGGCAGTGTACTTAAGGGAAATGCGCATATCTCCCTCCATTCCTGCTGCCTTGCAGAGTGAGAGAGTTAACCCTTGAGGGCTCAGCCAATTGCTAGTTCATCATTTAGCAGCAAGGGAAATATCCCACCCTCTGACTCCTCTACCTCAACCAAGTTTCACAATCATCATCACTGTCAAGTATCAGAGGGGTAGCCGTGTTAGTCTGGTTCTGCAGAAGCAGCAAAGAATCCTGTGGCACCTTATAGACTAACAGATGTTTTGCAGCATGAGCTTTCGTGGGTGAATACCCACTTCTTCGGATGTGTATCAGTATTAAATTGTTTGTTTAAAACTTATACTCTGTGTGTGTGTGTGTATACACACAAACAATCTTTTGTCTGGTGAAAAATATTTCCCTGGAACCTAACCCCCTCATTTTCATTAATTCTTATGGGGAAAATGGATTCGCTTAACATCGTTTCGCTTAAAGTCGCATTTTTCAGGAACATGACTACAAGGTTAGGTGAGGAGTTACTGTATAGACTGCTAGTTGGAAAAGCGAGAGGGGAGAGCACAGACTGAGTGGTTAGGCTTTGTATACTGAATAAAAGAAGGAGTTTTTTCAGTGTACCAGAAATCTAGTTATGAGGAAGGTTAGATCTAATAGCTTTATTTAGAAACTTGCATAACGCTTAGGTGCAGATAGTCTGGTTTTCTTTTGGCTGGGATGGGTTTTGAGTAAATCATTAGTCTGCTTGGTTTCTTTCATAATCTGAAGTGGATTGAGCCTCTAAATCCTTCTACTCCTCCCCCCTCCCCCCCAAATGTTAATGGGAACAACCTCAACCTTTTGTCTTATTCTTCTTTGTAGGAGAAATGTGCTCTATTTAAATAGTCATGATCCATTTAGGTTAATTCTTATGCTGAATGGCGGGTAGGAGAGGGTATAAATCATTGGAGACTCTTGCCCCACTCCCTGCGTGGCCTGTGTTTTTCTTTGTTTTAAAATGAGACTGTCTAGTTTTTATGTAAATATATTTGGGGGGTTTCACTCATATTTATATTGCTATGAATTTCATGTGCTCTTGTCTCACAGCAGACGGGGGGGGGGAAAGCCTGTGGCAATGGACTTTGCAAAATTATAGACTAGTGATTCTCAACTTGTGGCCCAATCGGCAGCTGCGGCCGATGTGGCATCCTCAGGGCCATACAGGTAGTATATAGTGTGTGGATTCTGCTCACATAACACAGAGAAAGTTGCCTATACAGCTCACAATAGTAAATAGGGTCAGACCAGAAGATATCTTCTTTCCACGTGGGAATTGTGCAGGGAGAAACAACAGACCTAGTGCAGCTGTGTTGCCACTGTCTACTAGCACTGAAATGGTTCACAATGCTTTGGGTCAAGTGGCACCAGTTCTAAAAGTAAGGGTGATTTAGTGCTGTGGTTCTCAAACAGGGGTATCCAATGGTCTTCCAGTGGGTACATCAACTCATCTAGATATTTGCCTAGTTTTACAACAGGCTACATAGAAAGCACTAGCAAATTCGTAACAAATTAAAATTCATACATTGATTTGTTTATACTGTTCTCTATACTATACACTGAAATGTAAGTACAATACTTATATTCAAGTGATTTATTTTTATAAATATTGCATCTGATTATGTAAGCCAGTAGTTTTAAGTGAGGTAAAACTTGGGGGTATGCAAGAGAAATCAGACTCCTGAAAGGGGTACAGGTGTCTCTAAAGGTTGAGAGCCACTGACTTAGTGCAGGTACCACCGGTAACATAGAACCCTGCAAAAACTTCTAGTGCAGATGAATTTGAGAGCAAGCCGGAGAGAAACAGCTGTGGAGCATGCTAGAAAGGGTTGACCTGTCTGCATTGTCTGTGCCTGACTGGCTGTCATGTGGCACAGAGGAGCCTGTGAAAGGTATGGCAAAGCAAGGGGTTTGATTAGTTGCTAGGAGCTCCACATGCTAATCAGGAGGTGTGTTTCTGTAAATAGCGACATAAACATCTTCTAATGGCCAGTCTTCTAAAGCTGTCTCAATTGTGCTTTAATGAAATGGGAACCTGGTTTTAGATTTTTGTTCTTTAATTCGCTGGGGGTGAAACCCCTTGTATGAAAACATTCACCATGGGAATAAAGCTTGCGCACATTAGCCTGGGTGTGTAGCCGAGCACAGCTTTGTTAAGACTATACTTTCAGGGATCATTTCTATAGTTTGTAACTAGAAAAGTGTGGTTGAAAGTGTCTGACCTTGCTAACCATGATGAGGAGTTAAAGTGTTCTTTTCTGAGCATGAAGTGCGTGGACAGTGGTGCCTTAATGCATCTGCTATTGATGACTGTTCTTGCTTTCCTTTTGGGAAGCTGAGAAGAAGAGAACACAGACTGAGTGGTTAGTCCTTATAAAACAAATTTAAAAATAAATGTTTTGGGTTTTTTTTCTGTTATCTGAGCTTGTTTAAAGCTGTTGTTTAGTGGCAAGTCTTAATTTCTTTTAGTAGAATTTGGAAGAAAAGTAAAGGTAGTGTGAAAACTGGTGTTTTAAAGGTTTCTAATTCAGTTCTTACTGAAAGTTTTTTAAATTTTCTTTATGCTGCTCTCTCTCTCTTTTTTTCTTGTAATCTATTTCAGAATTTAGGTAGGGTCCTGTGTCTGCACCTTCTCTTCCTTTTCCATTTGTCTCTCTGCTTTTCTCTTCTTCCCTTCCCATTTTTTGGGAAGCCCCTATTTTTACTTCTCCTGCTCTGGCAGGGGGTACGCAGTTTGCTCTTGGCCCCAAGCCCATCAGACAATCCACACAGGATCTGAGAGTTGCTGTCTCTTGGCCGTATAGTGGGTAGAGGGGTCTAAAGCTGTGTCAGGGCATGTCTACACTACGGGATTATTCGATTTTACAGAAACCGGTTTTGGAAACAGTCAAGTGAATGCGCCACACTAAGCACATTAATTTGGCGGTGTGCGCCCATGTACTGAGGCTAGTATTGATTTCCAGAGCATTGCACTGTGGGTAGCTATCCCATAGTTCCTGCAGTCTCCCCCACCCATTGGAATTCTGGGTTGAGATACCAGTGCATGATGGGGCAAAAACAGTGTCGTGGGTGATTCTGAGTAAATGTCGTCAGTCAATCCTCCCTCCATGAAATCAACGGCAGATAATCATTTCGCGCCCTTTTCCCTGGATTGCCTGGGCAGACGCCATAGCATGGCAACCATGGAGCCCATTCAGCCTTTTTTTCACCGTCACTGTATGCCTACTGGATGGTGCTGACAGACGCGGTACTGCAATGCTACACAGCAGCATCCCCTTGCCTTTTGCAAGTTAGCAAAGATGGTTATTAGCTATACTGTACTGTCTGCTGCTTTGCTAATTGACAATGATAGTTGCAAGTTATACTGTACTGTTTGCTGCTGTCATGCGTGCTCGGCTAGCTTCAGTGAGGTTGACTGGGGTGTATGGACAAAAATAGGAATGCCTTCCTAGATCATTCTCTTCTTTAAGTTTTGTTCTAATGGAAAGGCAGTCCTGGCTAAACTATCAGGCAAGCCTACTAAAGAACTAGAGAAGCAAATGGCTGCTCTAGGTCAGAGCCCCAGACATCGGGCAGAAATGATGAGCTGCATGCCATTCTAGGGGGTGCCTGCAACAACCCCACCCATTGCTTCCCTCCTCCCCCATCTCTCCTGGGCTACTGTGGCAGTTATCCCCCCATTTGTGTGATGAAGTAATAAAGAGTACATGAATTTGAAACAACACTGACTTTATTGCCTCTGCAAGTAGAATTCAAAGGCGGGAAGGGGAGGGCAGCCTCCACCTGCTATGATATTCCAGGCAGGACTGAATCTCCATTAGACAAAGCTTAAAGAAGAGAATGACCTGGGAGTTATTCCCATTTTTGCCCAGGCACCCCTGGCCGACCTCACTAAGGCCAACCAGGAGCACTCACGGGACGACGATGACAGATATCAGTCCTCCCATACCATCTGCCCTCAGGAAGGGAAAGAAAGGGGATGCTGCTGTGTAGCACTGCTGCACCGTGTCTGCCAGCAGCATCCAGTAGACATACAGTGACATTGAAGAAAGGCGAGAAACAATTTTTTTCCGTTTGCTTTGGGGGGGGGAACATATACCCTGAACCACCCGTGACAATATTTTTGACCCTTCAGGCTTTGGTAACTCACCCAAGAATTTTCTTGACTAGCTTCACCTCTGCACCAACTTGCACTTTTCCTATGTGAGCCTGGCTAGCTCAGTTGGTAGAAGCAGCAAAGAGTCTTGTGGCCCCTTATAGACTAACAGACGTTTTGATATAAACTCGTAGTGTTGACTGGGCCAGAGAGAGCAGCAGGTTTCCCCTGTTGTTTCCTGCTCTTGTTTTCTTGACTAGTTTCTCCTCTGCACCAAGTTGCTCCTGTGCTTCATGAGCCTGACTAGCTTAGTTGGTAAAGCATCAGACTTTTAATCTGAGGATCCACAGTTCAAATCCATGGTCAGGTGATAAACTACTCATGAAGATCTTAAACTGTCTTTCTCACATCCTCTTTGATGTTACTTTTTCTCTGCAGGATTTTCCCTTTCCTCAGAAGGGCCTTTTTCTGTGTGGGTTTGAAGGGGCAACTTCCTGACAGCCCCTCTGTCCTTGCAGCCTGGAGGAATAAAGGCCTCTGGGCATAGAGCATGTTCCTTCCCTGCACACATACACACACACACACACAGACAAACACACAGAATATCCCTAAGGAATTAGAATCACCTGCTGCCTTCCCCTGTCCTGCTGGATCCCCAAATGAAGATGCTCTTTAGCTTAAACCCATGTCCCCTCTTTTCCCAGTGCCCCTCAGTCCCAACCCTCAGTCCCTCCTATGCTCACTGCTCCTCACTCCCAACCAGAGCCTGCTCCTCTTCACCCTTCTCCTCTGTCCCAATGCACAGCCCCCTCCTATTCCCAGTGCCCCTCAATCCCAACCCACAGGCCCCTCCTATTCCCAGTGCCCCTCAATCCCAACCCACGGCTCCCTCCTTCCCTCCAGCAGCAGGTGCTTCAGACCCCCTCAGGAAGATTTTCTTGCAAGGTTTTGTGTATGAGTCTGCATGTGGATTTTACAGTATGTTGGAAATAGGTCGGGTTGCTTGCCGAAATGATCACTTTTGGCTGGTGCTGGATTCCCAGTCTCCATGTTACAGGGGCAGGAGAAATAAAGGGTTGTTATCCTTGTTGTGTGAATCGAGGGCAGCACAACTGTGCTTGGCAGACCCCGATTGAGGGACTCACCCTCAGTTCAATAGCACTTGCTAGGCAGGCGACAGGGGTTCCAACGCCAAGTGGGCCAGGGCTTTGGTCCCAATACTGAAATGTAGATGTCAGACCAATGTTAGGGCAGGGGGGTTGTGGAGGGATGAGTGAGTCCTTAGACAACATAGTGAGTATGGGGCCTTCTTATTTCTTGCCTTTTCCACCCAGGCTGGCAGGTGAACTCTACAGAGGCATCTCTGGGCTTGCTCTGACTAAGGACAACAGCTGTGAGTGGGGTGCAGAGAGGGGATGGCTCATGTTAAAGGACTTTTGGTTGCTGGACTTACAAACCGTAGGGAGAAGGACACTGCCCAGCTTATCCGGGGGGTGGGTCTTTCCCTCATGGTTTATGTTTATGTGTTGGGGCTGCTGACATGACTTCTGCTAACGCTGGGCTTACATTGCAGTGTAGACATACCCTGAGAGGGCATCTATACTGTGATAAAATCCCACTGGCCCGGCTGGCCTGGATGATCTAATTTGGGCTCCTGGGGTTCAGACTGGAGCCCAGGCTCAGAGACTCTCACCCCTCATGGGGTCTCGGAGGCTGGGCTCAAGCCCAAGTTTCTACGCTGTAATTTTATAACCCTGCAGCACAAGCCCCACCAGCCTGAATCAACTGACCCAGGGTTTGAGACTAGTGACGTGGGTGTGTTAATGGCAGTGTAGACATAATGCTGGGCTATGTCCACACTGCAATGAAACACCCACGGCTGTCCCGTGACAGTGCAGGCTCCCAGGCTAGGGCCCTGGGATGGTAAATTTGCAGCGTAGGCATCTCAGCTCGAGCTCAATATTGGGCTCTGGGAACCCTCAAGGTTGGGAGGGAGTTTAGCAAGTGAAAAAGGTAAAATGGCAGTGGAGTATTACCCTGGACTCAATGGCAGTTCTCCGTTGGTCTGTCTGCTTTGGGGCAGGGACAATAACACATCCTGCTGCTTTCGTTATTTCAAAGGGAGGTTTAGGATTTTCATTCTCACACATGGTGCACAAAGGAGGACTCAACACTCCATGCAAACTAAATGAGCTGCCCACAGGTTCTGGCAGCCACAATGAGCCATTCCGTGTGAGAGCCCAGACCTGCCCCTGTCCCAAAGGGAGGGGGTCATCTGTGACAGGCTCGACCACTGACCTATCAGCTCTTAACTCCCAAACTTTAAGTAAGTCTGTTATCAGTGCCTGTGAGTATAATTTAAACAACCCTACTGGGCTGGACCAAAGAGCTCTGTGTTTTGTCCTCTCACAGTAGCCAATACCAGGTTACCTAAGAGTTAGTCAACAAAGCATCACTGGGAATTGAACCCAGGATCTCCTGTTTACAAGACAGGTGCTTTAGCCAGCTAAGCCATGGTACCTGCCTGTGTCAAAAACACACTGTCTGCCCACACCTGACTCCCTGCCAACCCCACTGGGGCCTGAAAAGCTTTGCTTGTTTTTGGATTCTGCAAAGCAGAGGAGCAGGTGAGGTTTTCCTTGCAAGGGGTGTGTGTGTGTGTGTGTGTGTGTGTGTGTGTGTGTGTGTGTGTGTGTGTGTGTGTGTGTGTGTGTGTGTGTGTGTGTGTGTGTGTGTGTGTGTGTGTGAGAGAGAGAGAGAGAGAGAATCTTTGGCCAGGTCTGCACTACAAGGTTACTTCAGCATCATTATATTGCTCAGATGTGTGAAAAACACACAACGCTCCCTCGGTCAGCAGTTTTTGGCTGGTGCACACACTGCAATACCACGTCTGGTGACAAAATTGCCCTGTTTTGGTGACAAAATAAAACCACCTCGACGAGAGGCCTAGAGCTTTTTGCAGAAAACTTAAAGTGACAAATTGTCAGTGTAAATGCTGCTGGTCATTACATCACCATATCTGGTTTCCACCAGTATCCCACCACATCTGCTGTGAACTCACCTACCCTGCATTCCTGCTATAGAGGCTGTGTCCCTCCCCTTTCATAGCTCCAGAAAGTTCTGACAGCTGAGCCACTATCTATACCAGGATTAGCTTGATAGAACTGCATTGCCAGCCTAAGTAATGTAATTACACTAACCTAATTTTGTAGTGTAGACCTGTCCAAAGAATCACACACACACCTTGGGAGCAAAACTTCATCTGCTCCTCTGCTTTACAGAATCCAAACACGAACAACACTTGTCAGGGCCCAGTGGGGATTGGCAGAGAGTCAGGTGTGGGCAAACACAGCATTTTAAATAACAGTAGGTATCCTGGGTTAGCTGGTTAAAACCCCTGTTTTGTAAACAGAAGATCGTGGGTTCAACTCCTTGTAGTCCCTTGGGAATGGCTTTTGGGGCACCTGGTATTGGCTACTGTCAGAAGACAAGATTCAGAGCTAGATGGACCTATGGTTTAAATTACACTCACAGGCACTGATAATAGAGTTACTGAAAGTTTGGGTGTTAAGAGCTGATAGGTCAGTGGTCCACTCCCCTCAATGTGGTTTTACCATTTCCACTTGCTAAACTCCCTCCCAACCTCTATAAAATTACAATGCAGACATATGGGCTTGAGCCCAACCTCTGAGGCCCCATGAGGGGCGAGGGTTTCTGAACCCAGGCTTCAGCGTGAACACAAATATCTGCACCACAGTTTTTAGCCCCTCAGCTTTACGTCTAGGAGCCCAAGTCAGATGACCCAGGCCAGCCCTGCTGCCATCTTTATCCCAGGAGAGATGGACTCTAAGGGTACGTCTCCATTGCAGTGTAAGCCCAGGTGTGGCACGCTGTGCTCAAAGCAGCACCTGGAAGCCCCATATTCACCACTCTCATATAATGATGACATGGTTTGTACAAAGTCTGCCTGGTGAGGTGTTATTTCAAAAGTCTTGATCTGTTGAACATTAATATCGTGTTGGATTGTGTGTGCTCGCATTGGTTGGGAAGTTATGAAGTTTTGCTCTGTGTGTGTTACTGAGATATGTTATGAGGTTGGGAAATGCCCCCCACCAGCCTTTCAGGTGCGACAAGGGAGGAGCCAGACTCGCTGCTGGCCCATTGAAGGGATCCACACTCCCAAGGACTATCCCAGGAACCGTGTACAATGCAGACTTCTCCGAGATAGCACAGACAATGGACACTGCTTGACTCACATGGTAGCAAAGGAGCTTCCTAGCAAGTTGGAAGAAACTATGAAAGAGGGGAAGAGACATCATGACTTGGCCTCTCTCCCCCACAACTCAGCAGCTGGAAACACACCTGGAGGACAAAGACTGGACTGAACTGATTCAGAAATCAGAAGAGAATAATAACAATAATACTTGCAAACCAAAGTCCCCAACCAGACTAGTATTGGTTTTTCAGCAGAAAATTGTCAGTTTGGAGAATTTTGTTTTCTCAGTCAGACCTTGCCAAGGGAATCAGGGAAAAAATGTTTGAGTTGCCTCCTTCAGAACAGCTCAGCCTAGACACTAGCTCTGGTTCACTGCTCTGGCCTTCCTCGGGTTGAGGGTATTTTAATAATTTGGGGCCGTCCCAGGGTGTTTGGGGGAGATGATGAGGATGTTCCCTTTTGAGATAAAAACTAAGAAATACAGGACTAGAGAATTTTTTTTAAAGAAATCTGGGATTTAGACATTTTAGACATGGGGAGTTCTGAGTTTCTGAGAAGGTTTTTGTTTGCAAGAAGTAACATTGTTTGATCTGTCATTGTACCAAAGGGGGAGATGGTTGTCTACAAAGGAGGGGTGAAAACTAAAAGCATTGCAGGAAGATGGGATTCAAACCCATGTGTGCAGAGCACAATGAATTAGCAGCCCATCACCTTAACCACTTGGCCACCTCATCTGAGCTGTCAAGAAAGAGATAGAAGGAGAAATCTAAGGCCAGCAGAGATAGGGACAATAAGGAGTTTTTAAATACTAAGCGGAAGCAGGGGCTGAATGAGCTCCCCCCCTCACATCTAGTGAGGAGCTGGGGGAAAGACTTCAGGAACAGACCGTGTTTGCACAGACACATCTACTCTGCCTAGGTATGCAGCATGATGGGGCCGCTTTCCCAAAATGACCAGTTTTGGCTGTTGGTGGGTTACAAATCACTTTAGGATTGAGTGGCATTAAATGTTATTATCCTTCCTGCATGAGTGAAGGGCAGCAGAACATACCTAGTCCATCCTGATGGAGGGGTGAGTGAGGAATAGCTTTTATTTGACTGCATAGAAGTGATTGAGAACATCACCCTCAACCAGTGATTCCCCAAACATTTCACACTGTGCCCTCGTATCCATGGCTGTGGCACCCTTGAAAACCACGGTTGAGAACCGGGGCTGGGAGTGGAGCTGTTGCTTGCTGGGGAGAGAGGGGTGCGGACAGGGTTGAGGGGGTCGAGGCTGGGCTGGGAGTCAGGGGCCCAGGCTGAGGGTGGGGTTGGGGCAGAGTGGGGCTGAGTGCTGCTGCCCCCATGAATTTGCCTCTGTGTCCCCCTAGGAGTCATGCCCCACATTTTGGGAACCACTGAACCCTACTCGCTAAGCAGGGGCTAGTGATGCTAAAGCCAGGGAAAGGGAGAACAAGTGCGGGGGCCCCAGCACCGGAACCCTGCCCCCCCCACTTCTGTCTGTGGCTCCGCCCCCTTCCACACCTTCCACCCACGGCCCCATCCACTGTCACCTCTGTTCCACCACTGGCCCCACCCTGTCACTCCTTTACCCCTGCCCCACTGCGGCCCCGAGACCAGAGACGCTCTCTGCCCCTGCTGCAGCCCCCAGGCCGTAGCAGGGAGTGGGAGCTCCTCCAATCCTGGGGCTGACATGGGGGAGACTTTTCCAGGGGGGCCCAATTTGGCCAGGGCACCTAGTTATTGGCCCCACTGTCTCCTTGGCGACGCAAGGTTTGGGGAGGCTGAGCCCCCCGAGCCTCCATTACGAGCTGCCCAGGCTACCACGCTCAGTGTGGGGCCAGTCTCCCTGTGTTCTCTGCTGTTCATGCTGGGGAGCCTGGCCGGCCTTAGGGGTGGGGCCCGCGGCAGCCGCCCAGGGCTCCAGGGGGTCAAAGGGCACCGTGTGCCAGTGCAAAGGTGCTCACTGCTCTCCCCTGCCCCAATGCTCCTCCATGGCCCCATAGAGGGCTGGGGAGCGAGGAGCAACACTACATGCTCCATGCGTCCTGGTCACTGTCCCCACCTGGGCTGTGCTGTGAGGGGAGCATCAGAAGCTGCTGCTCTCTGCCCTTCCCAATACAGCCCGGCTGAGGAAAGTGACCTGGATGCAGGGAGCTCGGATGATGTCGCTTCGCCCTGCCCCTGCAGCCCCTCGGGGTGCCCGGAGGAGCAGCATCCCAGGGAGGAGCAGGCAGCAATGCCAGCTGTGCCATGCACACAGGTCAGTGTCCCCACGTGGGTGCAGGGGTTAGGGTGAAGGGGGTGCAGGAGCAGGGCAGTGGCTGGTGGCACAGGAGGGGAGTGCGGGAGTTAAGGGCAAAGGGGACACAGCGTTGCGGTTAGGGCACAGGAGGGGGCAGGAGTTAGGGGTGAAGGAGGCACAAGGGTTGGGAGTGCAGGAGCTAGCACTAAAGGGGGAGGGGGATTGTCCAGGGGTGATGGGGAAGTGCCAAAGTACAAGTTTTGCCCAGGGCACCAGTTCCCCTAACGCTGGTCCTTGGTCACATTTCTTGCTGGGAGAGGGAGGGGAGAGAGAAGAGGCGTTTTCTCTCTGTTTCTTTCCTCTCCATTTTCTGCTCCTTCCTTCAATTCCAGAAACCTCCCTTGTGTTTCAGACTGTGCAGTGACACCCTCCCCGCCCCAGGCCTCTGGCGCCTTTGGAGCAGAAAGATCCCAGGAGCTGAGGGTGAATCCAGGGTTGATTAGCTGGCAGGAAGGCGCCCTTTCAGCTCTTCAGGGATCGCAGGTGAGGAATTACTCCGCTTTCTCTAGATTCTCCCCATGGGGCTCTGGGGAGCAGGGATGTTTGTGTGATAAATTCCATCCAACTCCCCTTTGATCCAAGCCGAGGACGTCTCAGCTCTGCACGATCCCTTGGCAGCACCAAACAAGGGATGTTTTCCACTGGCGAGGAGACCCCAGCCAGGGACTAAAGGCAGCCCCAGACTTTCCCTTTCTCCCTTCTGGGAAATCAAGTTCAAGTTTTTACAAGGAGCTAAGGAAGCCTCAACCCCGCATCTGAATTAATGTCACATTTCTCACTACCTGACAGAAACAAATGTCATTTCAATCCCACATGAGTCCACTTCAGTCATTCCTCAGCTCTAGTCCTTCCCACTCCTGCCTTAGCTTAGGGCATTGCACCACCCTGTGGGCATTTCATTTCCCTCCTCAGTTTCACACAGAGACACAATTTCCTTTGCACAGATCCATGAACAGCAAAACCTCCCTGTATCTCTTGTCTGAGCCAGGGCATTCGATTCCATTGAAACCTTCTCTCCTGCAATGGCGATGGTCAGACAGAGAGGACGTGACCACCTTCAGCCCTGACAGTGAGATATTCACTCTTCTCTTTCTTCAAGCTGCTGCTGTTATTCCATAAAACATGAACCACAGAATAAAAAGCTGAGTTTACTCCAGGGTGAGGAAAGAAAGGAGCCACCAACTCCCTGAAAAATCTCAGTGCCCCAGAGAAAACCTGCCCGTTATTGGAATTACTGATGTGCTGGAGATATGTTGGGAAAAGGGACTGTCTGAATTGCCAAGGCAGGAAACGAACAATCTACAGCAACATCATTAACCACAGACACACTCTAGCCATGCTCCAGCCACTGGGGAAATGGGCAGGAATTCTTGCTGCTCAGCCATGGCCACACGTACAGAGCTGCACAGCAGTGAGTGTGCTGGGGAAACTGGTCTGAGCAAACCATTGGAAATGACCCTTCAGTGAGAACAGAACCAGAGTGTAGAAAAGCCTCTGTGTTAAGTGATTGTGGCTGAGGGCTTAGGGAGCTGGGCTAGGAAACCAGAGGTGTCTTTCTGTGGCAGTTTGATTCTTGCCAGCTAGGCTGTGTGGTGTCTCCATGGCTGTACTTTCAGTGTCTGATCACCCAGGGTGCCACAGGGAGCCAAGTCTAGACGTGTTCAGAGGCTAAAGACACATCAACATTTCAAACTCCCCCACAACATTGCTGCTGCAGCTCAGTAATGGAGATGCTCTAGGCCAGGTTTTCTCAAACTTCTTTTCACTGCAACCACCTTCTGCCAAAAAAACTTACTGCATGGCCCTGGAAAGAGGGACCAAGCCCCTCCCACACAGGGCAGGGGGGAGCCAAAGCCTGAGCTCCGCCCAAGTGGGGGAAGGGCAAAACCAGAGCTTGAGGGATTCAGCCCTGGGTGGTGGGGCTCAGACTTTTGACTTCAGCCTCAGGCCCCAACAAGTCTAATGCCAGCAGGTTTCCCTAAGCCATTGCTCAATGGGCATCTTACTAGATTGCCAGTTGCCTTTCAACTGCAGTGTGGAGACTGTGTGTGGGGGGAGAGATAACGTGTATGTTGGGGAAGAGTGAGTGTGTTGAGGTAGGTAGGAGCGGATCATTATTATCCCTATTTGAAAGAGGGAGAAGCTAAGGCTGAGAAAGGAGAATTCACTTGTTTTAGGTCACACAGCCAACCAGTGGTAGAGTTGGGAATAGGACCCAAGAGCCCTGATTTTCAAACTAACCCATCGGATCTTGAATTTCCTACATTGAATGACCTGAATAAAGTGCTCTCAGATGAGCTCCAGACCAACAACAGTGCACAGTAATTATTCAGCAAGTATTTGAGGAGAACTGCAATATTAGAGAGAATCATGAACTGCTCAGAGACCATTAATGCAGCGAAGCAGCAAAATTCATCAAACATAGAACTGGTTCTGACTTATTTCCTTGGTCTTCAAAGAGAACAACAAGGACCTGAGTCTCCTCCCTGTCAATAACCCCCTGCTCAGCCAATCAGGGTAGAGACTGAGGATGGGAGGCTGAGGGTTCTCACCAGAGAGCCCAAAGGATGGCCCAGGTCACCGGTGAGGATCACTGCCCCAGCACTATTTCAGCCCCGCATTTTTGGGTGGACCACCCAGAGTGGGAGCTGCCGAGCACTCCCCCGCAACACACACACACACACACACACACACACACACACACACACCTCTCTCCTGGTGTTGGGAGGGGAACAGGAGAAAGGACAAAAGAAGCAAGAGAAGAAGAGAAAGGAGGGAGGGATGGAGGAAAAAGTGAAACAAAAAGGACACACTCAAATGTCCCCAGTGATTCTAAGGGACAAAATCCCAGGTGCAGAATAAAATTCAGCCTCCTTAAGCTCGTGTTTTCCATGCCTAGAATTCAACTGTCACCAGATGGATCAGACTGAACAGGTTTCAAACCTCAAGGAGGCGCTTACCTTCTAAACAGGGATGACTGTTTTCTAGTAAAATCAGGAAAAGGGAAGGAGAAAACTCTAAAGAGGTTCCTCCTGGCGCTCACATACGTGAACCCGAATACTCTCAGTCCTCAAAGAGAGACCTGGAGAAGGAGACTTGCTGAAGCAAAGCCACAGGGTCTCTGAGGTGTCCCTGGCCCCTCGCCCTGTCCTGCCATGCTGATGTCAGCATCTCTCTGTGAGGTCACCACCTCCCCACCACCTTTGACCAATAGCCTGAGGTCCTGCAAAAAGCCTTTGTGATGTCACTGCCACACCCCTCCCTTGCTGTGCTAATGTCCTGCCCCTGCCCAGGCACTTTGGAGGTTTGAGCTACTCCCTGTGGATCACCCCACTCAAGGAGCGTTCGTTCTAGGAAGCAAGCCGGCTAGACAGTAAAACATCAGCCGCTGCTCCCAATACTACACTCAGTTTTTCAGAAATTTGTCGACTTTATGGCCAGAAGAGACCATTAGAGCATTTAATCTGACCCCCTGCATATCACAGGCCTCCTGTATGACACAATAGCTACTTTTTGGGTAAACACATTCCAGAAAGGCATCTAGTCTTCATTAAATGACATCAGAAGATTGTGAATCCACCACTTTCCTTGGTAGCTTGTTCCTGTGGTGAATCATCCTCGCTGTTGAATATTTGTGCCTTAGTTGTAATATGAATTTGTCTCTTTTCACCGTCCAGCCATTGGGGCTTGTTATGCTTTTCTCTGCTACATTAAAGAGCCCTTTAATAGCCAATCTTTTCTCTCCAGTAAGGCCCTTCAACACTTCAATGAAGTCACCTTTCAATCTTCATTTGATAAGCTAAACAGGTTGAGCTTGTTCAATAGCTCCCTAGAAGGCATTTTTCTCCAGCCCTCACAACATTTGGTGGCTCTTTGCTGACCCAGCTCCAATTTCACAACATCTTTTTCAAATGAGGACACCAAAACTGGAGGCAGTATTCCAGTATCAGTCTCACTGATGCCGTGTCATCTCCTGTGACGTTATTGACATAATCTGTAACTGTATAGATCACCGTTGCGACCACTGTTCTATATTTGCAGCCAATATTATAGAAAGGTTGTCGTGTAAGGGGTCTATGGAGAGGTTATGATTGGCTGATTAGAATTATGCTATCTCTGGATGTGTATCATTTTTGTAGTTGACGTTATGAATATTGGCTCTATGCTGCCCGTATTTCAAACTTGTGCTCTGCTTCAGGGAATACTCCAGCCAGACAAATTGGTGTCAATTCTGCCTAGCCTGCTTGATGGCTCATTAAGGACCATCAGCTATACAACTGGCCCACTGAGAGAAGTCAGATATGCCTTGTGACTCAGCAAGGTATGCAGGGATCTGCCCTATGGACAGAACTTTAAAGTTTTTCTATGCCACGTGCTGGATAGAGTGTCCTTGGGACAAAGAAAGCAAAGACCACATGGCAAGAGACTATAAAAGACTGACGCCTCATCTCCATCTTGTCTTCAGTCCTGCTTCCTACCTCTGAAGGGACTTTGCTACAAACTGAAGCTCTGTACAAAGGACTGAATGACCCATCCCAGGTGTGGATGTACTCCAGAGACTTGATTTCAACCTGCAGTTTATTCCATCACTGCTACAAGCCGGAACCAAGGACTTTGCCATTACTGGATGTGAAGGGTTCAAATCCATGTGCAGTTTATATAACAACCTGATCTATGGATTGTGCCAGCTCTTTTCCAGAGCCAAAGTCCAGAGTATGGTCAAGGGACCAGAGGCCTAGCAAATCGTGATCAGCTAAGAGAAAACTGGGGTAAACAGAAAGCCTTGCTTGCTAAGATAGGCCTGGTCAGCAAATTGCCAGGTGTTGGAGCTAAGAAGTAAATAATTGTGTCTTATTCAGAGTTGCAAATTCAGCAAAGAATCCCTTTTCCTTTTCTGTTAATCTCTTCTGTAGAGAGACGTTCTTCCCACAGATCCAATCTTGAGTTTATGAGAAGTAGGCACATGTCAGTATAAGATATGGCATCTTTCCACTTCCCTCCCAAGAGACCAATGCCTGCCTTTAGACACACAGAAAACAATATTTATTGCCATATACTTTCACTGGTTCTTTGCTTTAACCCCTAGGAATGTACCTGTTGGACAATCAAAAGAGTTGCTCCTTTCCTATGGACCTCAAATCAGAATTTCAACATAGATATTTTATACTACTCACATTTTATCAAATTATTCATTAAATGTTAACTTGCTAACTTGAGACCATGGGTGGAGACATTATGTAACCTGTTAGCCATTGGCTACTGTGCTATCTTGTCTTGGTGCAGAACCTATCCTGGGGTGTTGAACTGCCTACCCCGTCACTTTACCCTGCCCATGGAACATCTATATATTCTATTGTAATCAATTGACTGACAGTGTCTCTGAGCCTAATACGCAAGGTGACACTCCGCCAGCGCTGTGTGTAATAAACTCCTATTCTTGACCTCTACACTGTGTAGATTATGTCCTTCACAGACACCTGCTGAATAAAGAGGAGATTCAGCATGCAGCACCCAGTGGTGCCTGGCTGAATGCGTCTCCTCTCCCCGCAGCTTGGTGATCTTTTGAGGAAATGAAAAAGACTGCCTCTGCCTAGCTGTACATTGCTTGCAAAAGAAACAGGTCTTTTTGGTGACAAGTGTTGAAAGGAGCCATTAGACGAATGTGGAGACAAGAAAACATCCCCTAACTGAACTTGCATCTGTGGATGCTGAAGCCACAACACAGAGTGCTAAATGCTATATGACCATGGCTGATGTCAGAAGAGTCTCTGCCAAAGCCTTTTTCCACCAGCAGGGGCCTCTCTGTGCACAGAACTCCTGGTAGTGTGATGGCTGCAGGCAGTGGAGAACTCTATTTTGGCATCTCTTTGTCGATGAACATCTGCAGTGGCTGTTAAAAGGCTTCTGGATAGTGGTCTTTGGGAAGAGCTGGCTGAAGAGCCTTCCTAGTAACCAGGAAATCCTGGCTTGGCCTGACAGTTCTTCCTTGCTGAACCTAATGTCTCTGTTGGCTCCTTTTTTGTATCTCTTTTCATAAAAAGAAAAGACCTGTCAGCAGAATCCTTCTAAGTAGTGGTTCAAGACAGAGAGAGCCTTCCTTGCGGCTAAGTCTTGGTGCCATGGGGCATGTCTCACCACTGCAGTGCCTCCTGTTGGCCATCCTGGCAGTTAGCTCTGGTCCCCTGGTGCGCCTTCATCTAGTGGCGTCTGGCTGCCATCTGTTCTATCATTAGGACCCATGTCGCTCTCAGGACTTCAAAGTCCTCTTATGGACACAGCCCTCTGGCTGTGCCCCACTCAGGTCTCTCCCCCCTTCCAGGGGGCAGCCGTCCTCTACCCAGACACTTGCCTCAGTGGCCAGCTGCAGTCCAGGGTGTAGCCACCTGTGTCAGCAGCGACTGAGGCAAAAGGGGTGCACCTCTAACCCCCGCCATCTGTTTCTCTGGACCACTTCCCCACAGACCTAGCACCTTCCTCCGCCTTTGTATCAGGGCCTCAGTCTGGCAGTAGTCGGCCAGGAGGTCACTCATGCTCCCCTTACCCACCCAGCACTACTCTGATCATGGTGCCCTTCCTTCAGGGCAGCCAATCCTCCCTCCTCAAACTCCAAGGAGTGACTGACTCTTGCTGTGCTGAGCAGCCCTTTATATATGGGCTGCTCCAGCAAGCCTTCTCCTGATTGGCTCTCCCAATAAGCCCTTTCCTGATAGGCTGGGTTCTGCACAGCCTCTGCAAGGCTGCCTTAATCTTTCTTCTGCTTGTTTGGGGCAGCCACCCCACCACACTTGGAAAGCGGCAAATGAGAAATCTAGAGCTGAAGGAAAGGTTACCATGACTCAGAACTGAGCCGAGGTTGCTGCGACTGAAACACAGAGCACTAACCGCTATATGATCACAGTGGCTGGTGGGAGAAGCACATGTTAGAAGCCCTCTGTCAACTCAGCTGTGGCTTGCTGTGCACGGAGAGCCAGACACCTCAAGGTCTGCAAGTCTTGAGGGAAATGGGAACGTCTGTACTTTGGAATTTGCAGGTGTTATCCTGAACCATCAAATGGAACAGTTGTAAACTCTTTTGCAAGGCAGGCACCATGGCTTAGCTGGCTAAAGCACCTGTCTAGTAAACAGGAGATCCTGGGTTCAACTCCCAGTGGTGCCTTGTTGCATGGCTTTTGTCTCCTCTGCTCACATTTTCCTGTGTCTTTCTAGGAAACAGAAGAGACCTCCCTTGGTATCCAAGTAATTGCTTGCTAAGGAAAAGGCTTCTTTGGAGAGAAGCATTGGAAAGAATCAAATCACAAGCCTGGAGTTGATGAAAAGGCTGCTGTGACTGGCATTGGCATGGCGGTTGCTTCGACTGCAATTGCTGCAACACAAGAGCCTGTGCCACACGTCCTTGTGATTTGCTGGGGATGTCCACACACAGAGGTCATGTCACCTTCCTTTTGATTGTCAGTGATGAGAAATGGAGCAGCTGGGAGAAAAGTCCCAGAGAGCAGCACTGTGGCTAAGCTGGGCCAGGCACCTGCCAGGTAAAGTGGAGGTTAGGGATGCAGCACCCAGTGGTGCCTTGCCAAATGTGTCTGCTCTTCCCACCTTTTGGTCAATCTTTTGATGAAGCAGAGAAGATGCCTTTGCCTTGCAGTGCAGATGCTTCCAAAAGAAACCAGTCATTTTTTCTGAAAGTGTTGGAAGGAGGCACCTAAGAAACATGGAGACAAGGAAAAGGTCATCGTAACTCAACTTGCATCCATGGCTCTTGAGGCCACAACGCAGAGCACTGAGCACTGTACGACCACAGCTGGTGACAGAAGGGGCTTTTCCAAAGGCATTTTCCACTAGCAGGGTCCTCTCTGTGTGCAGAATTCCTCATCGTTTGATGTCTGCAGGCCCTGGAGATCACCCAGGCTTCAGTGTGAACACAAATATCTGCACCACAGTTTTTAGCCCCTCAGCTTTAGCTCCATGAGCTCAAATCAGATGACCCAGGCCATCCCTGCTGCCATCTTTATCCCAGGAGAGATGGACTCTAAGGGTACATCTCCATTGCAGTGTAAGCCCAGGTGTGGCACGCTGTGCTCAAAGCAGCACCTGGAAGCCCCATATTCACCACTCTCATATAATGATGACATGGTTTGTACAAAGTCTGCCTGGTGAGGTGTTATTTCAAAAGTCTTGATCTGTTGAACATTAATATCATGTTGGATTATGTGTGCTCGCATTGGTTGGGAAGTTATGAAGTTTTGCTCTTTGTGTGTTACTGGGATATGTTATGAGGTTGGGAAATGCCCCCACCAGCCTTTCAGGTGCGACAAGGGAGGAGCCAGACTCGCTGCTGGCCCATTCAAGGTATCCACACTCCCAAGGACCATCCCAGGAACCGTGTACAATGCAGACTTCTCCGAGATAGCACAGCGACAATGGACACTGCTTGACTCACATCGTAGCAAAGGAGCTTCCTAGCAAGTTGGAAGAAACTATGAAAGGGAGGAAGAGACATCATGACTTGGCCTCTCTCCCCCACACCTCAATACCTGTAAACACATCTGGAGGACAAACACTGAACTGAGATGAATCAGAAGAGAATAATAATAATAGATTCAAATCAACGTCCCCAAACAGACTAGTATGGGTGTTTCAGCAGAAAATTTTCAGTTTGGGGAATTTTGTTTTCTCAGTCAGACCTTGCCAAAGGAAGCAGGGAGAAAATGTTTGAGTTGCCTCCTTCAGAACAGCTTGGTCTAGACACTAGCTCTGGTTCACTGCTCTGGCCTTGCTCGGGTTGAGGATATTTTAATAATTTGGGGAGGTGCCAGGGTGGTTGAGGGAGATGAGGAGGATGTTCCCTTTTGAGATAAAAACTAAGAAATACAGAACTAGAGAATTTTTTTTAATTTTTTTTTAGAAATCTGGGATTTAGACATTTTATTTAAAGTAAGGGCGTTCTGAGTTTCTGTTTGCAAGAAGTACCATTGTTTGATCTGTCATTGTACCAAATGGGGAGATGATTGTCTATAAAGGATGGGTGAAGACTAAATGCATCCGATGAGGATGGGATTCGAACCCACGCGTGCAGAGCACAATGGATTAGCAGTCCATCACCTTAACCACTCGGCCACCTCATCAGAACTGTAAAGAAAAGGACAGGAGGAGAAATCTAAGGCCGGCAGAGACAGGGGCAATAAGGCATTTTTAAATACTAAGCGGAAGCAGGGGCTGAATGAGCTCCCTCCTCACATCTAGTGAGGAGCTGGGGGAAAGACTTCAGGAACAGACGATGTTTGCATAGACAAACCTACTCTGCCTAGATATACAGCATGATGGGGCCACTTTCCCAAAAATGACCAGTTTTGGCTGGTGGCAGGTTACAAATCACTTTAGGATTGAGTGGAATGAAATGTTATTATCCTTCCTGCATGAGTGAAGGGCAGCAGAACATACCTAGTCAGTCCTGATGGAGGGGTAGGTGGGTGAGGAATAGCTTTTATTGGACTTCATAGAAGTGATTGAGAACATCACCTAAACCAGTGGTCCCCAAACATTTCACACTGTGCCCTCTTATCCAGTTGGGGGAGGGCAAAACCAGAGCTTGAGGGATTCAGCCCTGGGTGGTGGGGCTTAGACTTTTGGCTTCAGCCCCAGGCCCTAAGAAGTCTAATGCCAGCCCTGGTGACCCCATTAAAACAGGGTTATGACCCACTTTGGGGTCCTGACTCACAGTTTGAGAACCACTGCTCTATGCTAAAGGGAGAGAGTTTTCCTGTGGGTGTAGTTAATCCACTTCCCCAAGAGATGGCAGCTATGTCAGTGGGAGAAGCTATATCAGTGGGTGTGCAAGCTGTGGTGTTTGCCACATTTAACAAGTTTAATCAAACCCCATTTTTAAAACCATCTGTAGCCTGGGAATGGCAAAGGACCTCGATGAAGGAGGGTCTGTCCTTTAAAGTCCTGGAGATCATGAGTCCATGCTTTTGCCAGCATGGGAGTATAGCTAAGTGGTAAAGTGCTTGATTGCAGATCAAGTGGTCCTTGATTCAACCCCCAGTGTTTTCTTATAACCTTCTTTCTTTTTTTAAAAAAAAGGAAAACATTTTCATTTTCATTCTCCATTCTGTTCAGGAGCTCCACTGTACAGGGTTGCTTGATATGGATGTAAACACTCAACATTTCACTGTCCAAATGCATAAATACCTAGCAAAGCTGTCTATCAGCTGAAATCAGTTTCAGTCCTCAAAGTGTCAATTTATGTTTTCATCAATTAAACAAAGGTATCATATGAATGTACATTTGCAGATCCCTCTTCTCCAGGAGCTGTGCTGTGCAGAAGAACAAGAGTCACATCCAGCTGCAGTTCAGGAGTCTGATAACCAAAGAGCTGTTGCCAGCTCAAAGAGCCTGAGGCGGAGCAACAGCAGGGTTCATTGCCCGGTGTGCGTAGCACTAATTGACACACCAGGGTGGAGAAGCAAAACCAGTTTTATTTGAGCCCAAATAAGGTGCCAGGGAGAAAAAGCATTCTCAAATCCTGCACACCCGTGCGCAGGCAGGGTCCCAGCATTTATACCCCACTTGTTTGTGGAAGCCTTTTGTTTGGTTTTCCCCCTCACCCCTCCCTTCCCAACAGCAGTTACTTTAAACATTACATTTCAGCGTGTTAGAAAAGTTCTCATTCGCATGCTTATCTATGGCCTTCACAGCACAAACACATACAGATTTTCCTCCCCCCTCTCCCCCTCCTCCCCGCCGCTTCTGCTGTTTTAAACTCCTGCATTTGCAAGCTGAGACAGCTGACAGTTACACATTTTGCTTGCTGTCTGTTAGCATCTTAGGCTGGTTAAAGTTCACAGCATGGAAGACCTCTGGTTCACTCAGGCCTGTAGTCACAACTTTGGTTTACTTAGGCCTAGTGACACCAACAGAGCCAATAAATGTTCTGAGGGCTGGAGAAAAATGCCTTCTAGCGAGCTATTGAACAAGCTCAACCTGTTTAGCTTATCAAAAGAAGATTGAAAGGTGACTTCATTGAAGTGTTGAGGGGCCTTAATGGAGAGAAAAGATTGGATATGAAAGGGCTCTTGAATCTAGCAGAGAAAGGCATAACAAGACCCAGTGGCTGGACGGTGAAAAAAGACAAATTCATATTACAAATAAGATGCAAATATTCAACAGCGAGGATGATTCACCACAGGAACAAGCTACCAAGGAAAGTGGTGGATTCTCCATCTCCTGATGTCATTTAATGAAGACTAGATGCCTTTCTGGAATGTGTTTGCCCCAAAGTAGCTCTTGTGTCATACAGGAGGCCTGTGATATGCAGGGGGTCAGATTAGATGCTCTAATGGTCTCTTCTGGCCATCAAGTTGACTAATTTCTGAAAAACTGAGTGTAGCATTGGGAGCAGCGTCTGATGTTTTCCTGTCTAGCCGGCTTGCTGCCTAGAACAAACGCTCCTTAGTGGGGTGATCCACAGGGAGTAGCTCAAACCTCCAAAGTGCCTGGGCAGGGGCAGGACATTAGCACAGCAAGGGAGGGGTGTGGCAGTGACATCACAAAGGCTTTTTGCAGGACCTCAGACTATTGGTCAAAGGCGGTGGGGAGGTGGTGACCTCACAGAGAGATGCTGACATCAGCCATGCAGGACAGGGGTGAGGGGCCAGGGAAATCTCAGAGACCCCTGTGGCTTTGCTTCAGCAAGTCTCCTTCTCCAGGTCTCTCTTTGAGGACTACGAGAGTATTCGGGTTCACATACGTGAGCGCCAGGAGGAACCTCTTTCGAGTTTTCTTCTTCCCTTTTAGTGATTTTACTAGAAAACAGCTGTCCTTGTTTAGAAGGTAAGAGCCTCCTCAAGGTTTGAAACCTGTTCAGTCTGATCCATCTGGTGACAGTTGAATTTTAGGCATGGAAAACACAAACTTAAGGAGGCAGAATTTTATTCCGCACCTGGGATTTTGTCCCATAGAATCAGTGGGGACATTAGGGTTTGTCCTTTTTATTTCACCTTTTCCTCCATCCCTCCCCCCCCTCCTTTCTCTTCGTCTCTTGCTTCTTTTGTCCTTTTTCCTGTTCCCCTCCCAACAGCAGGAGGGGTGTGTGTGTGTGTGTGTGTTGCAGGGGAGGGCTCGGCAGCTCCCACTGTGGGAGGTCCACCCAAAAATGTGGGGCTGAAATAGTGCTCTGGCAGTGATCCCCACCGGTGACCTGGGCCATCCTTTGGGCTCTCTGGTGAGAACCCTCAGCCTCCCGTCCTCAGTCTCTACCCTGATTGGCTGAGCAGGGGGTTATTGACAGGGAGGAGACTCAGGTCCTTGTTGTTCTCTTTTAAGACCAAGGAAATAAGTCAGAACCAGTCATATGTTTGACAAATTTTGCTGCTTTGCTGCATTAATGGTCTCTGAGCAGTTCATGATTCTCTCTAACATTGCAGTTCTCCTCAAATACTTGCTGAATAATTACTGTGAACTGTTGTTGGTCTGGAGCTCATCTGAGAGCACTTTATTCAGTGTCTGAAATTCAAAATCCGATGCTTAGTTTGAAAATCAGGGCTCTTGGGTCCTATTCCCAACTCTGCCACTGGCTGGCTGTGTGACCTAAGACAAGTGAATTCTCCTTTCTGAGCCTTAGCTTCTCCCTCTCCTTTCTCAGCCTTAGCTTCATAGTAATGATCTGCTCCTACCTACCTCACAGTAGGTGGAGGATGGGGATACATTGGAGAGAGTCACTAGGAGTAGTGCGTAATTTGAGGTGTCCTATCACGTTTACTCAGAGCAGATTATGACATAATAGAATAGCTGAAATTGTCCAGTTTATTTGTATTTTTTTTATTTTGAAATTGTTAAGAGTAGCAACTACTTAGCTCAGACTGAAGCATCTTATCTAATTTTCGAGATCTAAGTGTCTCCTCTTTGTGTGCGACAAGACAATTTAACACACTGTGACAAACAGGAGATGCTTTTGTTTTGCAACAAAATATTTTTGCAAAGAACTTTCATCGCACTTGTTTTGATTTTGAGAAACAAACTCGTTTAGTCTGAATGGGATTTTCTGACAGAAATGGTTTCAATGAAATTTCCCCACCATCTCGATTCCTGGGCTCTATCCCTGCCTCTGGCGGGTTTTGCTGTTTGTTAGAACAGGAGTCAGGACTGGTGGCTTCTCTCTCTGGCTCTGCCACCGCCTTGCTGTGTAGGCCCTTGGGTAGGTCACTTCCCTTCTCTGCACCTCAGGCTCCTCCCCATCTGTCCAATGGGAACAGGGACAATTCTTGAACTCTGGGCGGTCGTGAGCCTGAGTGAGATAAGGGGCGTTAAAGCCCTCTGTGAAGGAGAAAGGGGAGTTTCTCGGTGTTTAGCACCAAGGAATTCTAAAGTTTGCTAAAATGTCTAGTCTGTGGAAACAAGAAATGGTCAGAGCCAAACTTTTTAACCACTGCCTTTTCTAAAGCCCCTTCAGGGATGTGAGTCCCTGTCTCTTAGGTACCTGGGGTTCTTTGCCAGCAGGAGAGAAGAGGTTCCTGCCTCTGTTTTTGTGGCCTTAACAAACCAGGCGTTGTGCCCCAGTTCTCGTCTGAGATCCCTGAAAAAGAACATCTTCCCATCCTTGAACAAGACAGGACCTATCTTTAAAAGGGGAACAAAGAGACCCCTGGGACTTACAGACTAGCTAGCCTCACTTCCACAGCTGGAGAGATACTGGAATACATTCTTAAACACTCAGTTTGTCAGCAGCACCTACAGGATACTTTGGTTCTTAGGACAAGTGAGCATGGATTTGTCAAGAACAAATCATTCCAAACCAATCCGCTTTCCTTCTTCGGCAGGGTTCCGGGCCTCGTGGAGGTGGGTGAACAGTAGATGGGATCGATCTCGGTGTTACTAAGGCTTTTGACACAGTCCCGTAGGACATTCTCACAAGCAAAGGAGGGAAATGCGGTCTAGATGCCATCAGTGTCATGTGGGTGCAGAGCTGGTTGAAAGCCCAGACTCCAAGCGCCCTTCTCCATGTCTGGCTGTCCAACGGAGAGGGTGCACCTAGTGGGTCCGGCAGGGATCGGTCCGGGGTCCGGTACTATTCAATAGTTTCATGAATGATTTGGAAAATGGAGTGGAGAGCATGCTGCTAAAATGTGCAACTGACACCAAGCACTTTGGAGCACAGGACTGGAATTCAAAACACCCTTAACAAATTGGAGACTTGGTCTTCTTGAGCCAAACTCCATGGCTGGGCCCCTCTCTCTAGACTGGGCTGAAGTGAAACCCCAGAGCCAAACCCTCCCCCTCCTGGGCCGTGCGCTCCGACCTTGAATGGTCAGATGCTGCTTAGCGCTGTCAGAGCAGCTTTGGCTGGGGGATTCTCCCAGCACTTTCCAATAGCGGGAAGGAGGAGGAGGAGGAGGAGGGGGGGGAAGGGAAAAGCCAGGCAGAGCGGAGAGGATGGCGGGAGGGTCACAGTGGAGGGGGGGGCACTGCGGGGGCAGGTTGGGGGCGGGGTTGAAGGCCTCTGCCCTGTGCACCCCCCCCCCACCGGCCCGGCTCCCACGTGGGATTCGAATCCCAACGGCCGCAGCGCGGGTGGCAGCAAAGCCTCGGGCGAGGAACCGGGCCTCCCACGCGCCGAGTCTCTGTCCCGCGCTCTCTCCGCCAATCAGGGAGCGGGGAGGGGCGGGGCGAAGTGATGAGCTGCGGCCCCTCCTCCAATAGAGGCCGCGTGTGAGAGAGAGAGAGAGAGAGAGAGAACTACGCTTCCCAGAGTGCACCGGGAGGGGGCACGTTGTCTGAGCAACTGTCCGTCGCTTCCGCTGTGAGACGAGCCAGGAACTACAACTCCCAGCCTGCCCCGGGGCACCTCCGTCCTCTCCAGCCCAGGTGAGGGCGGGTCCCTGGGTCAGCCTGACACCTGCCCCCGCCTCAACGCAACTCCTCATCCCCGCCCCCCCCCCCAGAGAGCCCCCGCCCCGCCCCGTGCAGGGTGTGGCGCTGCCCAGCGCAGAGGCGTGCTGCGCCGCCGCCCCGCTCCCCGGCTGGTCGGGGCGGGGGCGGGTCCGGCTCTGCCCGGGGGCTGGATCCCCCGACTCCCGCTGCCCCCAGCCCCCTCCCCCTCCCCGGGTGAGCCCGGCTCCAAAGCCCCGCCCGGTCGCTGCCCACCCCCGTGCGGGGGCACCAGCACTGTGCCGGGTCGTGATGGGAAATTGTCCAAGCTGGCCCAGGGGAGACGTGTGTGTCCCTGCTGCCCCCTGCTGGTGGGGCTGAGCCCCGCTCTGTGTGTGTGTGTGTGTGTGTGTCTGTGTGCGTGTGTGTGTGTGTGTGACACTGTTTGTATCAGTGTGTTGCTGGGCTAACCAGTAGGAAATGGCTTTGCATGATTTTGTATCCTGCAGCAAGTGACTGACTGACGCACAAAGACACTCACACAATCCCAAGAACACTCACACACAACACACCCAGAGGGACATGCTAGCCCAACCCCCAGAGAGAGAAACAATCACATCCCCAGCCGCACTCACAATCACCCCCCCACACCATAATATTTGCAATCGTGCTCAGAGACACAACTGCACACAGTTCACTCCCACTGCTCCAAATACAAGGACCTCCTGCCCCACACAGCATGGGCCAAGGCCTGTGGAACTCACTGCCACTGGACAGCTACCAATGAGAATGATCCCCTCATGCTGGATCATCTGCTTGGCCCCCCGCCCCCTCTCGGGATGCGCTGTGCGGCGTGGCTGGGGATTGTGCAATGGCCCAGCACCAGGCAACGCAGAACGGACACCACACGCCCTGCCCCACTTCACCTGAGCTGCTCTCCAGGTGCATCGGAGCCCAACACCCCGCACCTGGGCCCTCCTGCCCCACAGGGGGTGAGCTGCAGCCCCTGCCACACTGCGCAGAGGGGAGAAGGGTCAGGCCAGCCAGCCGTTGTAAGATGGGGAAATCACCATCGGGGTCAACGGTATGGGGGCTGTGACATACAGAGAAACAGTTGTCGCGCTGGCAGAGGGCAGCAGAGCACACACACACACAATTGCAAACATACACAAACACATGCATGAATCCAGCCACACACACACAATTGCTAATATACACAAACACCCGCACAAATCCAGCCAACACCAACACAAGCCTGGGAGCCAGGGGAGCAGAGCAGGCTGGGGCTGGGTCACTCCACTTCCCGCAGGAAGTAGCCAGCCCCCCTGGTCCCACGATGGCCTGGGACCAGCCCCCTTCTGCTTCCCCCCACGCTGGCCTGGGGCCCCAGCCTGCTCTGCTCCCCTGGCTCCCAAGCTTGCGGGGGGGGGGACCGCCCCACAGCACTCGCTGGTGGCGTGGCTGGGAGCCAGGGGAATGGACCAGGCTGGGGCTGGGTACTCCACGTACCATGCAGTGAGTGCAGGGGTGGGGCCCATGAGGAAGAGCTGGGCAGCCCCCCCTGCAGCAGCTCCCCTCCCCAGCTCACCTCCGCTCCGCCTTCTCCCCTGAGCACGCCGGCGCCGCTCCACTTCTCCCGCCTCCCAGGCTTGTGGTGCCAATCAGCTGTTTAGTGCCGCAAGCCTGGGAGGGGAGGAGAATTAGAGTGGGGGCAGCGTGCTCAGGGGAGAAGATGGAGCAGAGGTGAGCTGGGACAGGGAGCGGTGCCCCTGCACACCTCCACCCCCATTACTTGCTGTGGGCAGCCCTCCCCCCGCACCTCCCCCAGCCCTCTGTCCCAGCTCACCTCCACTCCCCCGCCTCCCCTGAGTGCGATTTTTGGTACCCCCAACCACTTGGCACCCTGGGCGGCCGACTAGTTGGCCTAGTGGTTGCACCGGCCCTGGCCACTGCCTGTCAGCAGGATTCCTCCTCCTCCTCCTCAGGGAGACTAAATCTCTGCACCTAGACAGCCGGTCCGTCCGCTGCACCCCAATCCCCCATGCCTGAGCCTCCCTGCCAAAGCCCTGCACCTGGCTCCAGAGAATTAAGTCTCACATCTCACTGGGAACTCGACTTCTTGTGCCCAGAGAGTCTCGGCCCCCCTCAGTAGCTGACCTGAGAAACACAGTGTCTGCAAAAGCAGCAAAGAGTCGTGTGGCACCTTATAGACTAACAGACGTATTGGAGCATGAGCTTTCGTGGGTGAATCCCCACTTCATTGGATGCATCAGTGTCTGCCTTTTCCAAAGAAGCGCCTGGAGGGCCTTTTCCTGTGTGACCACGTGGCCTAATGGATAAAGCGTCTGACTTCGGATCAGGCGATTGAGGGTTCAAGTCCCTTTGTGGTTGTGCTTGTGCAGTTTTACCTTTGGGCTGAAAGTCCTGCTCCCTTCAGGGCTGGAACCTCTTCTTGGCCGCTCAGGCCAATGCTCTGGCTTCAGCTAGAGCCCCAGGAAGGAGTTGAGGGTTGGGTGTCACAAAGGCTGGGACCTGAGCCCCAGGTGCTTCCAGTCTTGCCTTTGCCCTTCCTGACTTGCCAGAGAAAATGGGCAGCTGCCTGGGCTAGCGTGTGGAGCAGTTTCCCTCTTTCAAATGTGCGCCTGTCCCTGTGCTGGAGGGGGGTTGCTACATGGAGCCTGGGTGTTTCTCTGCTTCTCGCCAGCTGGGGAAAAATCTCCTGCCCCACTGCCAAAGTGAGCATGGAGAGTGGGAACAGTAAGAGGCGCCACCAGGGGGGCTGGCCCTGCTTTCCTACCATCTTCTGATGTTGGCCACAAAGCATCAGCAGCCTCCCCACATGCTGGCCTGCGGGTGGCCTTCAGTGGGTGTTTGGCATGGCAGGGAGCAGGCTGGCTGGGTGTTTTTGTGCCTGTCTGCTGGCCACACATAGGCATGGTCCTGCCCTCCTCTGGCCCTGCCCTTGGTTGCTCTGTGGCTTTTAAGCCTTCCCTTGGAGCCGTCAGCACCAGCCGCCTCTGCTCTAGGTGCCCAGAGGAGGAGAGGTGCTGGGCTCTGTGACGAAGTGGGGGATTTTCTTAGGGTTTTCTGTGTTTCCCAGTGGTTCGCATGCACAGGGAGCGGGACTCAGTGTCCCCGGGTGTTACTGGTTTAACGAGGTGAGGGGAGAGGGAGTTTGTTGCTACAGAGGATCGGAGAGGGACTTGGGACCCCGGCTGATGGCCTGGAGGATGGAGACCCCAGCGACTGGTGACCTGGTGACCCAGCTCAGGAGTCACAGCCAGTTCTGGCCAGTGAGAGGACAATGGGCTGCGGGGAGAGGACCCCGTGACCAACCTGTTCCAGCCAGAGGGGGGCGGAGAGGAGAGGAGGCCCAGGTAACCCTGTTTACCTGGAGAAAAGACAATGGACAGAGGCGGGGCCTGGGGCCGGGGATATCGGAGCCCCAGCTGGGAAGCAGGGGGGCTCTGGGCTGGCGAGGGGAAGCAGGCAGAGCCCACCTGGCTGCAGGAGGACTGGGATGTGCTGGGCTGAGGGAGGCCAGGCCTGAGGCCCTGAGAGTTTCCTGTGCTGTGTTCAACTCTCAATAAACCCTCCTGTTTTATGCTGGCTGAGAGTCACTCCGGTCTAGAGAACAGGGGGCCTCAACCCCTTCAGGGGTGAGGAGGCCCAGGGGGTCCAGAGCGCGTGGACTCCCTGATGGGGCCCATGGCGAGAGACAGACGTGCTAAGGCTCAGAGAGGTGCGGCTCCAGGAGGTGGAGGGGCCTGACCCCGAGAGAGAGTGGACCCCCGAGAAGGGCTGTCGCACTGAAAGGGGCACCCCCCATGGACCGCACAGGGCCAAGAGTGGGCACGATCTGTGAGTCCGTGACAGGCAGTGACATCACAAAGGCCTTTTGCAGGACCTCAGACTTTTGGTCAAAGGTGGTGGGGAGGTGGTGACCTCACAGAGAGATGCTGACATCAGCCAGGCAAGACAGGGGCGAGGGGCCAGGGAAACCTCAGAGACCCTGTGGCTTTGCTTCAGCAAGTCTCCTTCTCCAGGTCTCTCTTTGAGGACTGAGAGAGTATTCGGCTTCATGGACGTGAGCGCCAGGAGGAACCTCTTTCGAGTTTTCTCCTTCCCTTTTAGTGATTTTACTAGAAAACATCCGTCCCTGTTTAGAAGGTAAGAGCCTCCTCGAGGGAAGGGGTGTCATGGGGGTGTCACAGTTCGGATGCTAGTGGCCCCCCCTACAGGAAGTTCCCACCACCCTGCTCTGTGTTCGCAGGGCGGGAGAGAGCAGCATCCACGGCAGTGATTTGCTCCTGGCTGCCAGAGCAGAGCAGCAGGCTCAGCTGTCAGAACTTCCCAGAGCGATGAAAGGGGAGGGGCCCATGGCTCTGTAGTAGGAATGCAGAGCAAGCAAGTTCACAGAGGGTATAGTGGGATACTGGTGGAGGCCAGTTATGGTGATATACTGAACAGCAGCGTCTACACTGACACTCTGTCACTTTAAGTTTGCTGCAAAAAGCTCATTGAAGTGGTTTTATTTGGTCACCAAAACAGGGCAGTTTTGTCACCAGATGTGGCATTGCAGTGCCAACCGAGGGAGTGTTGTGTGTTTTTCACACACCTGAGCAATATAATTCTGCTGAAATAACTTTGTAGTGCAGACCTGGCCAAAGATTCACACACACACACAGTTTGCAAGAAAAACCTCACCTGCTGCTCTGCTTTGTGGGGCCCAGGTGGGGATGCAGGGAGTCAGGTGTGAGCAGACACTCTACTTTAGTCACAGGCAGGCACCCTGGTTTAGCTGGTTAAAGTACCTGTTTTGTAAACAGGAGATGCTGGGTTCAACTCCCAGTGGTGCCTTGTTGAGATGCTTTTAGAGCACCTGGTATTAGCTACTGTCAGAAGATAAAATACAGAGCTAGATGGACCTTTGGTCTAGCCCAGTGTGGTTTTTCTTATGATTTAAATTACACTCACTGGCACTGATAATAGAGTTACTGAAAGTTTGGGAGTTAAGAGCTGATAGGTCAATGGTCCAAGCCCCTTGCAGGTGACCCCCTCCCTCTGGGACAGGGACAGGTCTGAGCTCTCACACCAAATGCTCATTGTGGCTTCCAGAATCTGTGGGCAGCTCATTTAGTTTACACCCAGGGTTGAATCCTTGATTCACACATCAAGGATAACAACCCTTTGTTTCTCCTGCCCCAATAACAAGGAGACTGGGAATCCAACACCAGCCACCAGTGATCATTTCGGCAAGCAACCCAACATATTTCCAACATACTGTAAAATCCACATGCAGACTCATACACGAAACCTTGCAAGAAAATCTTCCTGAGGGGGTCTGAAGCACCTGCTGCTGGAGGGAAGGAGGGACCTGTGGGTTGGGATTGAGGAGCAGCATGAGGAGGAGGGGCCTGTGGGTGGGGATTGAGGGCACTGGGAATAGGAGGGCTGTGGATTGGGATTGAGGGGCACCGGGATTAGGAGGGGGCTGTGGGCTGGGACAGAGGAGAAGGGTGAAGAGGAGCAGGCTCCAGTTGGGAGTGAGGAGCAGTGAGCATAGGAGGGACTGAGGGTTCGGTCTGAGGGGCACTGGGAAAAGAGGGCACATGGGTTTGGGCTGAAGAGCATCCTCGTTTGGGGATCCAGCAGGACAGGGGAAGGCAGCAGGTGATTCTAATTCCTTAGGGATATTCTGTGTGTGTGTGTGTGTGCGCGCGCGCAGGAAAGGAACATGCTCTATGCCCAGAGGCCTTTATTCCTCCAGGCTGCAAGGAGATGGGATGTCAAGGAGTTGTTCCTTCAACCCCACAAAGCCCCTTCTTAGTAAAGGCAAAAACCTGAAGAGAATTAATAACAACAATGAATACTCCAGAAAGTCAGATTTTTACAATTATAGCCAGAAGTTTATCACCTGACCAGAGACTTGAACCCTAGACCCTCAGATTAAAAGTCTGATGCTCTGCCAACTGAGCTAGCCAGGCTCACCCAGGAAAAGTGCTAATTGGTGCTGAGGTGAAGCTAGTCAAGAAAAAGCGAGCAGGAAACAATAGGGGAAACCTGCTGCTCTCTCTCTCTTCCCAGTCCTGGCCTGGCCTGGTATTAGTGCTGGTTAAAAAGATGGGAAAATATCGGCTTCTACCAGCCTTTCATAGTTGTACAAGACTCAGGCACAATACAGAGGTGCCCATCTGCAAGTGCCGAATGGTTGGATTGGCTAATGCAGCCTGTAGACGTCCAGGGCACACTGGGATACAGATCCAAGTGTCCATCACCATCATCATTTCAAAGGGATAATGATAATGGTAGCAAGGTTCACAACTGACTCAGCAGTTGCATACAAAAGTGCACGTTTGGCAGTTACATTGGCTCAGGTTGGCCCCCACAGTCTAGATGTAGAAGTTACAACATTTAAACTTGAAAGAGGGGCCAATTTCCCCATCATTTCCCACCTTTACATCCAAACATGATGACTTTCTGAATGAACCCTCCTCGTTCAGCCAGAAGATCTTGGGGTGGATGTAGGAGTCACTGGGTAAAATTCACTGGACTCCGTTATAACTCAGGCCAGAGCAGAGGTACCTAGTGATCTAGTCTGGCTGTAAAATCTATATATCAACACTAAATATGGTGTGAAATTAATCCTCAGAAACGGCTGTTCCCCACCCAGACCCCAGCAAAGGGCTCTCCGAGGAAGGGGGCTGTTGAGGAAGGAAAGAAGAAAGATGTCCTTCTCTCCCTGGAGGAACTGGGCTCTGGGCTTTGGACAGAAAGGAGGGGAAGGAAATGGCCACACAATGGCAGCGGAGCCTAAGAAATGAAACACAACAGGCTTCTGAACAGTGAACAAACCTGACTCCTGTATCATGAAAAGCCAAAAAGCCGTTTCTTTCTATGAGCAGGAGAAAAGAGTTACACTAATTCCTGCCTGTTTACTTTTGAATTATTTTACATTATAAAGAAAATTGTAACAAAATTAGTCTGAATTTGAGCTGCCTGTTATTAAAAGCTGGTTCCCCAATTCTGTTCCAACTGCCCTGCTAGAAACAGCCCCAGGTCCCTGCTCACCCCAGGAAGAGGAAAATGAGAAACCCCCACTGGGCACTGCCCTTGGCTCCAGGCTGCTGTCCCGGGGTGCGGGTGGGGACTGATTGTTTGCTGCTGAGGAGGGAGCCAGTAGAGGCCTCTGGTGCTCTGCTCCTAGCATCTGCCCAGCCCAGGCTGTCCTCTGCCTCAGCTGCTGCTCCCAGCCTGCTCTAGAGTCAAACACGCAGGGCCCCCAGGGGAACAGAGGCTGGGACAGGGCAGCAGCCTGGGCTGGGCTGGGCAGATGCTGGGAGTTCTCGTTCCCTGAGAACTGGCCTGGCTCCCTTCTCAACAGCGAACAAATCAATTCCACGCCCCCTCCCCAGAAAAACCAGCCTGGAGCCAAGGGCAGCAGGGGACGATTCCCTCCAGTTCCCACCGAGGCAGGAGAGAAGCCAGGGTGTTTCTAGCAGAGTTTATGGAACTGGCGTGGGGAAACCAGCCTTTAATAACAGGCAGTTCCAGTTTAAGCTAAGTGTTTTTAACAATTTCTACAACATGAAATAACCCTTCAATCATAGTGTCACCATCCATAAAATTGCTTCAGGCTTACAGGTTCCCAAGTGCAAAACTAAACATCTCTTCAAACACAAGGGAGTGGAGATCAGTCAGTGTTCAGTCATCCCACATAAAAGAACCATATTGTGGTACATACTGGCCCCATCATGTGGCCATCGCCTTTCCCTCCTCTCTTCTTAAAAGTTTTAGTATTTTGCACAGAAACTTTCTTCCCTCAGGAGAGACCTGGGAACCAGGGCTGCCAGCCAGACAAACACCTTTAAGAGGAGGCATAATCTATCAAAAAATGATCTCCCTTCTTCTGTTCAGTGGCAGCCTGAAATGCTACTTATCCCGGCGGAGCTGGAGGATTGAAAGCAGCTACATCAAGCCCCTGTGTAGCTAACAGGAATGAACACAAACACTCCCTTGTATCTGAAGAGATGTTTAGTTTTACCCTTGGTAAACTACAAGACTAAAGGGAAAGGCAGTGATGGTGTCAGATATAAAGAGTGAAACACGAAACAATCATCATAGTTATGCCTATAGTGACTGCAAAATCTTTCTATATTCTTCTTATTATCATCAGTGTATTATTTTCTCTGGCATCTAGACATTGACTAGACCTTGACCAAGAAATTTGGATCTTGACAAAATATTCAACTACGCCTCGTTAAGGTAATGGACTTGACACCCACTCGGGTGTCTCCCTGCAGGTTCAAGTACTAACAACAGTGGCACCTTACAGCCATAGATTTTAATCAGTGTAATACATTGATACAAATTCCTGTTAAATCATTTCTCAGCCAGAGTCCATCACCCACATTCCTTAGGGCATTGGGCCACCATGTGGACGTTTCATTTCCCGCCTAAATTTCACACAGAGACACAATTTCCTTTGCACAGATCCATGAACAGCAAAACCTCCCTGTGTCTCTTGTCTGAGCCAGTGCATTCAATTGTATTGAAACCTTCTCTCCTGCAATGGCGATGGTCAGACAGAGGGGACATGGCCACCTTCACCTCTGACAGTGAGATATTGGCTCAGCTCTTTCTTTCTGCTGCTGTTGTTAGTCCATGAAACATCAGGGATGGAATGCAAGGCTGAGTTCACACACCAATCCCCTGAAACATTTCAGTGCCCCAGAGAAATCCTGACCCCTGCTATTGCAATGATATGGTGGAGATTCGAATAGTCGCAGTGTAGAAGGAGCCTGAGGGTGTTTATTTGTGAGCTGAGGTTCCCTGTCTGACATTTGCCTTCTTTCCTGGTTCGTTATGTCTCCAGTGAGCAAACCAAGGCTGGTTAAATGCTGCTTTTTAGACCAGAGAGCTGGGGTTGATGTAGCATGCTGTCACCATCAGCTGGTCAGAGTAACCAGGGTGAAAGGGTGGAATTTAGGATTCTCCCACCAAGGGGAGGTGCTGTTGGACTCCTCTAGTGGGGGAGAGTCTGAAAAAGTTTCTCAGCTCCCAGAGATGGGGCAAACAAGCTGGTGCCACACACACATTTTCACAGGGAATCAGGCCCCCTGGGGAAAAACTCAAAAGAAGCCCAGGCCCAGGAGTGTCAGAGAAGGGAATCACTGTTTTCCTTAAGAGGTGGGTGAGGGAAACCTGCAGGTCCTTAGATCCCTCCAGCGCCTGATAGAACCATTTGTGGGGAAGGTCTGGGGAAGCCGAGGAGGACAAGGAAGGGAAAAAGGGCTGGCAGCTGTTGTGTAATCCCCATGCTCCCAGCAGAAGGATCTGGAGGGGTCAGCGCTGTGGTTGCTTGTTGAGGACACAGAACTCACAAGATGGCAAAGCTCAGAGCCCCGTTATAGGGAGTCAGAATGTGATCAGCTCACAGCGAGGGGGAGCAACACCCCTGCCTTGGGCTCTATGTCAGGGCTCCTATCAGCTCAGAGTCCTTCCCGCAAGAGTGGGCTGCTGAGAGGGTTGCGATGGGGTAAATGAAGGCAGAGGAGGATTGTTCCTGATGGGTTTTCTTTGTGTTGCTCTGTGATCCTGCTGGAGGAAGCTGAAGCATGATTTGAGTTTTTTTCAGTGGCTTGGGCTGGGCTGAGGTTGTGACCCTGAGCACAGGGGTTCTCTGCTCTTAGCCCCTCAGGGAATGGACAATGGAACAGCTTCCGAAATTGGCTAGAAAGTAGCCTAAGAAAGTGTAACATAAGTGAGAAGAAAAACACCATCACCTCTCTGGTGGTCTAGTGGTTAAGATTTAGCATTTTCACTGCCAGGGCCTGGGTTCAATTCCCGGGCAGGGAAAAGTGACTTCAAATCAAACCTGCTTCAGTTATGCTTCACTTACAACATAAACAAATCCATGTTATTTTCCTGATTCCTCCATCTTCCCAGTGTCTCCATGGCAGGGCCGGCTCCAGGCACCAGCACAGCGGGGCGGTCAATGAAAAGGGAAGCAATTCATCCCTCTCAGAGGGAAGGAACTTGAGGCCAAAAGCCTCAAGTTTTTCCACTGGGGGGGCAAAAACACTGGAACTGGCCCTGCTCCAGGGAAGACAATTTGTTAAATCCCAGATGAGTGCAGTTCTATCAGTTCTCAGCCTGAGTCCTTAGGTCTTAATCCTGAGGCTATTGTCCCACCATGGGGCCATTTCCCGCCTCTCTTTCCTAGGGAAGCACAATTTTCCTTGCACAGACACAGGAACAGCAAGATCTTTCTCTGTCCCTTGTGCAAAGCAGGGGGCCAAATTCCATGGAAACAATGGACAAGCAGGGGACCCTGGGCACATCCAGCCTTGGCTGTGAGATGTTCCCTCCCCTCTTTCTTTATGCCCCTGTTGTTATTTCATGGATTGTCTGGGATGGGGGAAAAGCTGATTTCACTCCAGGTGGAGGGGAAAAAGGACCCTGAAAGTCTCAGGCCCCAACCCCTACTACCAGGATCACTGAGGTGCTGGGAATCTGCATGGGAAAGGGACTTTGTGAATTGTCAAGGTGGGGAATGAATAACAATTTACAACAAGAGCCACCTCATTAACCACTGACACAGGCTAATCCTGCCGCAGATAGAAGGGAAACTGGGAGTGATTCTTTGCTGTTCAGCCATGGAAACAGTGACCCCATTGCACCGCAGTGAATGTGCTGGGGAAAGCTGGACTTCACAGGCAGGTGGAAAGAGCAGATCCTAGAAACACCTGGAGCTCCCCACAGCACTTCTGCCACCAGGGTCAGGTGTTGAGTGACTCACAGCACCCCTCCCCTCCCATTACCTTCCAGCAGGGGGTGGCAGCACCCCCCACCCAATGCAGGGGAGAGGGCTGAGTGTATCTCTGCACCCTGAGTCCAGGGCACCCACTCTCTCTGCCCCACACATCGAATCTGGCCCTGCTGCAAAGTGACCCCTAAGAACCAGCAGCCTCCAGGACCGCAAGTTTGGCCTCAAAGCAGGGAATGTGTCCCTCATGCTGCTTTTAGGCCACTGGATGCTCTGGAAACAGGAGGGCTCTGAGTGTAACTTATAGGACACATGACCCATCTGGGGAAATAGCTCAGTAGTAGAGCACATGCTTTGCATGTATGAGGTTCTGGGTTCAATCCCCAGCATCTTCAAGTTCTTTTCACCCTGCTGCTTTGTTCCTGCCCAGAGGGGATGTGGCCCTGCAGGAGTTTCAATCCTGCTCAGTCAGGGGCTAGTGCCAATTGCATGGAAGGTCGGGGGGCGTTTCTGCTCCTAAGTCTCCTCTGTACATTTAAGATTCCCACCAGTTGTGTTGCCTGGGACAAGGGTAGATGAGAAGGGAGAATCCTCCAGCACTAGAGGGAAAGGTCCCATCTGCACAGACTGAGAGGCAAAGACTAGACTTATTTCTAGTCTGGGCCCAATCTTTTCTCCTGGTATAGCCCTTGTTCCAGCTCAGGTGGTAGCTGGGGATGTCTCATGACTGCAGCATGTTTGTTCAGTTCCACCCCCTTATACAGCTTTGGTACAAGGCAGGAATTTTTTGTCTCTCTCCTGAGGAAAAGCCCCAGGTTTAAGATGGATTCCTGTACCAGGTGACATGGTCACATGTCCCGTGAGACCCCAAGCCTTCATTCTTCCTGGCCTGACTCATGGATGGTGCAGGACAGAGCCATCTCCAGTCAATTGTCCTGGTTAATGGGAGCCATCAAGAGTCCAAACCACTGTAAATGGCCCATACTTTGCATCATTACAACAGGACCTCAGAGTTATAGTTCATATTTCTAGTTTCAGATTCAAGAATGATCGGTTCATACAAATAGGATGAACGCACACCGTAGATTATAAGCTTTGTAATGATACCTTACAAGAGACCTTTTGCATGAAGCATAGTCCAGTCACTTTATATTCACACTCATTAGCATATATTCATAAAATCCTATGGAGTGCAACGTCACAGCAGGGAAAGGGTTTTACTGCGGCACCTGGGAGCAGTTGAGTTTCATGTTCAGGCTGTGGTATGAGTTCCTCCAGGTTTCTCGTAAGCACACAGGGACCTTGGCGGGTGCTCTCGATACAGGAATGGCCCAGACATGATAAAGTGATGGGAATTGCATTTTCCTTTTTTATTTTTGTATTTCCAATGACATTTCTGTTTGTGATTTTGTTTTGCTTTGTATAACTGTGTTTTCTCCTGGATTTGATGTTTAATGAAAAAAAGAATAAGGCCTCAAGCCACCAGATGGAGGAGCAGGCTGGGGCTAGGACTGCTAAGAGAGCGAGAGTAGCAGATTTTCTGTATAGTTTCCTGCCCTCATTTTCATGATTAGTTTCTCTTCTGCACAACATTTCCTCTTTTTAAATGTGAGCGTGGCTAGCTCAGTTGGCAGAGCATCAGACTTCTAACCTGAAGGTCCAGAGTTCAAGTTCCTAGTCAGGCAAAGAAACACTTTCTCCCTGTGACATCCCCAAAGAGTTTTAGAAGGACTCTCCTTGACTTTAGTTTTTCCTTTTCAGGACATGGCCTTTCCCAGGAAGGACCCTTTACTGCCTGGGACTGAAGGTGCTATTGCCTCACCTGTCCACTGGCCTCACAGTCTGGAGGAAGAAAGGCGTCTGGCCTGCAGCAAAGTGCTGTGTGCTGACTTTTTGAGCAAATGCAGGGCTGGCCAGAGAGGCATGTTCCCACTGAGTCCTCCCTGCCAGAAAAAATTGTCCCCACAGACAGGGGCGGCTCCAGGCCCCAGCACACCAAGTGCGTGCTTGGGACAGCAAGCCGCGGGGGGTGCTCTGCCGGTCGCCATGAGGGCGGCAGGCAGGCTGCCTTCGGCGGCGTGCCTGCGAAGGGTCTGCTGGTCCTGCGACCGGCGGACCTCCGCAGGCAAGCCACCGAAGGCAACCTGCCTGCCGTGCTTGGGGTGGCAAAATGCCTAGAGCCGCCCCTGCCCACAGAGTCCTCCCTGCTGGAAGTCTACAGTAATCAACAGGTGCTCTGCTGGTCCCATGGTGTAAGGGCCAGCACTCAGGACTTTGAATCCTGCAATCTGAGTTGAAGTCTCAGTGGAATCTGAGAACAATTCCTGTGCCACAAACCCTGCGGGGCCTTCCAAGGCTCTGTCTTGCTTTCTCAAAGGCCATGAAAGCCACTACAAAAGGGTTCTTTCTCCTGCTGATAATAGCTCACCTTAACTGATCACTCTCATTATAGTGTGTATGGCAACACCCAATTTTTCATCTTCTGTGTGTGTGTGTGTGTGTGTGTGTGTGTGTATGTATGTATGTATATAGATAGATAGATAATCTATATCTTCCTGCTGTATTTTCCACTACATGCATCCAATGAAGTTGGTTTTAGCCCAGGAAAGCTTATGCTCAAATAAATTTGTTAGTTTCTAAGGTGCTACAAGTACTCCTTGTTCTTTTTGCAGATAAATGAATGGAGGTTAAGTCCATGAATGGCTATTAGCCAGGATGGGTAAGGAATGGTGTCCCTAACCTCTGTTTGTTAGAGGGTGGAGATGGATGTCAGGAGAGAGATCACTTGCTCATTACCTGTTAGGTTCAGTCCCTCTGGGGCACCTGGCATTGGCCACTGTTGGCAGATAGGATGTGAGGTTGGATGGACTTTTGGTCTGACCCAATATGGCCATTCTTATGGTCTTATGAAGGGAGGAGCAATATACTGGGACAGAGTTTCTGTAGTGTAGTGGTTATCACATTTGCCTAATATGCAAAAGGTCCCTTGTTCAAAACCAGGCAGAAACATGCTGGCTTATTTGTCCCAGCTCCTAGTGGCCGGTCCCTGTTGTTGTAAGAACAGCAGTGATTTCTATGCTCAGAAGGTCTGTTATACTTCCCCTGCTCCCACTTTTGTCTCCTCTCCCTCTCTGAATGCCTGTGAAGTGGCTTTCCCCTTCCCGCTCCCCCCTGGAATGCTCGTGGGATGAATGGGCTAGTTGAAGAGCAGAAGAGCTCCCAGGTAGACAAGGTGTCTGGGACGCTAATTAGGCAGCACTCACGCACCCAGAGCATGGACACTGCCCAAGGTGGAGTGTGACCAACCAGATGCAGCCAAGTCATCTCTAGTCGCAGGCCATGAGGTGCAGGTCTTTAAAAGGGGAAGGGGCCATGTGCTCAGGAGCGCACTCACAAGCTTGTACCTCCAGTGAATGCCCTTTGCCCGGACCGCCTGGCCAGTGGTTCACAGCGTTGTATTTCATTGTGCCTCAGGAAGACTTACCTTCATCACACCATGCATCACGGCGCTGTGGGCCACTTACCTTGCAGAATCCAGACATCTCCAGTGCCGTGCCTGTCCTGGGAGTGTAAGTGTGACACCCCCTGCCCCCCCTTCTTTTGAGCTTGGCTATCAATATAATAAACGTGCTGCTTTCTGCCAAACTCTGGTGGGTCATTAGTGCTCCCTACGCTGACTAGCTGGCCCAATTTTGGGTAACACCTGCGATAACCCCAACCCCTGCATGACAGAGGGTAGTGAAATGAGCTGAGAAAAAGCCTTGGAATCAGCAGGGGAAAGCTAGAGTATCTTGGCCAGTCACCTTTTGAAGCCTTGTGGCTTGGTCTCCTCTGCCCTGGGAGGTTGGCCTATGGCGGCCGGCTCTTCCTGCTGCCTCCTCTGTGTGACTTGCCAAAGGAGGGAGTGAGGCAGCAATGGGGCAAAAGAGGAAAGTCGAGCTGAGGAAGGCAGGGCAGAAGCTAAGCGCCTCAGTGCGGCTAAGTGGGGTTACCACTATTCGTTCTGCAAAGCCTGGGGAGGTGCGATTGGCTGCTGGGAGGCAGAATCCTGTGCCTGCCTCTTGGCTTCCCAGGGGTGGCTACTTGCAGCCCAGGAGAAGGATGGTTCTGGGTGAAAGGAAGACAAGCAAAGCTCTGGGAGGAAATTTGGGTGCGGGGTGCTGGCTCTGTGCTGGGGGAGGGGGTTGGGGTGCAGGAGGGGTGGTGCTTACCCCGGGCAGTGCAGCTCCCAAAGTGACTGGTACACACAACCCTCTGGCAGCAGCTCCTAGGTGGGCGGGGCCAGGGGGTCTCCGTGTGCCGCTGCCTGCAGGCGCTGCCCCCAGAGCTCCCATTGGCTGCAGTTCCTGGCCAATGGGAGCTGTGGAGTTGGTACTCGGGGCAGGGGCAGTGCATGGAGACCTCCCCACCCCAGGGATGCTGGGACATGCCGGCTATTTCTGGGAGTGGCACGGAGAGATGGAGGCAGAGTGGGCAGGGAGGCACCTTAGTGCTGCTGGCACATCTCTGCACACCCATGGGGGGAGGGGAGCAGAGGGCCTCCATGTGCTGCCTGGGGTAGGGGCAGTGCACAGAGCTGCCTCCCCTCCCGGGTCTATTACAGGAGTGGGTGGGTGGGGTCTTTTGGCCTGCAAGGTGCAGCAGGTCGGACTAGATGATCACACTGGTCCCGTCTGACCTTAAAGGCTCTGAGTCTAAAAGGGAGAGGGAAGTAAAGGGAAAAAAATAAAAAATAAAGCAAACATTGTAATACCAGGATAACTCCAACAGCTCATTGTATAGTCCTGCCCTTTCTTCCTCCACTGGGAGTTTAATGAACTGCAGGACACTGATTCTCTCGTTCCATTGCTAAACTGATACAATGTGACTGAAATTAAACCCATTCCCAGCAGAGAAAACATCACATTGCTGCATTCGCTGGGAATTGAAGCCAGGTCAACTGCTTGGAAAGCAGCTACGCTCACCACTGTACCACCAATGCATCTGGCAAAAACACCACTTATGCTTGCCCAATGAGGCTAGACCAGAATTGAGGCGTTTTACTGCCTGTTAAAATGTACTGGAGTCTCATCACTAAAAAAAACAAACTACCTCTATCTTCACCTGGGTTTGGACCATCAGCCTCTCAATTAGGTCACGAAAGTGGTTAATCACAGACACAGGTAACTACCTTACACTTCCCAAGCTTGTCTATGAAGCACCTACAGGGGCACACCTGGCTAGTGAGGCGGGCGCACTGCTGGGGTTATGAGTTCAGGCCTCACCCAAAGCATCGGTTTTCATTAGCCAGGGAGCTTCCCCCACTCACTTTGTCTAATTCCCATGGAAAGTGCCATACCAGGGTGAGGACAGTAAATTCTAAACTCTGAAATGCGGAGGTTGGCCCAGAGATTGGGATAAGGGGTTTGAAGAGAAAAAGCTCTAAGGATATAAAACCAGACAGGCTCCAGGGGCAGGTATGGTACAACGTCTCAACAGGGAGCCATTCGGGGGAGGGGGTTTCACTTCCTCTGTTCAATGTCCTGAGAGGTATTTTAAGATGAAGATAACACCATGGCTAACAGGTGACTGGCACGTCCTGGGTTAAAGAAAGGAAGGGACTTGGGTTAACAGTCGGAAGATTTGTGTTACCGTCACTGTCTGACCCCCCTTCAGTGCAGAGGTTTGTACTTTGTTGGGTGGAACGCACAGACTCCTGGAGAGCAGGGGCAGCTGTTTCCATGGCAGAGAGCCTGGCACTTAGGAGACTTTCTTGACTTGCTGTTTTGAAGCAATTCAATAAAATAACAGTGGAGCTACGTCCAGTGCAAAAATGCTATTTTAGGATCTAAACAGGAGGCTTCCGGCGCTAGGACACCTGACCAGAGAGCTCAGTGGGGGCTGTAAGAGCTGCTGACTCTGAGGGTCCTGGGCTAAATCCACTTGCAGGTGGAAGTGTTTTGATTTACTTGATGGATAATGAGCACCAGCTACCAGGGGAGAAGCCCTGCCAACCTGCGGCCACTCCAGCTGCTGCCCCGGGGGGGGGGGGGAGCCCCAGGGGGCCTGCTGCTGCTCCGGCCACCCCAGGAGTGCTGCCGGGGGCCACCGAGCTGCAGCTGCTCCTGCTGCCCGCGGAACCACAGGAGGGAGTTGATTTTTTGCCAGTGACGGACGCCTCGTCCTAAAGGCCTTTGTCTGCCCCCTTCTAGTGACTGTTTGGCACAGGAACGCAGCCCTCACTCCTGGGTCTCTCCTGGGGAAATAATGTTTCTGTGCAAAACACCAAAGCTTTTGACAGAAAGGAAGGAAAGGAAATGGCCACACGATGGGACTAGGACATAAGGAATGAAACACAAGATGCTTCTCCCATGTGCATTGACTTTGAACCTTGTTCTTTGCGGTGTTGTCTCTCATGTCTTGGGACCAACATGGATACAACAAGGAGGAGGGGGGTCACATAATATCTTTTAAAGGACCAAGGAAGGGAGTATTATTTACTCCTTCTCATAACACAAGAACTAGGAGGGGTCATCACATGAAATGAATAAGCTGCAGGTTTGAAATTAACACACTTCCCTCAAGCTGCTGGCAATGCTTCTACTAACGCAGCCTAATCTGCTGTTAGCCTTCTTGGCAACAAGGGCACTGTTGACTCATATGCAGCTTCTCATCCACTGTAATCCCCAGGTCCTTTTCTGAAGAACTGCTGCTTAGCCAGTCGGTCCCCAGGCTGTAACAGTGCAGGTGATTCTTCCTTCCTAAGTGCAGGACTCTGCACTTCTCCTTGTTGAACCTCCTCAGATTTCTTTTGGCCCAATCCTCCAATTTGTCTAGTTCACTCTGGACCCACACCCTACCCTCCAGCGCTTGGATTCTTTACATGCTTTCACAGAGTGAAGAGCACATGTTTCATGATTTCATGTGGCAGAGTTTTATGCTATAGGGAGCTTTCCCTGTGTGCATTTGACAGGTGAATCAACATGGAGACATATTGTGACCCTTCTCAGGGAGCCGAGGAATGCGAGTTTCCTTGTTTCCACCTTCCACTAGGAAGACGGAGTTTTGCATTTGGCAGCTGGGTGTTAGTGACCAAACTCACCCAGCCCGTCAGGCACTCAAGGACCCTCCTCTGAGCTACAGCAGCCACCCTAACCCCTGAGTTCCTTCAATGTGTCCCCCTCTGGGGTCCAGCCCGGATCACCAGATACTCAGAGAAATCCCAGATTCTCTCTGCCCAAAGCAATGGTATATCCCAGGTTACTAGTTTTACTGTGGACCACTGCTACTGTATCTCACACAGCACTTGAGTATAGTTATCAAAGAAGCAGAAATTTATTTAACAACCGATAGAGATTTAAACAAACATGAGTGATGGAAACCAACTGTTACCAACTAAACAAAATCAGAAAATGCAACCTACACTTTTTAAAAAAGTTACCTTTCCTATCTAAGTAGAGTCTCACCTCCCACTTCAGTCAATTTCACTGATTGCTAGTCCCTAGGAGCCACGGCCCTGCCTTTCATGAAGCACCACTGGTCATTAGGAATCTCCTAGATGAATGGATCCAGAGTGTTTTTCTCCACCCTGTTATGAACTGAATCAGTCTTTTTGTCTTTATATTCACAGAAAGGACGATCTCCTCATTCTCATATTGTCCTTGTCACTTCCACAGGGTTTCAATGTTTATAATTTGTCTTTGATGGTTTTCCATTGGCTTTTCTGGGTTGGTGCAGAGGCTGACAATGGAGCAATACATCACATAACTGGCTAGCAAGAGAGTGCCAATTCCCTCCCACTGGAATGGGCCATCCCCACCAAGACCTATGATTGGGGTGACTCACTTTCACAACAATACCATATGGGCATAATTTTCCATGTACTTACATTACCCCTTAACTATGACTTGGACACACCTCTCGCAGTGAGTAGGAGTATCAATAATTTACAAGCTTTCAGTAGAGATCTCACTGCTATGCTTCCTGGATAAATATCATAAAAGCAGTGTATTAGCTGTGAGGAGTTTGTCAGGTCTGAGACAGGAGTTGCTTGTGAAGAACAGTGACCCCTTTGCCAATTGGCACCAATGAGCTTTTGTCACAGATGCACTGAGCTATACAGTCACCTCCTGATAGAACAGAAAGGCCAGCACAAAAAACAGAGAGAGGAACAATAAGATACTAAAATGACAATGGCTGGAACTCTCCATTTCTCTCAGTCTTTGCATTCATGGGCACTAAGAGCTGTAGCTACAGTTGAGGAACCAGGTGAGCAGACAGCTGGCTCAGCCCTCCATACCAGTAACTTTCTCACACATAGGGAGATGGGTCAAAATTGGAATTGATGTTAAGGCTGTGTCTACACTTCAAACACTGGAAATATTCTTCTGACAACCCAACACTGTCTACACTGGGGCTCAGGTCACATTAACGACTTCTCTCAGTGGAGAAGACTTTTCACACCCCTGAGAGATGTAGCTCTGCCAACAGAGCTTTTCTACATCGACCAGCCTTTAGCTGGCTTATTGACCTGAAAGGCAATGGATTTCAGTCTTTTTCTTTATATTGATGGTTGATGAGTGCAGCTGGCCTACCTGCTGGACACATCCTGTGACAGATGTCAGGCCTTTCCTTTGCAAATTAGAGAAGTGGGGAAGACAGTGACCCTTACAGTCTAAGTGGGTAAAAACTTATACAACATATCTCCTCAAGTAGCTTTCCTTTGAATAGAAATTGACTTTGAAACTAAGCAAAATAAATTCTATTTGAAAACACAAAATATTAAAATCGATACTGGGCCAATATTCTCTTATACACACTCTCACACACATTCTCCCACCCCAACCTTTGGAGTGAGGTTTTCCACCAGAACTCCTTACACTACAGGGGATAAATTAAATCAAATTAACTTTTCAAGATTAGCCATCATTTCCTGTACGACTAACAAAACAAAACAAAAAAAGACAACTTTCAGTTTTCCAAAATACTTCAGATTATCACACATTTAGTCTCTTCTTCTTTAACTAATAACTTCACCAATAATCTCATTTTAATAGATGATAAAAACATATTCAAAGATCACAAATTCTGGTCACATATGTTAGTTTTCTTTTAATGCCCATTGCCAACAACTGAACCTTGGCTCAAGCTGTGGTTTGTCCCAACCACTTCTGTGAGTTCATATATCTCAGGATCTTCTACAGTATGTGTTGGTGGAAGGGATCTCCTATGTGGGAATCTTTGCATCATGAGGAAAAATCTCTCTCATGTCACACTTTTAATCTTTCGAAGTGAGAGAAGATAGAGAAGTGATGTAAATGCATAAAACGCAAGAGAGAACTGTCTGGTCTGCACTAAAGACATTTATCGGTTAACTATATTACTCAGATGTGTGAAAAATCCACACCACTGAGCAATGTAGTTACACAGCCCTAATCCCCTGTGTAGATAGCGATACATCAGCAGCAGAACTTCTCCTGCCAAAAGAGCCACTGCCGCTTGCGAGGGTTGGACTAATCAAGTCCGATAGGAGAAATCTCTCCCATTGGCTGAAAGCGTCTGTAATAGCAGCGCTACAGCAGCGCAGCTACATTGGTGCAGCTGCACCAACATCAGCTTTATTGTGTAGCCAGAGCATCAGACACAAAACCATAGAATTAGAACTCAACATGCGAGTATCCGGAAGTCTGAAATTGGAGCCTGATACATTCATTGCCTCATTGGTTACTATCATTTCTACAGCCTTGAAGTCCTTGTTACCCAATCAGGCAGCCAGTTTGGGATCCACGGGGAAGGAATGTCCTTTGAAGCACTCTCTCTTTGGATCCAAATGGTGAAGGATGATTGTTCTCAATGTAACCTGGCATCCTTTGGAACTGTAATCAGTGACACTGAACTAGGAAATGGAGTTGTACAAACAATTTTCCTTGGGTCATTGGTCACCATAGCTTCCTTTACTGGAGTGGAAACCAAGAACTGGGTGTGGACTCTTTCAGCCCCAGCTCTTTCCAAATCCTTGGCCTTGGGTAGGGTAAATTTACACTTCTCCGAAGTAGAATCCTTTACAAAACCACTCCAAATCTCAGCAGTGTTAGTGAGGCTTACCAAAACATGGAGGCTTACCAAAACATGCCCAGCTTTTCTTTAATTTGGTGGCACAGTTCCAGGCAAGGGACTGGATAAAGGGCTGGATCACAATCTTCATTAGTGACCAGAGCTGGAGTTTCTATTCAAAAATAGCTATTTTTCTGCAGCTATTAGATTTCCAAAACGGATTTGATTCGATATACATTTTTAGCACCTACAAAGGATAAATTCAACAAAACTCCACTTCTATTTCCTCAACATCTGCATCATGAAGGGCAGCATCTCCGATACAATAAGATTAGCTAGGAAAGATCTTCTGTAGGGCCTGGGTTACAAAGGCTTTGGAACCAAATACATGGGCATTGTGCCTAGTTCAAAAATCACTTAGCATGGAATTTTCTCCCCAGATCATCTGGGACAATATTGACTTAAACAATTGAACTACACTGTGATCATATGCACTTCCTTCAGTTAGTTGGGGTTTCGCTGTTGTTCACCATTTCTGGGTAGAGATTTTAAATCACTGCTGTTTCTTTGTTAGCCTGTCCAGTAAATTGGAGAGTCCTCTAATGCACACAGAACTGCACCTCAACCTTCTCCATGACATCATGCAGGGACGGGGAAAAAGCAAAGCTGAAGTGAGAAATGATGACTTTAGCAAATAGTCATTTGTCTTAAATTCTCCAATAAATCTGAGCTACATCCTATCAAACTGAACTAATATCCAACTGAGTGACCAAACAGCCTTCAGAAAAGATAGAAACCCACATCACAGAGAGCTAGAATACATGGCAATGAAAGTGTGAAGTGAAATTCCAGAGCAGGTTACATCTGATTATTCAGAATCAGGACAAGAGATTCTCCCATCACATTCTCCTCTGATCCATTCAAACATACTTCACTCAGCACTGTCTCAATAGCCAGTTATGTTATTTACAAAATTTTTAGTATCCGAGCATTGCCATAATGGGGGACAAAACCACTCACCTTGCCAGAAGTGGCTTTACCAATAGATGGAACCTGGGATTTAAACTCCCAATGATCACACTGTGTTTGGGATCCATTTGAATTCCCCTTCCAGGTCTTTGACACTTTCATCTCCAGTCAGAGCGACACTGAGATAAGATTAAAGAAGTTAAAGCATCATCTCCAAGCACAGACAGCTAAGAACTGTTCCTCACAGGACACTTTGAGAAGTGGATGGATAGAATGTGATGATGATAACCTCTGCATGGCTCAGACAAAAGGTAACAGTTCTGCAGTGATGGGGAAGAAGGGAATCTCTGCGTCTCCCCATCTCCTTCCAGTGTCACAGAGGCTGAAATTACACTTTTTTTTCCTGCCCCTGCTCCTCTTCATTTAACTATAATTTGAAAAATTCCCATTATATCTGCTCTTCAGCACAACCCAGAGCAATGTGAGAACAAGTGGCAATGATACAATCTGTATCACTGGTGACTAACAATAACTTTGAAATAGGAAGAATAGTATAAATGTGATGCTCCCTGGTTCCTGATAGGAAGGGCACACTCGAATTACTCATGGGATAATGGAGTTGATAGAAAGGACAAATGGGTCCACCTCAAAACAGGGCAAACTGCAAAAGGCAAAAATGGGCCCCTCATCTGGTCAAACTGAGGGATAACCATGCTGCAAATAGTTCAAACAGCTTTAAAAGTTACTATGTGGGAATCAGAAAAATTATTAGAGAAAAAAAAGTATTGATAGCCCTAGAGGTGTTTATGTTGTTGATCTCCCTTGCAGATTCTCTGATGACTAACATGGGCTAAGTGCCCACAGAAGGTTTTCCCGCACTCACTGCATTTATACGGTCTCCCACCGGTGTGGATTCTCTGATGCCTAATAAGGTCTGAGCTGGTAATAAAGGTTTTCCCACACTCACTGCATTCATAGGGCCTCTCCCCTGTGTGGATTCTCTGATGTTGAGAAAGGGCTGAGCTGTGAGTGAAGCATTTTCCACACTCACTGCATTCATAGGGCCTCTCCCCTGTGTGGATTCTCTGATGGGTAAGAAGGTTTGAGCTGCGATTGAAGGTTTTCCCACACTCACTGCATTCATAGGGCCTCTTCCCTATGTGGATTCTCTGATGCGTAATAAGGTGTGAACTGCGATTGAAGGTTTTCCCACACTCACTGCATTCATAGGGCCTCTCCCCTGTGTGGATTCTCTGATGGGTAAGAAGGTTTGACCTGACAGTGAAGTTTTTCCCACACTCACTGCATTCATAGGGCCTCTCCCCTGTGTGGATTCTCTGATGGGTAAGAAGGTTTGACCTGACAGTGAAGTTTTTCCCACACTCACTGCATTCATAAGGTCTCTCCCCTGTGTGGATTCTCTGATGTTGATAAAGGCCTGAGCAGCTATTGAAGCATTTACCACACTCACTGCATTCATAAGGCCTCTCCCCTGTGTGGATTCTCTGATGTTGAGAAAGGGATGAGCTGTCAGTGAAGCATTTTCCACACTCACTGCATTCATAGGGCCTCTCCCCTGTGTGGATTCTCTGATGGGCAAGAAGGTTTGAGCTCCTAGTGAAGTTTTTCCCACACTCACTGCATTCATAGGGCTTCTCCCCTGTGTGGATTTTCTGATGGGTAAGAAGGTTTGACCTGCTAGTGAAGTTTTTCCCACACTCACTGCATTCATAAGGCCTCTCCCCTGTGTGGATTCTCTGATGTTGAGAAAGGGCTGAGCTGTCAGTGAAGCATTTTCCACACTCACTGCATGCATAGGGCCTCTCCCCTGTGTGGATTCTCTGATGTTGATAAAGGCCTGAGCTGCTAGTGAAGCATTTTCCACACTCACTGCATTCATAGGGCCTCTGCCCTGTGTGGATTCTCTGATGCGTAATAAGGTGTGAACTGCGACTGAAGGTTTTCCCACACTCACTGCATTCATAGGGCCTCTCCCCTGTGTGGATTCTCTGATGTTGAGAAAGGGCTGAGCTGCTAGGGAAGCATTTTTCACACTCAGTGCATTCATAGGGCCTCTTCCCTGTGTGGATTCTGTGATGCTTTATAAGGATGGAGTAATCACATACGTTTTCCCCAAACTCACTGCATGTATTTTTTCTTTCTGCTGAGGATTTCCTTTTGTGTTATGGTTTCCTTGAGGTCCTTCTGAGTTTCCTGACAGGAAATACATTTACCCACTTTCTCCCCTGGCTGGTTTCCCTGCTCCCCTTCTGGTCTGTGCTGAATGTCATGGGATTTTTCCGGATTATGACTCCAGGACACATTCCTTTTCGATCTTTTCGATAATTCTCTGTGTTTATCCACTTGCTCAACATTTTCCTGCTGAGAATTCTCCTCCTCTTTCTCACATACCATTGTGTCACCTGCTGTGATAGAGACAGAAACCTCAAACAAGGATGGAAAGGGGAAGGCCAAACCAATACAAGTACTGGAGAGAAGTCAAATAAAAATCAGGAACTGAACTCCCCCAAGTTCTTCCCCAAACAGGAGAGAGGAGGGGATCAATTCAGGCTTCACATCCCATCCAAATTCACAGGGGGAAGGGAGGAAGCTACTGCCTGGTGTCTGCTAGGGTCTACAGGAAGCCATGAGCTATATTTACCCTAAGGATACGACCCCTGCTAGGGACAATATTGAACTGAGAGACCTTCCAAGGGCATTGTAGGGCATCCCAGATGTTTCCTTCAGGCACTTACAGATTCTGAGTTGGTTTAATATTTCCTCACCTGTGCAGGGAGCTCTCAGGATCTCTCTTTCCTCTGAACCCTGGAGGTCTGGGACCCATGGCTCTTCCCCTTGTTCCAGCTGGGAGATCACATCAGGTTGGGAAATTGGAAACCCTGCTCAGATTAAAGAAAACAAAGGAGGTCACTTGATTTCATAACTTTGTCATAAAAAACATTCTATTAATTTAACTTCAGTGCTTAGTGTGACGGGTGTGCCTGGGGCAGTCCACACTGAAAATGCCAGGGTCAGGGCAGGATGAAAAAGGGAGAGCAGATGCTCCCAAAACTGGTGGTTAACACTGAAGTTAAACTCAACGACCAGTCACAAACTGTGCTTCTGATCCCACACACGGGTTATCGAGAAGCTGAAAAAAGAAATCACACGGCCCCTTTATTGCATTCCAGTTCTCCGACTCCCAATCAGCACCTAGGTCCAGTACAGTGAGAGGTTATTTAAAAACTCTGCTCATATACAAAATGTTTTTCTGACCCCAAAAGGTCAGCCACATTACAAGATCACTATAGGTTTGGATCTTACCCAAAAGACCACACTGCCAGCCAATCCTTTAGCATGGAAAGACAAGACAGGACACGACACAAAAAAAGTTGTTAAATGGAAAAGCAGTGAGATGCATTCCAAAATCTATATATCAGGTTATTAGCAGTATTGTTGAGCTGCTGGCTTGAAAGTCCGTCTGGAACACATCCACAAGTTCGATGGGTCTTTCAGTCCTTTGTTCCAGGCTTCAATTTGTAGAGAAGTTGCTCCAGAGGTAGGAAGAGGGATTGAAGACAAAATGGAGATGATGCAGCTGCCCTTTATATTCCCTTTGCCATGTGGCTTGTACTTCCTGTGTCCCAAACACAAGCTTCACAGCACAGGGCATGGAAAAGCCTCGGAGGTCTCAGCACACCGACATACCCCTGCATGTCTTGCTGACTCAATAGGTTTATGCCCTTGATCAGGGATGGGCAAATTACGGCCCACGGGCCACATCCAGCAGACAGGACCGTCCTGCCCGGTCCCTGAGCTCCTGGCTGGGGAGGCTAGCCCCTCCCCCGCAGCCACACCACCGCGCGGGCAGTGCTCCTGCGGGGCGGGGCTGTGCGCTCCTGCTGGGCAGTGTGTCTGGCTCTGCGTGGTCCACGTGGCTGCCAGACACGCTGCTCTGAGCGGCATGGTAAGGAGGTGGGGGCGTTGGATAAGGGGCAGGGAGTCCCAGGGGGCAGTCAGGGGACAGTTGGATGGGGCGGAGGTTCTGGGAGGACGGGGGCTGGATAGGTGTGGGAGTCCCAAGGGTCTGTCAGTGGGCAGGGGGGTGGATAGAGGTCAGGGCAGTCAAGGGACAGGTAGCAGCGGGGTTGGGTAGGGGGTGGGGTCCTGGATATGAACCCATATCCACACCCCCGCCCCCTGACAGACCCCGGGACTCCTACACCTATCAAACCCCCCAGTTCTCCATCCCCTGACCGCCAGCCCAACCGTCCCCTGCTCCCTGTCCTCTGACTGCCCCCCAGGGCTCTCTGCCCCTTATCCAACCCCCTGGCCCTGGCCCCCTTACCACAGCCACGCAGCCTGCTGCAGCTAGACACGGGGTCCCTCAGGAGTGCGCAGACCAGCCCCCTTACCATGCCACTCAGAACAGTAGGAGCTCGCAGCCCCACCTCTGCAGCACTGCCCAGGAGCGGTGGGCCAGACCGCTGGTGACGCGGCATGTTGAGGCTGCAGGGGGACAGCGGGGGCGAGGGGACAGCAGGGGAGAGGAGGGGAGGGGACGGGGGAGCCTCCCCGGCCGGGAGCTCAGGGGCTGGATGTGGCCTGCGGGCCGTAGTTTACCCACCCCTGACCTACCTGTTAGTTTGTAAAAAGAACAGGAGTACTTGTGGCACCTTAGAGACTAACAAATTTATTTGTGGTTTATCTTGCATTTCTTTTGTAAACAATTCTGACTTTTATGACTTGTTACCTGTAGTCACTTAAAATCTTTTTTTTTGGTAATTAACAATCTTGTTTTATTGTTTTATCCAACTAGTGTGTTTGGATTAAAGTGTGTTGGAAACTGCATTTGGGATGTAGCGGGGTGGACCCCCGCTCCTGCTCTGAAGGGTTAAAAACAGCCCTGGGAGGGGGCTGTGGCTGGAGAAAGCAGCTTTTAGGCTGGGCTGCTTGGGGGAAGTGGCTGCAGCTGGGGCCAGGCCCCAAACAGACTCAGCTGCCCTATAAAGGCAGAGAAGCCAGGGGCAGATAGAATCTCTCTCTGTTTGTAGAGGGAGATGGACCTGGCTGCAGGGAGCTGGACACAGGGTACCTGAGTGAAGCAGGGCTGGGGAAAGGCAGAGGAGCTGGGGAGCTCCAGCCTGGAAAGCCCCAGGCCGAGGCCTAACAGAAGGCAATAGGTACTGGGGGGGTTGCAGAGGCAACCCAGTGGTAGGCCAAGGCAGCAGGTCCAAACCCTCCTTGCCAGTGATGAGTAGCTGATACTGCAGCCTGCCCTAGGGTGTGGGGCTAGATGATGACTGGCCTTATACTGAGCCGAGGTGGGAATAGAGAGGGTGGGAGTTCCCTGGGGAGGGGAGACCCTAAGACTGAGGGGTTACTGCCAGAGGGCAGCACCCCAGGTAAAAGGGGCACCAGGTACAGGGAGGGACATGGGGGGCCAGAGGACAGGCGGATCACCGGCCTGCAGAGGGTGCACCGGAGCTGGAATGAGCCAATTCCCAGAAGTCACCAGCAGGGGGTGCCGCAGGGGTGAGTCCACTCATCTACATGGGATAACAAGGCTGGTGCATGTCATTTTCCATAGATGAAATGACAGACGTCATATGAGCTTGCCTTGTTCAGTAGTGTGCTGGACAGGGAAAGATGCACATTTCTGGGGGAAGTCTGGGAACAGAGACTTTTCTGGGGTTTTCCTGTGCTGCACTGTAACTCATGAGTCACTAAGGGGGGAGGGATAGCTCAGTGGTTTGAGCATTGGCCTGCAAAACCCAGGGTTGTGAGTTCAATCCTTGAGGAGGCCACTTAGGGATCTGGGGCAAAAATTAGTCCTGCTAGTGAAGGCAGGGGGCTGGACTCGATGACCTTTCAAGGTCCCTTCCAGTTCTAGGAGATTGGTATATCTCCAATTATTACCTAACTAGCAGCACTAAATACTGTGTAGCTGGGAGCGAGTTACATGCTGGAGACTGTGTGTTAACTGCCCAGGAGCGGCTGCTCTCACAGTAAACCAGTGTAAAAGTCACCCCAGCTTGGGAAACTGAGGGGACACAGCTGTTCAACACTCCAGATTGCACCGTGGTTAATGTCACAGACACTCAATTTCAAAGAGGCTCCCAAAACACACAAAGTAAATCCATGTCCCAGAAATCCAAGACTCCAGAGAGAGGGCAAGTCTCCCTGCCACTGCTTCTTGCTGACGGAGAGGTCCAGAGACAATGAGAGAGTCCTGGGGAAGCTGGGAACAGGAAGCATGGGCTGGTGGGGTTCAGTGGAGAAAGGGAACAGGAAGGGCAGGGACAGTACTGAATGCAGGATCTCAGCAGTACTAGATGTCAGGATAGCACATAGTGCAGCCCATTGGAAAACATAATCCCAACTAGACATACAAAATGATGAGGTGTAAATTAGCTGTTTCCACTCAAGAGAGAGATCTTGGAGTCATGGATAGTTCTCTGAAAACATCCACTCGATGTGCAGCAGCAGCAAAAAGCGAATGGAATGTTGGGAATCATTAAGCAAGGGATAGAAAAGACAGAAAATATCATATTGCCTGTATATAAATCTATGGTACGCCCACATCTCGAATATGGCTGTAGGAGCTGGATTTTATAATGTACTGAGAGAATTTAATGTATGATTTGATTTCATCCTGTCAGCCACCCTGTTTGAATAGCAGAAAGGAATGACAGACCAGAACAATCCTTCTGACTGATTATGGTCACCTTTTGTTTTAGGATAAGTTACACTGTCTACTATGGTTTCCTCTATGTATTACAAATTAGGCACTCTAGTTAAATCTACATGTCTTTGTTTTAAGGTTTAGTAAATAAGAGACAGGATTCTCTATTGTGTCTATGTTAAGTAGATTAGAGAAACATTGAAGGCAAGGTTTCATTTGCAATGCCTTTTTGCTCGATATAAAACACTACTGTTTGTATTCTCAGTGGGTTTGTGTGAATGAGGATGTATGCATCAGGAAAAGAGAAGGTGTAAAGGCCATTGTTATAGCCAGAGTCAAGGAAGAAGGAGTCAAGAGACTTAAAGGACATCAAAGAATCATCAACGTGCATCCATAACGAAGGGCAGATTGATAACTCTGAGGTAAAGGCTGGCACCCCTGAGGACAATTGATTAAATCAGAACAAAGGACAGGCTGACCCTCTCAGAGGTGCACTGGAATGTTTACACCAGTTAAGAAGTAACCGATCACAAACTGATACAGCAAAATCCATAGACTTCAACAAAGGCAAAAACCCTATAAGAACCAGGGTGCTTGGCCATGGGACTTTGGGTTCATCTTGCCACACTCCCGGAGCATTGGATTGCGACCGACAAGAGCCCAGCCCCACACTCGTGCTCAGTGTAATTGGCCATTAGATTGACTCGAGCTACAACAGACTGGTAACTATGAACAGCTCTGGCAGAGAGAGAGAGAGAGAGATGCTAACTGTTGTATTCTCAATAAATACTGTGTATTTACCTTCCTCTATAAAGATCCCGTGTGCTTTGTAGGAGCATAACACTGCGTGCAGGTGTGGTCACCCCATCTCAAAGAAGTTTACTTGTGCAAACAGGAGATATTTGACACTGTGCAATACTGTTCCTGTGTTCTGCAGCAGGGGAGGGTCTGTGGCAGTTTGTGGATCATTGGCATATTGGGGTGATGCAGAGACAGGACAGAGCAGAGGTGGCATTGTGGGGCTGGCGTGAACCTTAACTCTTCATTTCCCCTTCCAAGAACTGAGGGGACAGGAATCCTTACCCAGCGAAGTCACAGTCTTATAGTTCTCCTGCATGACGTCTCTGTAGAGGGCTCTCTGAGCAGAATCCAGCAGAGCCCACTCTTCCCTGGTGAAATACACAGCCACCTCCTCAAAGGTCACTGGTCCCTGAAAGAGCAAGGGTCCAACACTCAGTACCTGATGCCTCACTCACAGCCCCACTATTTGTGGGGGAGAGGAGCCAATCAAACGCAAGCTCTGGGTGGATCACAGTCAGAGTCCCACCTCCACCCCACTCAGAGCATCCTGGAAACACCAGGTTAAGGGGACGAAGCGAGAGCCCCTTTTCTCTCCCAGCAGATCCATCACACGCCTACTAGCCACAGACCAATAGAGGAGATGGAGCCTCTAGCAGGGACCAGGGAGAGCTCCCTGGTAGGAAGCCCAACACCCTCCTCATTGTGAGGAGCTGGATATGAAGGGAGGGGAATCTCCCCTAAACCTCACTGATGGGTGCCCCCTTCATATCTCACAGCAGCCACTGGTTAGTCAGGTCAGGCTCCAGCACTGGGAGTCTGGTCAGTTTTCCTAGCCCCATGTAGGAGGGTTATTTTCTGTTTCACAAATTGGGGTATTTCCACCTCCTAATCTCATGGGTCTGTTCCTAGAATCTGGGCCAGTCATTAAACTCCCCCCAGCAGGAATGTCACAAGCTGTCCTCCTCCCTTCCCCACCTTGTGCATTTCCTGCCCGGCTCCAAACCAGACTGTGCAAATCTTCCCATCTCTGGTGTATTTGCTGTCCCTCTCCCTCCTGCAGGAACCCATCAGCTACCCCCTGATAATCCCTACCTGAACAGGCTCCTCTGCAGCCATTTCTCTCCCCTGTCCCACGGGAGGATGGGATGAGCTGGAGCGAAACATGGACGTCATTCTGCAGCCTGGGAGGGTGAGAACAGCAGTTGTGGGGGTTACAGAACAGGCTTTAGTTAATGTCACAGGACGATTCTCCAAGGTCCCTTCCCTGCAGACAGACATCCTAGATTCTGCCATGGTGGGAAAATGCTCAATCTCTTTATTACAGTGTGGAGCTGGCCCCTCCTGCCAGGCTAAGCCCACAGAGAGATTTTTAACCTTCCTTCTCCCTCCCCCAATCTCATAACTAAGTCTCTGAACACAAGGCTAGAAAAGAGCAGAACCCAATGAGTCATTGTGGGGGATTCCCTCGGACACTAACCCCAGGGCAGTCACACCCCAGCAGGGGGAATATGGAGTCAAGAACCAGCTTTTCCTCTGTCTGATCCTTTTCTTGATCACTGGAAAGTGGTTCTGCCCAGGGATGCTGCAATACATGTGTCTGGGTGGACTAGAGAGCTGGAAATCTCTCCCCCCCACTCATTTCTCCCACTGCCCCTTTCAGTCTCTCCTTCCCCTGTCCTCTCTGCCTGCCCCTCTGGCTGGGACAGTCCCATTCCTGGGGGCTTTGCTCTCCCATGGCTGGATTTGCTCCTGGCAATTGCTAATAGGAGGAGAGGCTGTTTGTGCAGAGTCACTTTCTTGCCAGTCCCCAGCACATTCCCTGAGGTCTTTCAGTTACCTGGAGTCTGTGGTAGAATTTGTATTAACAGGGCCCAGGGCTGCCCCAAGGGGCTAGGACCAGCTGCAGAAAGTCATCACCTGGGCTGGGCAGCTATTGAATAACTAGAGGGAAATGGGACTGTTTGATTGGATTTTATATTACAGTCCAATATATAAACATGGGCAGCAGGGAGCCCTGTGAGGAGCTGCTTTAAGAGGGCAAAGGGGGGGGGGGAGCTGGCAGGTCCCTGGAGAAGGGAAGGGGGCAGCAGTGGGGGATGGGCAGGTGGCTGTGGTGGTAGTTGGGGGCAGTAACTGGGACTAGGAAACCGGGGTCCGGGCAGCCCCCACGGGGGACACGTGCCCCTCCCGTCCCCCCCCCCCGGCAGAGCACCGGCATCTCACCCCCCCCCCCCCACGCCAGGGGCAGCCACGTGCTGGGGACTGACCCAGGGGGACAATTTCCCACCCGGACAAGGACAAATCGCTGCAGGTAAAACGGGGGGGGGGACGGGGAGCCGAGAGAGCGGATCGGGGGGGGGCGAATCTCCCCGGATGTTACAGCCCGAGCGAGACCCCGAGAGAGAAACGGGGCAGAACCGGAGAGACTCTGTGCCGGGGGGGGGCGAGAGGCGCCAACAGGGACAGGAGCCAATTAACCCCCCGCTCCCCCCCGAGGCGGCTCCGAGGCTTCTCCCGCCCGGGGCAGAGTCACGTGCCCCCCCCCCGGTCTCTCACTCACCGGCTCACACGGAGGCGGCAGCAGCAACTTTGTTCTCCCGCCCCCAGCGGGGCTCGCACGGAGCATGCGCAGTTCCAGCTGCTGACCCCCCCCCTCACCTGGGCTGGAGAGGGCGGACGCGCCCCCGGGGCATGCTGGGAAATGTAGTTCCGGACGCTCCCTGGACCGGAAGTGACGTCGGCCAGGGAGGCGGAGCCGGAGAGCGAACGCGCGCGGGGCGCTGCGGTTCTGCCTGGCTCGTGCGGGGCCGTTGGAGCCTCTCCCGGGCCGGAGAAGGTTTGTGCCTCTGGGCATGCGCAGATCGCGGCGGGAGAGACCTTCATTAACCCCCCCGTGCCCGGCCTGGGCCCCGCCCCCGCTGTGGAGCTGCAGCCTCCAGGTCCTGGCGCGAGCTCAGTGCCCCCCCCCCCGGGCTGCCGGGGGGGTCCCGGGGGGGCTGGGAAAGGGGCGGGGGGGGAAGTGTCGGTGCAGCCCGGACATGGCCGGGGGGGGGAGCCGGTGACCCCCGAGGAGCGGGGAGAGAAAGGGGGGGGCTGAGACCCCTCGGATTTACCGCTGCCCCCCCCCGTGGGAACCCCCCGCCCCCTTTCTCCCTAGAGCCACGAGCAGCCCCCAGGGTGACCCCCCTCCCCCACCCCTGAGAAGTTCCTGCCCCCGGCTGTGCCCCATTTTCTCTCCCCTGCGCCAGCGGCCCGTCCAGCGCTCGGGTTTGGGGGTTTCCCCCATTTCCCCTGCAGGGATTTGTCCTTGTGCGGGTGGGAAATGGTTCCCCGGAGGGATTCCTGAGCTGGGCAGAGGGTGACCGGGCAGAGGCTGGGGGGGGCCTGAGACAGGGACACCTCGGGGCTGGGGGCCTCTCTCTGCTGGCAACGGGGCCTGGGAAGGGCCAGGAAGGGGAGGGAGGAACAAGCGTCCCCCATGGAGAGGGCCCAGCCCCAGGTTTCCCAGTCCAGCTACTTCCCTCCCCGCCCAACCCAGCAGCCCCCGCCCCATGGCTCCTCCATCACCTGCTAGTCACATTCCCAGACCCCACTGCCAGCCCCTCCCCACAGCCAGTGACCTTCTGACTCCAGCCCCCTCCTTTCCCCTGTGAAAGCCACATCACCCAGGGCTCCCTGCCGGCCATGGGAATGTGAGGCAAGAAGAATCCATCCCAGTCTGTTGTTGATTTAATATCGCTGTATAATCCCCTCAAATTTCCCCTCTTTTCTCTTGAGTGGTTGAATGGTGACATAAAATCTCCCCAGATGTTGGTGCTTCTCTCTTATGTTGGCAAATATTTAGTTTGTGCCATTTTCTCCTCAGTTCTGAAATACTGATATCGAATTCTCGAAAATCTTCCCGCTTTTCTCTCCAGGTGTGTGACTGAGATCAGGGCTCTTATCGTACTGAGCGTGGCCCTGTTCTGCCAGGCGCTGCAGAGACCCCAGGTGAGATCAGACCCCACTCTTGTGCCAGGTAAAACTGAGACCTGGACCGAGATCACGGCCCCCCTTTGTGCCAGGCAGTGCACGACTGCGACCCAAACTGCTGCCTCCATTGTGCTGGGCACTTCAGACACCTCGACTGAGATCTGTGTCCCCGTTGGGTCTGGCCCTGCACTGACCCTGACCCAGATTACGCCCCGCTACTGTAGTGGGCACTGCACAGACCCTGACAGAGATCCTGGCCCCACATTTTGCCAGGTGCTCCAGGGACTCCAAACAAAATCCGGGATCCTGTAATGCCGGGAGTTGCAGAGCCCCCAGCTGAGATCAGTCCCCCTGTTGGTCAGGGCTCTGCACAGACACTGACCAAGGTCAGGGTCCCCATTGTGACAGGTGCTGAACAGACACCCAGGGTATCTCTACCCTGCCATTAACCCCCCCTTCCCCCCCCCCCCCCCAGCTGGCCCATGGCAGCTGCCTCAGGCTCACAGGGCTCAGGCGAAGGGGCTGGTTAATTGCAATGTAGATGTCTGGGTTGGGCTGGAGCCAGGTTGTAGGACCCTGCGAGGTGGGAGGGTGCCAGACCTTGGGCTGCAGCCCCAGCTGGAACATGGACACCACAGTTAAACTGCCCTGCAGTGCCGTGTGCGTCAGTCAGCGGGCACGGGCCAGCCGCGGTGTCTGACTGCAGTGTGGACATGCCCACAGGGGCCTTGCCCCAAAAAGCTCAGAGGCTAAATAGGCCAATGGTGGGAGGCGAGTCTCCATTTTACAGATGGGGAAACTGAAGCTCTGAGAGCTGAAGTAATTTGCTCAAGTTTGCATGGAGAATTTGGGGCAAAACTGGGAACTGAACCCAGATTGTTTGAATTCTTGCCTCTCCCCTTAACCCTAAGCCCAGCGTGTGTGTGTACAGCTTGTTTTGGTCTGTGTTTGCCTTGCATTGGCTTCCAAGGGAGGCTGTGGCATTTCCTTCACTGGAGGTTTCTAAGACCAGGTTAGAGATGCACCAGTCTGGGAATGTCTAGGGATACTTGGTCCTGCCTCAGCACAGGGGGCTGAAGTAGACGCCCTCTCAAGATCCCTTTCAGGCCTACACTGAAATATTTCTGTTTTGTGCAGTGCTCTGTTCTATGCTGAGCTGTTTTGCATGATGCCATTTGTGACTGCACCATGTTGTGTTGCATTTGCCTCAGTGTATTTGGTGCCTGTGTTGTGCTGGTTTGAGTTCAGCTCTTTTTCATTGTGTAATTTGGTCCTAGGGTGTATTAGTTAGCATTGTGTTGTTTTCTTTTCCTTTGTAGTGCCATTTTATGCTGTGGTTTTGGTTTTTTTCCTGAATTGCCTGACATGTGGGTTTTACTCTGTACGTTGTGTTTTATACGTATCTATTTCATAGCATCAGAGACATGTAGGGCTGGGCAGGAGCTCAAGATGTCATCAAGTCCAGCTCTCTCTGCGGGGGCAGGACCAAGTCTGTGTAGATTCCCTCTGACAGAGATTTGTCCTACCTGCTTGTCACGGAGTCCCCGGGCGATGCTCTGGAACTGCTCCTCACGAAGCCAGGCAGGACTTTGGGGAGCCTCCTCTCCCTTGGAGCAGACTGTCTGCAGGGCAAGAAGCTCACACGGCTTCACCTCCTGGGTCTCTCCTTGGAGCATTCAGCATCCTCTGCCCTTCCATGCATTTCCAGGGGCGTCCTGGGGAAGCCAGAGGGTCCTGCTCCCCGCACTTCACAGTCAGACGTGACTCTCAGCCAGCCAGTAACACAGAGGTTTATTCGATGACAGGAACACGGGCTAAAACAGAGCTTGTAGGTACAGAGAACTGGACCCCTCAGCCGGGTCCATTCTGGGGCCCAGCAAGGCAGACCCCCACATCTGCCCTCACGCCTCGTCCCCAGCCAGCTCCCAAACTGAAACCCCCTCCAGCCCCTCCTCCTCTGGGCTTTGTCTCTTTGCTGGGCCGGGAGGTCACCTGATCTCTCTGTTCCCCTTTAGCCAGCCCCTTGCGGGGGGGGGCAGCCATTTGTTGCTAGGATACAAAGTGTCGGCCATTGATGCACACTGGGGACTTAAGAAATGCCATGGGGAAACTGAGGCACCCACACAGTATTCAGAGGAAACATGAAGAACAGCCCCACTTCGTCACACGGCTCTTAAAAACTTCCAGGGACAGAGACTCCCCAGCCCCCCTTGTAAGACCCTTCCCGAGCTGAACTGCCTCAGCTCCGGGGACCCCCTCCCCAGATCTGAGTGGTGAGCAGCTCTGGGGAGAGAGGAGACCCCCGCGAGTGGGCAGCTGGGTCAGTAGCCTGAAGTTGGGAGGTGAAACATTGACGTGTCCCAGGTCCCCCAGGCTGCCCTGACCGAGCTGGAACTAGATCCCGGTGCTAATGCCCCCGCCCTGCTGGTTGGGGCACTGAAGGGCTCTGCCACACTGGGGTTTTAGGCACTGGTGCAAACTCTCAGTATAGACAGAATTTACACTAGTGCACTCGGATTGGCACTGGTGCACCATGTCCCAGTTTGAAGGTTTGGGATGTGGGGGGACAGTGACCTCTCTGAGGCCTGGGGCTGGCTGAACAGTGCAGCTGGTAGCAGAGGGGCAGCAGTGAGTGCTGGAGAGATGAGCCAGGAGCACAGCCCCACAGGGCTGGACACTGACTTCTCCTGACCCAGGACACCCCCCACCCCCAGCTGTGTGCAGGGACTGCAGCTGAGCTGCCCTGCCAAGACAGCCTGTGCATCCATGAGCAACCCACCTCTTCCTGCAGCCTAATACAATGGGGTCTGGGACCTTTCCAACCTGCGGGTGACGGGGCTCGGGCATTAACGGGGTCTGTTCCTGGCTCTGTCCCTGACCTGCTTGGTGGCCTTGGGTAAGTCACAGCCCCTCTGTTTTCCTCCTACCCATTGTCTACTTGGACTGTGATCTCTTTGGGGCAAGGACTGTCCCTCTGTCTGTGCAGTGCCCAGCACCATGCGGGTGCTGATCTCAGTCAGGGTCTCTGCCATACGCAGCACGATGGGGCCCTGATCTCCATCAGTGTCTGTGCAATGCAAGCCACAGTTTATAGACTCACAGACTTTAAGGCCAGAAGTACTAACCCTTCCCTGTGTCTACTGGAAATACCTCGCCTGATGCATCCTAGGACTGCATTAGCCTATTTCATGGCCACACCACACTGGCAGCTCATAATTACCCTGTGATCAACCAATACACCCAGGTCTTTCTCCTCCTCTGTCACTTCCAACTGATAAGTCTCCAGGTCATTGTAAAAAATTCTTGTCAATCATCACTAAGTGCATAATTTTGCAATATTAATTTTCATCCCATTTCTCTCACTCCAGCTTTCAAGGTCATGCAGTTCTTCTGGTATGATTTTCTTGTCCTCCATAGTGGCAATCCCTCCTGGCTTTGTGTCACACTCCCACTTCTTGTGCCAAGGTCACTAATCAAAATGTTGAATAAGATTGGTCCCAAAACTGATCTTTGAGGAACTCCACTAGTAACCTGCCTCCAGCCTGACAATTCACCGTTCAGTATGACCCCCTTGTAGACTCTCTTTAACCAATTCTTTATTAACCTTTCAGCTCTCATATTAATCCCCATTTTCTCCAATTTAACAGCACATTCCACGTGGGAAACTAATCAGATGCCTGTATCAAATGCCAGGTTTCTCTGGCACCATCTACCTTTTGTAACACCATGTTTTATTTATTTATAGTGTTGAAGGCTGGGAGGAACTGTTAGCAATGGGCTGAGAATGGCCATGTGGAGGTTGAGGAGGGGATGTTGGAGGTGTATCTGGGATTTTGTTTTGTAGGAGTCCATGTCTCTGCTCCCTGTGGCCATGGCGCCTTCCATACCAAGGCAGCACGTCAGCAGAGCAGACGCACACACCATCTGGAACACGCAGCATTCGCTGCCAGACGGGCTGGGCGATTTTTCAGGGACCCAGCTTGATATGCCTGGCTGGGGTGGGTTCAGTTGGGCGGGGGTCTGGGGCTCTGATAGTTTGGGATGTTCCTTTTCCCATAGTCAGTTCTTTCCATTTATTGTTTTACCCTCACCTGTGCCTGATGCCGCTCCCTTCTTAACTTGCTTTGGTTATTTCAGTTCCAGTTTGTAAATGGGATCTAAGAATTGCAAAGCTGAATGAAAGATAAACAAACAGAACCATTCGAATGTTGGCCCACAGCTGGTAGAACGGTACCTAGTGCGGTCGGCTGTAATGACCAGGTTCCATACAGCATTTTCTGGTGGGGCAGATAAAGCAATGCCAAAGAGCCAAATGCACATTTTAGGGCGAAAGGGCTCATCAGGTGTTTGCTCTCCAGCATGTCACCAGCCAGAGCTTGCAGTCTGTCAGGAGTGGTGCGCTGGGTTGTATTTAGGAATCTCAAAAGAAAAGGTGAAGACGGCTGCTTCACAATATCCAATGAAATCTTGCAAACAATTATACAAATGGACCCTACTGCTATTAAAACAACATGGTATTAATACTGATTCAAAACTGACATTAAAATTATGAGAGAAACGCATGAGAAAGGAACTGACACCTACTTACCATTTCTTAATGCCTAAAATTTTGACGCTCCCTCACACCATCTTTTTTTCAAAGCGATGCACAGCACACAGACAAGTTAATTCATGAAAGCACACCCATTATTGACTGCTTTGTGCTGCATGAGCATCTGATTAAACACCTAATTACAACTGTACCACTGTAAGTGGAAATGCATCAACCCAGCTTAGCTCCAAGGTGTTTAGATGTGAATGAAAAGTTTCTAAATTAAATACATGGCAGAATGGTTAATGGGGAAAATACACTGACGTGCCTCTACCCCGTCCTGTTGACTTCCTCTCCCAACCCCCCATGAGTTCTGGCCTCTTGGTCAACTTGGCTCCCAGCCCCACATCAGCTGTGCCCTCTCCCAGCCTAACCCATTACTACTGCAATTCTTCACCCTCCTCATCCAGGCAGGGGGTTGGCGCTGCAGCCCCCAAGGTACCTGCGTTAATCACTGTCTCTCATACTGGGGCTATTTAGATTTCAGGGAACGATTTCTCAGAATTACTGTCTCTGGGAGGTGGGAGAGAGGAGAGGCTGAGAGGGCGTTTGCTCTTAGGTCCATGTTCAACCCTGGTAGGCTCCATGTTACCTCATCCTCCACCCTCCCCCATGTGTCTGTGCTCATGTGTCAGTGTGTCGTCATCTGATCATAATGCCACTCGCCTCAGCAGAGCTCCCAGACAGGAGCTATATCACGAGGGGGTTACGGTACTGAAAGTGAAATACATCACAGGGAGGGTGTAATTATCCTGAAATGAAACATTCCAGTCTAGGAAGTGGGCATCCGACGAAGTGGGTATTCACCCACGAAAGCTCATGCTCCAAAACGTCAGTTAGTCTATAAGGTGCCACAAGACTCTTTGCTGCTTTTACAGATCCAGACTAACAGGGCTATCCCTCTGATACTTGATTCCAGTCTAGGAAGTGAAAGAATTCAAGTACTTCATTACTTTAAATTACGCTTGAAAGGATTGGATTTTTATGAATAAATTGCAGTAAATGTTGATTTCACTGTACACACACATGAAAAAATATTGATATAGGTAATATACAGAAATGAAATTGTAAACATGGAAAAAAGGCTTAAAAATAAATATCGCTATCTATCGAAATTAAAAGAAAGAAATAGACAAAATGAATTTTGTCAAACCCATAACAGCAATTGCAATATGCCAGGGATGGAAATTCACAACTAAGGCACCAACCTTAATTCTGCCCTGTAGTGACACCAGGCAATCACCGTAGGGTTACGCATTAGGCATTTTAGTGTATAAAGTTCCAGGTTACAAATCAGTATGATCTAAAGACACATGAGATCTTTTCCTCAGGATATCACTGTTACTGGGTTGTTTCTCTTATTGGTAATTCCCAGAAGTGAACAGACTAATAACATTTTATCAGTTATGAAGTGGCCATTTCATATTTCTGGGGAGTGTCTGTTATTTTGCACTAGGGGCGAGGTCCTTGGAGAGACAGAACCTTGGTTCCATTTTATCTTGTCCATGCTCAGCAGCTTCTGGAATTTGGTTCAAAGTATTTACATGTTTCCCTGGCCTGTTCTTAAAAGTGCTGCTTTAGAAAGTGGGGAGGGGCAGGAACTCACTGCAGGATCAGTAGCTGAGTCCCTTAGATATTTATAGCTCATGGGAAGGAGGACGGGGATTGGTGGGTGTCTGGGGATTTAATAATAAACACACAAATATCATTGTTCTTAGTGGATTTTCAACTTCTAATTCCCATAACCCACTAATTATCCCTAGCTGCCCCCGGCAGTCTGGGGAGGGAGAACTAGTAAACTCCTGGGGCCAGTGTGGAACCGAAGGCACAAGGATCTTTTTGTGGCCGGCTCATAGTCACCCAGAGTAAAATTAACTTCCCTGGATAAATCCCTAGTTGCTGGGCTCTGCAGAGGGGTGGAGAGGTGAATTCCATTCCCCATTCTTGAGCATGGACCCCCCCTCCCAATCCTCACTCCAATCACAGACAGTGCCCCTGCCTTCCCCTGCAGTGACGGACCCACTTGATGCTGCCAGAGCCATCTGCCATGGGACCTATGGGGACAGAGGCCCAGCTCCAAAACTGCTACCCCTGCCCACGGCCCCCAAGCTGTGCTAGAGTTGCCCTTTCCAGTCTGCAGATGGGTCTAGCTGTACCCAGCCCAGGCACCCCCCACACACAAACGTCCTCACAACACACATCCGAGCCTGGGGAAAGACCATCTGGGGGCTGGCTGCAGTCTCCCTTTGCTGCTGTGAGGGGAATGGGGTCGTCCCTCATATAGGACACAAACATACCTGGGGCAGAAGGGAAATGTAGTTTCTTCCAGGGGCTTGAAAATGTTTGATTTAGAGTCCTGAGCTTTGTCTTCCTGTTCGTCTCCTTCTGCCACTTTCAGATCTCTTGGAGAGACAAGGTGGGTGAGGTCATTTCTTTTAGATCCAATTAAAATCCCTCTCTTTGATATCTTGGGATCAACATGGCTACAACAACTCTTTTCCATGTGTACCCACTTCCCCTCTCATCTCCCCCTGAGCTGAGACTGTCCCATGTGATGGGAGAATAAGGGTTCAGTCCTGTAGCTGGATTGGGTCATGCCAGCACTGACGGGAGTGAAAGCCTGTGTGCGTTAATGACAGCAGCAGCTCTGGGACTCGACGCATAGGGAGCAGAGATGGGAATGAGCAGGTTATGTTTGTGCCGGGTGTGAGTTACTCGTGGGAATTCTGGGCCACTGCGTACGCACAGAATTCACGTCCAGCGCAGAATTTCTTTTTTTTTTTTGCATGAAGAAAATAAATTCTGCCTGAGAAGTGCTGCTGTTCTGTCTTTCACCCACCCTGTGGCACCAGAACAGGCAGCAGCCAGCTGGGTTCATCTTGGTGGGAAATTGTTGCCCGGAGCTAGACCCCAAATGGGAAGAGAGTTAGTGGGTGCAGCTTGGGAGAGTCCTGAGACACGGCTGCCGCTGGGGGTGGGGACAGGGGGGTCATTATCGACTCGCAAGAGGGTGTGGAAAGGGCAGAGGAGGAGCCAGTGTCCCCTGTGGAGACTGCCCAGCCCCAGGTTATCCAGTCCCAGGCGCTTCTTCCCCACCATACCCCAAACTCTTCACCCTCCAACCATCAGGTGCCAGGCTTCCCTCGCTGCTCCCCCTTCCTGACTGGCAGAGACCCTCTGAGCCAGTCGTGTGTCAGGGCTCAACCCTCTGGCTGAGGCCTCAGGGCACTTTCTCCCCCTCTCGGGGCACCATGCCACAGGGGCCCCACAAATCTACATTGCTCAGGCCTTGGCTTCAGCCCTGGTGGTGGGGCTCAGGGCCCTGGACTTCAGCCCCATGCGCTGGGTCTTCAGCTTTCTGCCCTGTGCCTCAGCGAGTCCAATGGTGGCCTTGCTTGACAGCCCCCCTGAAACCTGCTAGTGTCCCCTGAGCGGGCCCAGGACCCCTGGTTGAGAACCACCACCTTACCCCTGGGCTTACATTGCAGTGTAGACATACCCTGAGAGGGCATCTAGACTGTGATAAAATCCCTGTGGCCAGGCTGGCCTGGATGATCTGATTTGGGCTCCTGGGGCTCAGACTGGAGCGCAGGCTTCAAGACCCTCACCCCTCGTGGGGTCTCGGAGGCCACACTGTAATTTTATAACCCTGCAGCACAAGCCCCACAAGCCTGAATCAACTGACCCAGGGTTTGAGAATAGTGACTTGGGTGTGTTAATGGCAGTGTAGACATAATGCCAGGCTATGTCCACACTGTGATGAAACACCCACGGCAGCCCCGTACCAGTGCAGGCTCCCAGGCTAGGGCCGTGGGGTGGTAAATTTGCAGTGTAGACATCTCAGCTCAAGCTCAGCCCTCAAGTTAGGGAGGGAGTTTAGCAAGCAAACAAGGTAAAATGGCAGTGGAGTATTAGCCTGGACTCAACGGCATTTCTCCATTGGTCTGTCTGCTTTGGGGCAGAGACAATAACACGTCCTGCTGCATTTGTTATTTCAAAGGGCGGTTTAGGATTTTCATTCTCACACACGGTGCACGAAGCAGGACTCAACCCTCGGTGCAAACTAAATGAGCCGCTCACAGATTCTGGCAGCCACAATGAGCCCTTTGGTGTGAGAGCCCAGACCTGCCCCTGTCCCAGAGGGAGGGGGGTTTATCTGTGTTGGGCTGGACCACTGACCTATCAGCTCTTAACTCTCAGACTTTCAGTAATTCTGTTATCAGTATAATTTAAACAGCCATACTGGGCTGCACCAAAAGCCCATTTAGTTCTCTGACAGTAGCCAATACCAGGTGCCCCAAGAGGTACTCAACAAGGCACCACTGGGAGTTGGACCCAGGATCTCCTGTTTACAAGGCAGGTGCTTTAGCCAGCTAAGCCGTGGTGCCTGCTTGTGGCTAAAACTCAGTGTCTGACCACACCTGACTCCCTGCCATCCCCACTGGGGACTGACAAGCTTTGCTTGTGTTTGGATTCTGCAAAGCAGAGGAGCAGGTGACATTTTCCTTGCAAGCTGTGTGTGTGTGTGTGTGTGTGTGTGACTGAATCTTTGGCCAGGTCTGCACTACAAAGTTATTTCAGCAGAATCATATTGCTCAGGTGTGTGAAAAACACACAACGCTCCCTCGGTCGGCAGCTTGTAGCTGGTGCACACACTGCAATGCCATGTCTGGTGACAAAACTGCCCTGTTTTGGTGACAAAATAAAACCACCTCAATGGGAGGCCTAGAGCTTTTTGCAGACAAGTTAAAGTGACAAATTGTCAGTGTAAATGCTGCTGGTCATTATATCACCATAACTGGCCTCCACCAGTATCCCACAATGCCTGCTGTGAACTCACCTGCCCTGCATTTCTGCTACAGAGGCTGGGCCCCTCCTCTTTCATAGCTCCAGAAAGTTCTGACAGCTGAGCTGCTATCTACACCGGGATTAGGTTGATAGAACTGCATTGCCAGCCTAAGTAATGTAATTACACCAACCTAATTTCATAGTGTAGACCTGTCCAAAGAATCACACACACACCTTGGGAGCAAAACTTCACCTGCTCCTCTGCTTTACAGAAGCCAAACACGAGCAACACTTGTCAGGGCCCAGTGGGGATTGGCAGAGAGTCAGGTGTGGGCAAACACGCTGCTTTAAGTAACAGCAGGTTCCATGGCTTGGCTGGTTACATCACCTGCTTTGTAAACGAGATCCTGGGTTCAACTCCCAGTGGTACCTTGGGGAGTGGCTTTTGGGGCACCTGGTATTGGCTACTGTCAGAAGACAAGATTCAGAGCTAGATGGACCTATGGTTTAAATTACACTCACAGGCACTGATAAAGGGTTACTGAAAGTTTGGGTGATAGGTCAGTGGTCCAGTACCCTCAAGGTGGTTTTAGCTGGAAACACACTGGGAGGACAAAGACTGAACTGAACTGATTCAGAAATCAGAAGAGAATAATAACAATAATACTTTCAAACCAAAATCCCCAAACAGATTAGTATTGGTTTTTCAGTTTGGGAAATTTTGTTTTCTCAGTCAGAGCTTGCCAAGGGAAGCAGGGAGAAAATGTTTGAGTTGCCTCCTTCAGAACAGCTTGGCCTAGACACTAGCTCTGGTTCACTGCTCTGGCCTTGCTCGGGTTGAGGGTATTTTAATAATTTGGGCAGGTCCCAGGGTGTTTGGAGGAGATGATGAGGATGTTCCCTTTTGAGATATAAATTAAGAAATACAGGGCTAGAGAATTTTTCTTTTTTTAAGAAATCTGGGATTTAGACATTTTATTTAAAGCAAGAGAGTTCTGAGTTTCTGAGAAGGTTTTTGTTTGCAAGAAGCAACATTGTACTAAAGGGGAACTTGGTTGTCTACATTCATTCATTCATTCATGCCCGTCACCCCAACCGGGGTATGGGCCGCCAACAACAGATCTCCATAGTCTTCTATCCTGGGCCATTCGCTCTAGCTGGTTCCAGGTATAGCCCATTTTTTTGCTATCAACCTGAAGGTCGCGTCGCCAGGTATTTCTTGGGCGGCCTCTTTTCCGCTTGCCTTGGGGGTTCCACTGCAGTGCCTGTCTGGTGATGTTGGTTGGCTGCTTGCGTAGTGTATGTCCTATCCAGCCCCACCTTCTCCTTCTAATTTCTTCCTCTGCTGGGAGTTGATGGGTCCTCTCCAAGAGGTGGATGTTACTGATGGTGTCTGGCCAGCGGATCTGGAGAATCCTTCTGAGGCAGCTATTAATGAAGGTCTGGATCTTCCTTGTGGTTGTTTTGGTTGTCCTCCAGGTTTCAGCTCCATACAGTAAGACTGATTTCACGTTGGAGTTGAACAGTCGTAATGACTAAACGCATCCAATGAGGATGGGATTTGAACCCATGTGTGCAGAGCACAATGGAGTAGCAGTCCATCGCCTTAATCACTTGGCCACCTCATCTGACTTGTTAAGAAAAAGACAGGAGGAAAAATCTAAGGCCAGCAGAGCTAGGGACACTAAGGAGTTTTTAAATACTAAGCAGAAGCAGGGGCTGAATGATCTCCCCCCTCACATCTAGTGAGTAGCTGAGGGAAAGACTTCAGGAACAGACCGTGTTTGCGTAGACACACCTACTCTGCCTAGGTATGCAGCATGATGGGGCCGCTTTCCCAAAATGACCAGTTTTGGCTGGTGGTGGGTTACAAATCACTTTAGGATTGAGTGGAATGAAATGTTATTATCCTTCCTGCATGAGTGAAGGGCAGCAGAACATACCTAGTCTGTCCTGATGGAGGGGTAGGTGGGTGGGTGAGGAATTGCTTTTATTGGACTTCATAGAAGTGATTGAGAACATCACCCTAAACCAGGGGTCCCCAAACATTTCACTCTGTGCCCTCTTAGCCATGGCTGTGGCCCCTCGGAAGCCGCAGTCAAGAACCGGGGCTGGGAGTGGGGCCATTGCTTGCTGGGGAGAGGGGTGCAGACAGGGGTAAGGGTCGAGGCCGAGCTGGGAGCCAGAGGCCCAGGCTGAGGTAGGGTGGGGTTGGGGAAGAGCTGGGGCAGAGTGGGGCTGAGCGCTGCTCCCTCCATGGGGGCTGGCTCAGGCCCTGAGGTGCCCCCAGGAATGTTCCTCTGTGTCCCCCTAGGAGTCATGCCCCACATTTTGGGAACCACTGAACCCTACTCACTAATCAGGAGCTAGTGATGCCAAAGCCCAGGAAAAGGAGAACATGTGGGGGCCCCCAGCACTGGAGCCATGTGCAGGGGCTGCAGGAGAGGGGCAATGGCTGGTGGCTCAGGAGTTAAGGGCAAAAGGGGCACAGGAGGGGGCAGGAGTTAGGGGTGAAGGAGGTGCAAGGGTTGGGAGTGCAGGAACTAGCGGTAAAGGGGGAGTGGGGATCGTCCAGGGGCAATGGGGAAGTGCCAAAGTACAAGCTTTGCCCAGGGCACCATTTTCCCTAATGCTGGTCTGAGCAAACAACTGGAAATGGCCCTTCAGTGAGACCAGAACCACAGTGTAGAAAAGCCCCTTTGTTAAGTGGTGGTGGCTGAGTGCTTAGGGTGATGGGTTAAAAAGCAATAAGTGCCTTTTTGTGGAGGTTTGAGTCTTGCTTGCTAGGCAAGGTTGGTGCGTGGTGTCTCCATGGCTGTACTTTCAGTGTCTGATCACCCACGGTGCCACAGGGAGCCAAGTCTAGACATATTCAGAGGCTCTATGCCAGGGTTTCTCAAACTTCCTTTCACTGCAAACCCCCTTCTGCCAAAAAGAACTTACTACATGGCCCTGGAAAGAGGGACCAAGCTCCTCCCCACTGCGCAGAGGCAGGGGAGACAAAGCCTGAGCCCTGCCCCAGTTAGGGGAGGGCAAAACCAGAGCTTGAGGGATTCAGCCCTGGGTGGTGGGGCTCAGACTTTTGGCTTCAGCCCCAGGCCCAAACAAGTCTAATGCCAGCCCTGGCGACCCCATTAAAATAGGGTTATGACCCACTTTGGGGTCCTGACTCACAGTTTGAGAACCACTGCTCTATGCTGATGGGAGAGAGTTTTCCTGTGGGTGTAGTTAATCCTCTTCCCCAAGAGGTGGCAGCTATGTCAGTGGGAGAAGCTATATCGGTGGGTGTGCAAGCTGTGGTGTTTACCACATTTAAGAAGTTTAATCAAACCCCATTTTTAAAACCACTTGTGGTGTGGGAATGGCAAAGGACCTCGATGAAGCAGGGTCTGTCCGTCAAAGTCCTGGAGATCATGAGTCCATTCTTTTATTGTCATGGGGGTATAGCTCAGTGGTCGAATGCTTGCCTGTCCATCAATTGCTCTTTGGTTCAAACCCCTGTGTTCTCTTATAACCTTTTTTCTTTTTTTTTTAAAAAAGGAAAACATTTTCATTTCCATTCTCCATTATGTTCAGAAGCTCCACTATACGGGGGTGCTTGATATGAATGTAAACACTCAACATTTCATTGTCCAAATGCATAAAAACCTAGCGAAGCTGTCCATCAGCTGAAATCAGTTCCAATCCTCTAAGTGTCTAGTTTATGTTTTCATCAATTAAACAAAGGGATCATATGAATGTACATTTGCAGATCCCTCTTCTCCAGGAGCTGTGCTGTGCAGAAGAACAAGAACCACATCCAGCTGCAGTTCAGGACCCTGATGACCAAAGAGCCACCAAATGTTCTGAGGGCTGGAGAAAAATGCCTTCTAGTGAGCTATTGAAGGAGCTCAACCTGTTTAGCTTATCAAAAGAAGATTGAAAGGTGACTTCATTGAAGTGTTGAAGGGCCTTAATGGAGAGAAAAGGTTGTGTATTAAAGGGCCCTTTAATCTAGCAGAGAAAGGCATAGCAAGACCCAGTGGCTGGAAGGTGAAAAGAGACAAATTCATATTACAAATAAGACACAAATATTCAACAGCGAGGATGATTCACCAGTGGAACAAGCTACCAAGGAAAGTGGTGGATTCTCCATCTCCTGATGTCATTTAATGAAGACTAGATGCCTTTCTGGAATGTGTTTGCTCCAAAAGTAGCTATTGTGTCATACAGGAGGCCTGTGATATGCAGGGGGTCAGATTAGATGCTCTAATGGTCTCTTCTGTCCATAAAGTTGACTAATTTCTGAAAAACTGAGTGTAGCATTGGGAGCAGCATCTGATGTTTTCCTGTCTAGCCTGCTTGCTTCCTAGAACGAACGCTCCTTGAGTGGGGTGATCCACAGGGAGTAGCTCAAACCTGCAGGGGCAGGACATTAGCACAGCAAGGGAGGGTGTGGCAGTGACATCACAAAGGCCTTTGCAGGACCTCAGACTATTGTTCAAAGGTGCTGGGAGGTGGTGACCTCACAGAGAGATGCTGACATCAGCCAGGCAGGACAGGGGTGAGGGGCCAGGGAAAACTCAGAGACCCCTGTGGCTTTGCTTCAGCAAGTCTCCTTCTCCAGGTCTCTCTTTGAGGACTGAGAGAGTATTCGGGTTCACGTACGTGAGCGCCAGCAGGAACCTCTTTAGAGTTTTCTCCTTCCCTTTGCCTGATTTTACTAGAAAACAGACGTCCCTGTTTACAAGGTCAGAGCCTCCTTGAGGTTTGAAACCTGTTCAGTCTGATCCATCTGGTGACAGTTGAATTCTAGGCATGGAAAACATGAGCTTAAGGAGGCAGAATTTTATTCCACACTTGGGATTTTGTCCCATAGAATCACTGGGGATATTAGGGTTTGTCCTTTTTGTTTCACCTTTTCCTCTATCCCTCCCTCCCTCCTTCCTTTCTATTCATCTATTGCTTCTTTTGTCCTTTATCCTGTTCCCTCCCAACACCAGGAGCAGTGTGTGTGTGTGTGTGTGTGTGTGTGTGTGTTCTGTGTAAGACACTGCAGGCATCTAAACAGACCACAGTTCCTGAAAACACGCACATCATGAACTTTGCCCGGCCACCCGAACGTTGATGTTGGTAAAACGTCCCCTATGGTCCACCAGTGCTTGCAGCACCATTGAAAAGGAGCCCGATTTCTCAGCAGCTGACTGTGGAAGAGGTGGACGATAAGGTGCGAGGAGGTGAAAACGGCCATAACTGCAGCGGGCTCCATGCTCGCAGTGCTGTGGCGTCCGCACTGTCACTGACCACAAAAGTGCACGAACAGATTTCCCGCCGGCGCTTTCAGGGAGGGATGCCGTGACTGACGGTTCAATGATGACAGTTACCCAAAACCACCCTCAACACATTTTTTCCCCCAGCAGGCATTGGGGGCTCTACCCAGCATTCCAATGGGCAGCGGGGACTGCGGGAACTGTGGGATAGCTTCCCACAGTGCATCGCTTCCAAAGTCGACGCTGGCCCCGTTAGTGTGGACTCACAAAGTCGAATTAGTGTCCTTAGTGTGGATACACAAATTCGACTTCGTAAGGTAGATTCCACAAATTCGAATTAAGTTGAATCGAACTACTCTTGTAGTGTAGACATACCCACAGAAAACAATCTTTATTGCCATAAACTTTCACTGGTTCTTTGCTTTAACCCCTAGGAATGTACCTGTTAGACAATCAAAAGAGTTTCTCCATTTCTGTGGACCTCAAATCTGAATTCAGCATAGATATTTTATACTACTAACATTGTATCAAAGTATTAATTAAATGTTAACTTGAGACCATGGGCGGAGACATTATGTAACCTGTTAACCATTGGCTGCTGTGCTATCTTGTCTTGGTGCAGAACTTATCCTGGGGTGTTGAACTGCCTACCCTGTCACTTTCCCCCACCCATGGAAAACCTATATATTCTGCTGTAATCAATTGACTGACAGTGTCTCTGAGCCTAATAAGCCAGGTGACACTCCACCAGCGCTGTGTGTAATAAACTCCTATTCTTGACCTCGACACGGTGTAGATTTATGTCCTTCACAGACACCTGCTGAATAAAGAGGAGATTCAGCATCCAGCACCCAGTGGTGCCTGGCTGAATGTGTCTCCTCTCCCCACAGCTTGGTGATCTTTCGAGGAAATGAAGAAGACTGCCTTTGCCTAGCTGTACATTGCTTGCAAAAGAAGCAGGTCTTTTTGATGACAAGTGTTGAAAGGAGCCACTAGACGAATGTGGAGACAAGAAAAACATCCCCCAACTGAACTTGCATCTGTGGATGCTGAAGCCACAACACAGAGCGCTAAACGCTATATGACCACGGCTGGTGTCAGAAGAGTCTCTACCAAAGCCTTTTTCCACCACCAGGGGCCTCTCTGTGCACAGAACTCCTGGTAGCTTGATGGCTGCAGGCAGTGGAGAACTCTATTTTGGCATCTCTTTGGCCTGGTCTACACTACGCGTTTAAACCGGTTTTAGGAGCATAAAACCGATTTAAAGCTGCACCCATCCACACCAAGAGGCCCTTTATATCGATATAAAGGGCTCTTTAAACCGGTTTCTGTACTCCTCCCTAACGAGAGGAGTAGCGCTAGTATCGGAATTGCCATATCGGATTAGGGTTAGTGTGGCCGCAAATCGACGGTATTGGCCTCCGGGAGCTATCCCACAGTGCACCACTGACCGCTCTGGACCGCAATCTGAATTCGGATGCAGTGGTCAGGTAGACAGGAAAAGCCCCGCGAACTTTTGAATATTTCCTGTTTGCCCAACGTGGAGCTCCGATCAGCACGGGTGGCGATGCAGTCCGAAATCAAAATAAAAAACAGAGCTCCAGCATGGACCATGCGGATGTGATCGCAGTAAGGGCAGGCAAATCCGTTCTATCAGCGCTCCGTTATAGAAGATGAAATTCAGAATCATTTTAAAAAATTCTCCAGACAGATGCCATAGCAGGGACTCAGCGCACTGCAGCGTGACAAGCGTAACGGAAAGCCAAAGAATCAAATGGACGCTCATGGACTGGAGGACTCGAGCTATCCCACAGTTCCTGCAGTCTCCGAAAAGCATTTGCATTCTTGGCTGAGCTCCAAGTGCCTCTAGGGTCAAACAAACAGTGTCCATGGTGGTTCAGGGCATAGCTCGGCAATGTACACCCCCCCACCCACCCCAGAAGTAAAAGGGAAAAAATCCTCTCGTGACTATTTAACATGTCACACTATCTTTACTGAATGCTGCAGATAGACGCGATGCTGCAGCACTCAACCCCAACATCCTTGCTCCCCTCTGCCATGGGTGGTTGATGGTGCAAAATGACTGGTACCCGTCCTCATCATCATGAGCTTTTTGGCACGTGGTGCAGTGCAAAAGGACTGGTAACCATGCCGATTAGCATCTGTCAGGTCCCCCAATGTCAAGTGCACCTAATTTTCCTGGTAGATGGTGCAGTATGGTTGATAACCGTCTTCATCATAGCAACAGGGGGCTGAGCTCCATCAGCCCCCACCCTTCATGTGTAAAGAAAAGATTCAATTGCCCCTGGACTAGCAGAGGGATGTTGGGCTCCTCTCCTCCACACTTCTTACTGTCCTGTCTGGACTATCATAGCAGCTGGAGGCTGCCTTCCACTCATTTCTCACTAACAAGTCACTGTGTCTTATTTCCTACATTCTTTATTACTTCATCACACAAGTGGGGACACTGCTATGGTAGCCCAGGAAGGCTGTGAGAAGAACGGAATCAACAGGTGGGGTTGTTGCAGGAGCACCCCCTGTGAATAGAATACAGCTCATCATTCCTGCAGGATCTGACACAGAGCAGCTGTGCTCTCTGGTTCTATAATACAGTGGTTCTCTAGTACACTTGCCCATATTCTAGGCAGGACTGATTCTGTTTTTTGATACCATAAAGGAGGGATTGACTCAGGGAGTCATTCCCAATTTTAGCTTTGCACCCCTGGCTAAGAGCAACCAGGGGCACTTATGACAGCAACAGATGGCGCAGTGCAAAGGACTGGTAACCATGATCATCTTTTACCAATTTATGGATTGGTAGATGGTACAGTATGGTTGGTAACCATCTCTGCTGTCATGCAAAAGCAAAAGCATGCTGCTGTGTAGCGCTGCTGAATCGCCTCTGTCAGCGGCATCTAGCACACATATGGTGACAGTCACAAAAGGCAAAACAGGCTCCATGATTGCCATGCTATGGCATCTGCCAGGGCAATCCAGGGAAAAAAGCCACAAAATGCTTGTCTGCCGTTGCTTTCCCGGAGGAAGGAGTGACTGACGACATTTACCCAGAACCACCCGCGACAATGATTTTTGCCCCATCAGGCACTGGGATTTCAACCCAGAAATTGCAAGGGGCGGGGGAGGCTGTGGGAACTATGGGATAGCTAGGGAATAGCTACCCACAGTGCAACGCTCCAGAAATCGACGCTAGCCTCGGACCGGACGCACACCACGAATTAATGTGCTTAGTGTGGCCGCGCGCACTCGATTTTATAAAATCTGTTTTACAAAACCGGTTTATGCAAATTCGGAATAGTCCCGTAGTGTAGACGTACCCTTTGTCTCTTTTGTGGTGAACATCTGCAGTGACTGTTAAAAGGCCTCTGGATAGTGGTCTTTGGGAAGAGCTGGCTGAAGAGCCTTCCTAGTAACCAGGAAATCCTGGCTTGGCCTGACAGTTCTTCCTTGCTGAACCTAATGTCTCTGTTGGCTCCTTTTTTGTATCTCTTTTCATAAAAAGAAAAGACCTGTCAGCAGAATCCTTCTAAGTGGTGGTTCAAGACAGAGAGCCTTCCTTGTGGCTGAGTCTTGGTGCCATGGGGCATGTCTCACCACTGCAGTGCCTCCTGTTGGCCATCCTGGCAATTAGCTCTGGTCCACCAGTGCGCCTTCATCCAGTGGTGTCTGGCTGCCATCTGTTCTATCATTAGGACCCATGTCACTCTCAGGACTTCAGTGTCCTCTTATGGACACAGCCCTCTGGCTGTGCCCCACTCAGGTCTCTCCCCCCTTACAGGGGGCAGCTGTCCTCTACCCAGACACTTGCATCAGTGGCCAGCTGCAGTCCAGGGTGTATCCACCTGTGTCAGTGGCGACTGAGGCAAAAAGGGTGCACCTCTAACCCCCGCCATCTGTTTCCCTGGACCATTTCCCCACAGACCTAGCACCTTCCCCCGCCTTTGTATCAGGGCCTCAGTCTGACAGTAGTCGGCCAGGAGGTCACTCATGCTCCCCTTACCCACCCAGCACTACTCTGATCATGGTGCCCTTCCTTCAGGGCAGCCAATCCTCCCTCCTCAAACTCCAAGGAGTGACTAACTCTTACTGTGCTGAGCAGCCCTTTATATACGGGCTGCTCCAGCAAGCCTTCTCCTGATTGGCTCTCCCAATAAGCCCTTTCCTGACTGGCTGGGTTCTGCACAGCCTCTGCAATGCTGCCTTAATCTTTCTCCTGCTTGTTTGGGGCAGCCACCCCACCACACTTGGAAAGCGGCAAATGAGAAGTCTAGAGCTGAAGGAAAGGTTACCATGACTCAGAACTGAGCCGAGGTTGCTGCGACTGAAACACAGATCACTAACCACTATATGATCACAGTGGCTGGTGGGAGAAGCACATGTTAGAAGCCCTCTGTCAACTCAGCTGTGGCTTTCTGTGCACAGAGAGCCAGGCACCTCAAGGTCTGCAAGTCTTGAGGGAAATGGGAAATGTCTGTACTTTAGAATGTGCAGGCGTTGTCCTAGACCATCAAATGGAACAGTTGTAAACCCTTTTCCAAGGCAGGCACCATGGCTTAGCTGGCTAAAGCACCTGTCTAGTAAACAGGAGATCCTGGGTTCAACTCCCAGTGGTGCCTTGTTGTATGGCTTTTGTCTCCTCTTCTCACATTTTCCTGTGTCTTTCTAGGAAACAGAAAAGACCTCCCTTGGTATCCAAATAATATCTTGCTAAGGAAAAGGCTTCTTTGGAGAGAAGCATTGGAAAGAATCAAATCACAAGCCTGGAGCTGATGAAAAGGCTGCTGTGACTGGCATTGGCATGGTGGTTGCTTCAACTGCAATTGCTGCAACACGAGCCTGTGCCACACGTCCTTGTGATTCGCTGGGGATGTCCACACACAGAGGCCATGTCACCTTCCTTTTGATTGTCAATGATGAGAAATGGAGCAGCTGGGAGAAAAGTCCCAGAGACCAACACTGTGGCTAAGCTGGCCAAGGCACTTGCCAGGTAAAGTGTAGGTTAGGGATGCAGCACCCAGTGGTGCCTTAACAAATGTGTCTGCTCTTCCCATCTTTTGGTCAATCTTTCGAGGAAGCAGAAGACTGCCTCTGCCTTGCAGTGCAAATGCTTCCAAAAGAAACCGGTCGTTTTTTTCTGACAAGTGTCGGAAGGAGGCACCTAAGAAACGTGGACAAGGAAAAGGTCAACATAACTCAACTGGCATTCATGGCTCTTGAGGCCACAACACAGAGCACTGAAGGACCACATCTGGTGACAGAAGGGGCTTTTTCAAAAGCATTTTCTACTAGCAGGGTCCTCTCTGTGTACAGAATTTCTCATTCTTTGGTGTCTGCAGGCCCTGGAGATCACTATTTGGTATCTTGCTCTGTGTCTCAGTGAACATCTGCTGTGGCTGTTGAAAGTCTGTGATGGGATCTACAGGATACAACCTCAACAGTGGGACCCCTGTGTCCCACCACCTGGATTCCCTCTCACACTGTGATGCTGTGACAGGCTGTGAATCTCTGGCACATATTGCACTTACACAGACATCCACAGGTAGGGACACATCTAACTGAGTTACATGAATGCTTCTCCCAGCCACTCACAAAACTAACGATAGATAAAGAGCCTCCCGCCAATTCCCCCCAGCTCTGCAGCCTGGCACCCCTTAATTATACCGCAGGAAGGGCGAACCACAGCGGCTGCCTCCCCCACATGCGGGAAAACAGCTTGACCTGCTGGCTCCACAGACTAAGTCACCAGTCCTCCAGCTTTCCCCATTCGACCCAAGGGGTTGATCTTGTGGCCAGAATTATTTGCAGTTGTGATTTCCCCCAGCAGTACCCCACAGGGGTCCAGGGTCATCTCAGCACAGGCCACACAGGAAGGCTTAATTCTTGAGCTGCAGCACGTGCTGGGCAGGCTTAAGGCTGGGCTCCCCATGGCAGGAGAGAAGAAGAAGACTCGGACCCTGGTGAGGCAGGCTGGGGCATCCTGGATCCCATTTGCTCACAGCCAGCCCCGCCCCGCCCCCACCCCAAGTTGTCAGTGGTACCCCCAGGTCGGCCAGAAAGGAGCAGCGGTTTTCACTGCACCAAGTCCACTTATGGCTTACAGGCAACTCCAGACCCCCCACAGCCCACCATCTCGGCCAGAAAGGAGCCCACTCCGCCTCCCCATTGCTTCTTTTCCTTCCCCCAGGACCCGCTTCTCCTGGCCTGCAAGTAGCCATCCCTGGGATGCCAACAGGCAGGCACCGGGGTCTATCTCCCAGAAGCCAACTGCATCTCCATGGGTTCAGTCCTCAGAAGGCAGGTGGGGGCTTCCTGGATCCCAGTTGCTAACAGCCAGCCCAACCCCTGCCTCTAAAGCCATCAATCTATAGGCCAACTCCACGGGCAGAGGAGGCCAAGCCACAAGCCTCAAAGGTGACACACCGCACTCCTCTAGGTTCTCCAGACTGATGCCAAGGTGCTTTCTCCACTGACGTCAGCACCATCTGTCATGTGAGAGTTGGAGTTATCCCAGGGACAGGCCAATAGCAGAAGGAGCAGCGCCTTCCTGAACAGCAAGGGGATCTGAGAAAAGGAAGCCAGCATGTTTCTGCACCAGAGATCTTTTGCATGTTAAGCAAATGTGATAACCATGACACTACAGAAACTCTATTTACTTGTTTGATGCTTGCCCTGACACACACCAATGGGGAAACAGAGCGAGTGGTGGTAGCCCTTCAATAGGTCAGCTGGCAGAGCAGAGGACTGGAGCCGGTGCTCAGGAAGTCATCCTTACATCCCCTTCTGAACCTTGCTTGAAGGGAGCTTCTTTTCTTCCGCTTGCTGACAAAGAGCAAGAGAAGAATGAAAGGTCAGGTGGGCCAACTCGGTGAAGAAGCCCATGCTGCCTTTTCCTGCTGCATAGCCTGAAATGAGGGATTTGTGGCAGTCTAAGGAACAGCCCACCCTTGCACAAAGGGGAAAGAAGAGCCCCGAAAGCTTGGGATTGAACCACAGACCTTTAGTCTCGCCCAGCTCAACTACTTCAACAGCTGCTTGGTTTCTTTTTAGCCTGTTGCTTTTCTGTCTGGGATGCTTTTGTCAGCGGCCCATTAAGGCAAGATTCACTTTTGCTTTTCTTAGCTGGCTAAAGCCCTTGTTTAATAAACCAGGAGATCCTGGGTTCAACTCCCAGTGGTACCTTGTTGAGATGCTTTTGGGGCACCTGGCATTGGCTACTGTCAGAAAACAAGATTCAGAGTGAGATGGACCTTTGGTCTGGCCCAGTGTGTTTTTTCTTATGGTTTAAATTACACTCACAGGCACTGATAATAGAATTACTGAACGTTTGGGAGTTAGGGGCTGATAGGTCAGTGGTCCAGTCCCCACACAGATGACCCCCTCCCTCTGGGACAGGGGCAGGTCTGAGCTCTCCCACCAAATGGCTCTTTGCAGCTGCCAGAATCTGTGGGCAGCTCATTTAGTTTATGCCGAGGTTGAGTCCTGCTTTGTGCCCAGTGTCTGAGAATGAAAATCCTAAACCACCCTATGAAATAACGAATGCAGCAGGATGTGTTTTTGTCCCTGCCTCAGAGCAGACAGAACAAAGGAGAAATGCCATCAAGTCCATGGTAATACTTCCCTGCGGTTTTACCATTTCCACTCGCTAAACTCCCTCCAAACCTTCTGGGCTCCTAGAGCAGGGGACTGAGCCTGAGCCCAGACACGGACACTGCAACTTTACTCCAGGCCAAGCCACATGGCCTGACTAATCCGACACGGGCCAACCGAGGGTGTTTCATTGCACTGGAGACGTAGCCTAATGTTGTCTACACTGTGATTAACACACCCAGGGCACCTGTCGCAAAGCCCGGGTCAGCTGACTCAGGGTAATGGGGCTTGGGCTGCAAGACTATAAAATTACAGTGCAGACATATGGGCTTGAACCCAACCTCTGAGGCCCCATGAGGAGTGAGGGTTTCTGAACCCAGGCTTCAGTGTGAACACAAATATCTGCATCACAGTTTTTAGCCCCTCAGCTTTAGCTCCATGAGCCCAAGTCAGATGACCCAGGCCAGCCCTGCTGCCATCTTTTTCCCAGGAGAGATGGACTCTAAGGTACGTCTCCATTGCAGTGTAAGCCCAGGTGTGGCACGCTGTGCTCAAAGCAGCACCTGGAAGCCCCATATTCACCACTCTCATATAATGATGACACGGTTTGTACAAAGTCTGCCTGGTGAGGTATCATTTCAAAAGTCTTGATCTGTTGAACGTTAATATCTTGTTGGATTGTGTGTGCTTGTATTGGTTGGGAAGTTATGAAGTTTTGCTCTGTGTGCATTACTGAAATATGAGGTTTCAAAATGCCCCCCACCAGCCTTTCAGGTGTGACAAGGGAGGAGCCAGACTTGCTGCTGGCCCATTGAAGGTATCCACACTCCCAAGGACTATCCCAGGAACTGTGTACAATGCATACTTCTCCGAGATAGCACAGCAAAAATTGACATTGCTTGACTCACATCGTAGCAAAGGAGCTTCCTAGCAAGTCGGAAGAATCTATGAAAGAAGGGTAGAGACATCATGACTTGGCCTCTCTCCCCCACAACTCAACATCTGGAAACATATCGGGAGGACAAAGACTGTACTGAACTGATTCAGAAATCAGAAGCGAATAATAACAATAATACTTTCAAACCAGTCTCCAAACAGACTAGTATTGGGTTCTCAGCAGAAAATTTTCAGTTTGGGGAATTTTGTTTTCTCAGTCAGACTTTGCCAAGGGAAACAGGGAGAAAATGTTTGAGTTGCCTCCTTCAGAACAGCTTGGCCTAGACACTAGCTCTGGTTCACTGTTGTAGCCTTGCTCGGGTTGAGGATATTTTAATAATTTGGGGAGGTCCTGGGGTGTTTGGGGGAGATGATGAGGATGTTACCTTTTGAGATAAAAACTAAGAAATATGGGACTAGAGAATTTCTTTAAAAATCTGGGATTTAGACATTTTATTTAAAGCAAGGAGGGTCTGAGTTTCTGAGAAGGTTTTAGTTTGATCTGTCATTGTACCAAAGGGGTAGATGGTTGTCTATAAATAAAGAAGGTCTGAAGACTAAACACATCCTATGAGAAAGGGGTTTGAACCCATGCATGCAGAGCACAATAGAATAGCAGTCTTTCACCTTAACCACTCAGCCACCTCACCTAAACTAGCAAAAAAAAGGGACAGGAGGAGAGATCTAAGGTCGGCAGTGATAGGGCCAATATGGAGTTTTTAAATACTAAGCATAAGCAGGGGCTGAATGAGCTGGGGGAAAGACTTTAGGAACAAACTGTGTTTGCACAGACACACCTACTCTGCCTAGGTATGCAGCATGATGGGGCCGCTTCCACAAAATGAGCAGTTTCGGCTGGTGGTGGGTTACAAATCACTTTAGGATTGAGTGGAATGAAATGTTATTATCCTTCCTGCATGAGTGAAGGGCAGCAGAACATACCTAGTCCGTCCTGATGGAGGGGTGGGTGGGTGGGTGAGGAATAGCTTTTATTGGACTGCATAGATGTGATTGAGGACATCCATGGTTGTGGCCCCTCGGAAGCCATTGTCAAAAACAGGGGCTGGGAGTGGGGCTGTTGCTTGCTGGGGAGGGGGGTGCAAACAGGGGTAAGGGGGTCAAGGCCAGGATGGGTGTCAGGGGCCCAGGCTGAGGGTGGGGTTGGGGAAGAGCTGGGGAAGAGGTGGGGCTGAGTGGTGTTATCTCCCTGCCCTCCATGGGGGCTGGCTCGGGCCCTGAGGTGCCCCCATGAAACTTCATCTGTTTCCCCCTAGGAGTCATGCCCCACATTTTGGGGACCACTGAACCCTACTCGCTAAGCAGGGGCTAGTGATGCCAAAGCCCGGGGAAAGGGAGAACAAGTGCAGGGGCTCCAGAACTGGAACCATGACCCCCCATTACTGTCTGTGGCTCTGCCCCCTTCCACACACAGCCCCATCCACTGTCACCTCTGTTCCACCCCTTCCCCCACTGGCCCCGCCCTATCACTCCTTTGCCCCTGCCCCGCTGCGGCCCCGAGACCAGAGATGCTCTGTGCCCCTGCTGCAGCCCCCAGGCCGTAGCAGGGAGTGGGAGCTCCTCCAGCCCTGGGGCCAACATGGGGGAGACTTTTCCAGGGGGGCCCAATTTGGCCAGGGCCCCTAGTCATGGGCCCCACTGCCCCCTTGGCGACGCAAGGTTTGGGAAGGCTGAGCCCCCCGAGCCTCCATTACGAGCCGCCCAGGCTACCACTGCTCAGTGGGTGGCCAGTCTCCCTGTGTCTCTGCTGTTCGTGCTGGGGAGCCCGGCCGGCCTTAGGGGTGGGGCCCCCGGCAGCCGCCCAGGGCTCCAGGGGTTAAAGGGCACCATGTGCCAGTGCAAAGGTGCTCACTGCTCTCCCCTGCCCCCAATGCTCATCCATGGCCCCATAGAGGGTTGTGGGGAGTGAGGAGCAACACTATGTGCTCAATGCGTCCTGGTCACTTTCCCCACCTGGTGCTGTGACGGGAGCATCAGAAGCTGCTGCTCTCTGCCCTCCCCTGATACAGCCCGGCTGAGGAAAGTGACCTGGATGCAGGGAGCTCGGATGATGTCGCTTATCACCCTGCCCCCGCAGCCCCTCGGGGTGCCCGGAGAAGCAGCATTCCAGGGAGGAGCAGGCAGCAATTCCAGCGGCTCCATGCACACAGGTCAGAGTCCCCACGTGGGTGCAGGACGTGGCACAGTGGTTAGGGGTGAAGGGAGTTCAGGAGCGGGGCAGTGGGTTGTAATTGCTCAGCATCTTCCTGCTGGGGATTCTCCTCCTCGTTCTCACTCACCATCCCAACACCTGATGGGAGACAGGGAGAATCCAGACATAGGTTACTCCCTGTGCCAGAGAAAAAGGAAATGTCAAAAAGGGAGTCGGCCCTGGGAAGACACAGGCACGGCACTCTGACTGGCGGAAGCCAAACGCCCACACCGAGAGTTTAGCATGGACAGCTTGGAGACAGCCAAAGCGGGGAAGGGCTGCGTTGGTCTGGAAGAGGGAGTCGGTGGCTGTCTATCCTGGTGGAGGCAGGGTCGTTTTGCTGTATGCTGGGCCAGAGGCCAGGGAGTCTGCTAGAGTTGCTGAGCTGGGCCTGCTTCTGGCTTTGCTTGGGTTAGAGGAAAGTGGTGAAGATAAGAACGGCCCTCCTGGGTGAGACCGATGGTCCATCTAGGCCACTATCACGTCTTCTGACAGTAACCGATGCCAGGCGCTTCAGAGGCAATGGCCAGAGCAGGCAATCGTCAAGTGATCTATCCCTGCGTTGTCTTCTGAAGCTTGGTGCTTGTTTCAGGGGCTAACTCTCAGCCCAGACACACTCCAGGGAGGGAGCGTTGGTGTTTGTGCCGAGGAGCGTGGCTGGGACTCGGACCCCCTTCCCCAGCTCTGGGTAGCGCCCCGCCCCCATTTCAGGCTGTGTTCTGCTTAAGGCCACAGAGCCCTTGCCTTTTTTTGCCCAGTGCCTGAGAATCAGGCCAGCTGCGGGGAATTAGCTCAAGTGGTAGAGCGCTTGCTTCGCATGCGAGAGGCAGACGGATCAATGCCCGCATTCTCCAGCGGCAAGGCAGCTGCAGGACCATCTCTTGCCCTTCTTTTAGAAGCCATGGACAGTCAGCCGGCTCAGCTCCTCCAGTGGCCTCCATCCCTCTCCCCGCTTGGCCTCCCAAAAGGCCAGCCCTTGCGCACAAAGCTCTTCCACCCGGCCCTTCTCCCCCTTGCGCTGACTGGGAGGCTGGCGACAGCTGGGGGAAGTTAGCTCAAATGGAAGAGCAGGGGAGAAGTAGTCAGACCCAGACACACATTCTCCAGCCTGCTCTGCTCTGCTGTGCTCTGCTGTGCTGGGCTCTAGTGGGGGACCTGCCCCTTTCTTTCTGAGCTCTCACTGGAGCACAATCCCTTTCCTCCTCCCTCCCTGCTAGTCTATGCCAAGCTCATTGGCCGGGAGGGAGAGCCACTCAAATACAGAATTACTCACATCCCAGGGGTCCATGAAGGGAATGAGGAGATGGGCGGGGTGGCAGGCGATACCAGCTCAGCTGAGACCGTGAGACCTCGCAGCCTCCTGCTCTCAGGCAGCATGGCAGCCGTGGAGCAGAGCAGAGCAGAGCACGCAGACAGCTTGGAGACAGCCAAAGCGGGGAAGGGCTGCGTTGGTCTGGAAGAGGGAGTCGGTGGCTGTCTATCCTGGCGGAGGCAGGGTCGTTTTGCTGTATGCTGGGCCAGGGGCCAGGGAGTCTGCTAGAGTTGCTGAGCTGGGCCTGCTCCTGGCTTTGCTTGGGTTAGAGGAAAGTGGTGAAGATAAGAACGGCCCTCCTGGGTGAGACCGATGGTCCATCTAGGCCACTATCACGTCTTCTGACAGTAACCGATGCCAGGCGCTTCAGAGGCAATGGCCAGAGCAGGCAATCGTCAAGTGATCTATCCCTGCGTTGTCTTCTGAAGCTTGGTGCTTGTTTCAGGGGCTAACTCTCAGCCCAGACACACTCCAGGGAGGGAGCGTTGGTGTTTGTGCCGAGGTGGTGGGTGGGTGTCTCTCTCGCCCTAGTCAGGATCTCTGGGGCGTGGCTGTATAAAAAGAGACTTTGACTCACCCAGGCTGGGCTGCCATCATGGAACAGACCAGGTCCTTCTGTGGAGGTTTTGCGTTCCTCCAAGGACATGATCTCAGTGTGTATGGGTGTCCCTGTCCCTTCAACCCTTAACAATCCCTGGTGCGTGGGTGCGCTGGGCCCCATTATAATCCCCTCTGTCTTACCCCCCATGAGGGATCCGGTGGATGTGGGGGTTCTCCATGCTACTGGGGGTGTCTGGTACCCCTGTCCCTCCTGGTTAATAGTGGAGTGTGTGGGTGTCCCCCAGCTCGTTAAAGATCCGTTGTGCGGATGCCCCTGTTCTTCTCATTAAGAATGGTGCAACGGAGCATATGGGTGTGTCCCCCACCCCATGAACTAGCTCGCGTGTGTGGTTCCCCTGCCCCCATCCAGGCTCTGTGGTGTGTGGGTGTCGCTGTTCCTCTTTTCAAGATCCGTGTTGCTTGGGTGCGTCTCTAACCCGCAAGTCAGATTCCCCAGCGTGTGGGTGCTCCCATCCCCCACTCCAGGCTCTGCGGGGTAGGGGTGTCTAAAAAGAGACTGTGTCTCACTGTCTTGCCCAGGCTACACTACAGGGGCTATTCACAGGTGCAATCCCACTACTGATCAGCACAGGAGTTTTGACCTGCTCCGTTTCCGACCTGGGCCGGTTCACCCCTCCTTAGGCAACCTGGAGACCCCAAGTTTCCCCGGGATCACCATATTGATGCTGAACTTAGTGCAGACACCCGATCGGCACAGCCCCCTGCAGCCCAGAACTCCTGAGCTCAAGTGATCCGCCAGCCTCAGCCTCCCCAGGAGCTGGGATCACAGGCACCAGCCACAGAGCCCAGCTGCTTTTATTGCTTGGCACCTGGAGCTTTAAACTCTGCTTGTGAGCTCTGTGCCTTGGCCAGACGGGGACAGCCTGGGACTGGGAAATGCTCCTGCTCCCCCAGCCCCCATCTCATGTCGAGCTGCAGGCGCCGCTGTCCTCCCAGGTAAGATCCCGGATGTTTCGGTGCCCCCTTTCCCCGCCCAGGTGTCCAGGTATCTCTGCCCCCCATACAGAATCCTGGATGTGTGGGTGTCCGTCCCTCTGCAGAGGATCCCGGAGTGTGGATGCCCTTGTCCCCCCCTACAACATCCTGGGTGTGTGGGTGCCACTCTCCCCCCCAGTAGATCTCTGGTGGGGGGTCCCCAGGGTGTGAGTGCTCCCATCCCCCGATACAGGCTGGGGGGGGTATAACTGGCTCTCCCTGTCCTGCCCAGGCGGTGCTACAGCAGCTGTTCACAGGGGCAGCAACCCAACCATCAACCTGCAGCTTTAACCTGCTCCAGGGGTGACCTGCTTCACCCTCCTGTGGGAGCCCGGGGACCCCGAACTGCCCAGAATCACCTGGTTGATGCTGAGCTTAGCACAGACACCGGCTCAGCCTGGCAGGGAGCTGCCCTGAGCCCTGACAATCAGCTGCCCTCCGCCTCCTGCTGCACAGCGAGGGTCCCACGCGAGAGTTCTTCGGGCCCAGTTTGTTCAGGAGCGTCCCAGGCTCCAGCTGTAAACTCTGCTGGTCAGTTCTGATCTTTGGCCACATGGGGGCAGCACTAACGGTCCCATCTAAACGCTGTTTGCGTTCGGCCCTTCGGATCGCAGATTGTAACCCGCGGGCAGATCTCTGAGTGCAGCCAGATCCCTCCCCAAACTAAACATTGAAGCAGCAGCTCCCGTTGGAAAGATCAGGATTTTTGCCTTTAAAAACAAGGAAAATGTCTCCAGCGAGAGACTGAAGAAGCTCAATTGATTTCATTGACTCCATGAATGTTCCTCTGTGTCCCCCTAAGAGTCATGCCCCACATTTTGGGGACCACTGAACCCTACTCACTAAGCAGGGGCTAGTGATGCCAAAGCCCAGGGAAAGGGAGAACAAGTGTGGGACCCCCAGCACTGGAACCATGTGAAGGGGCTGCAGGAGAGGGGCAATGGCTGGTGGCCCAGGGAGTTAAGGGCAAAGGGGGCACAGGAGGGGGCAGGAGTTAGGGGTGAAGGAGGTGCAAGGGTTGGGAGTGCAGGAGCTAGCGGTAAAGGGGGAGTGGGGATCGTCCAGGGGCAATGGGGAAGTGCCAAAGTACAAGCTTTGCCCAGGGCACCATTTCCCCTAATGCTGGTCTGAGCAAACAATTGGAAATGACCCTTCAGTGAGACCAGAACCACAGTGTAGAAAAGCCCCTTTGTTAAGTGGTTGTGGCTGAGGGCTTAGGGAGATGGGTTAGAAAACAACAGCCACTTGTCTGTGGAGATTTGATTCTTGCCTGCTAGGCCAGGCTGGTGTGTGGTGTCTCCATGGCTGTACTTCCAGGGTCTGATCTGCCACAGGGAGCCAAGTCTAGACATACTCAGAGGCTCTATGCCAGGGTTCCTCAAACTTCCTTTCACTACAACCCCTTTTTGCCAAAAAACTTACTACATGATCCTAGAAAGACACACCAAGCCCCTCTACACTGAGCAGAGGCAGAGGAGACAAAGCCTGAGCCCTGCCCCAGTTGGGGGAGGGCAAAACCAGAGCTTGAGGGATTCAGCCCTGGGTGGTGGGGCTCAGATTTTGGTTTCAGCCCCAGGCACCAACAAGTCTAATGCCAGCCCTTGCGACCCCATTAAAACAGGTTTATGACCCACTTTGGGGTCTTGCCCCACAGCTTGAGAACCACTGCTCTAGGCTGATGGGAGAGAGTTTTCCTGGGGGTGCAGTTAATCCACTTCCCAAGAGGTGGCAGCTATGTCAGTGGGAGAAGCTATATCGGTGGGTGTGCAAGCTGTGGTGTTTACCACATTTAAGAAGTTTAATCAAACCCCATTTTGAAAACCACCTGTGGTCTGGGAATGGCAAAGGAGCTCGATGAATCAGGGTTTGTCCTTCAAAGTCCTGGACATCATGATTCCATACTCCTGTTGTCATTGGGGATGTTGCTCAGTGTTAGAGTGCTTAACTGCAGTTTTCACGTAGTCCTCAGTTCAAACCCCCGTGTTCTCTTATAACCTTCTTTCTTTTTTTTTTTAAAGTTAAACATTTTCATTTCCATTCTCCATTCTGTTCAGGGGCTCCTCTATACAGGAGTGCTTGATATCAATGTAAACACTCAACATTTTGTTGTCCAAATGCATAAAAACCTAGCAAAGCTGTCCATCACAAAGGCCTTTTGCAGGACCTCAGACTATTGGTCCAAGGTGGTGGGGAGGTGGTGACCTCACAGAGAGATGCTGACATCAGCCAGGCAGGACGGGGGTGAGGGCCAGGGAAACCTCAGAGACCCCTGTGGCTTTGCTTCAGCAAGTCTCCTTCTCCAGGTCTCTCTTTGAGGACTGAGAGAGTATTCGGGTTCACGGACGTGAGTGCCAGGAGGAAGCTTCTTCGAGTTTTCTCCTTCCCTTTTCCTGATTTTACTAGAAAACAGCCATCCCTGTTTAGAAGGTTGAAGCCTCCTCGAGGTTTGAAACCTGTTCAGTCTGATCCATCTGGTGACAGTTGAATTCTAGGCATGGAAAACACGAACTTAAGGAGGCAGAATTTTATTCCGCACCTGGGATTTTGTCCCTTAGAATCACTGGGGTCATTAGGGTTTGTCCTTTCTGTTTCACCTTTTCCTCCATCCATCCATCCCTCCCTCCTTTCTCTTTGTCTCTTGCTTCTTTTGTCCTTTCACCTGTTCCCCTCCCATCACCAGGAGCGGTGTGTGTGTGTGTGTGTGTGTGTGTATGTGTGTGTTGCGGGGGAGTGCTCTGCAGCTCCCACTGTGGGAGGTCCACCCAAAAATGTGGGGCTGAAATAGTGCTCGGGCAGTGATCCCCACCGGTGACCTGGGCCATCCTTTGGGCTCTCTGGTGAGAACCCTCAGCCTCCCGTCCTCAGTCTCTACCCTGATTGGCTGAGCAGGGGGTTATTGACAGGGAGGAGATTCAGGTCCTTGTTGTTCTCTTTTAAGACCAAGGAAATAAGTCATAACCACTTATATGTTTGACAAATTTTGCTGCTTTGCTGCATTAATGGTCTCTGAGCAGTTCATGATTCTCTCTAACATTGCAGTTCTCCTCAGATACTTGCTGAATAATTACTGTGAACTGTTGTTGGTGTGGAGCTCATCTGAGAGCACTTTATTCAGGTCATTCAGTGTTTGAAATTCACGATCTGATGGTTAGTTTCAAAATCAGGGCTCTTGGGTCCTATTCCCAACTCTGCCACTGGCTGACTGTGTGACCTAAGACAAGTCAATTCTCCTTTCTCAGCCTCAGCTTCTCCCTCTCTCAAGTAGGGATAATGATGATCTGCTCCTACCTAGCTCAAGGTGGGTGGAGGATGGGGATCCATTGGAGAGTGTCACTAGGAGTATCAGAGGGGCCGTGTTAGTCTGGATTTGTAAAAGCAGCAAAGACTCCTGTGGCACCTGGCTAAGCAAACAGAACAAACCCCAAATCCCCCCTGTGCTTTGGGAGCCAGGTTTGCTGTGGGAATCCTGTAGTTCAGATGACTTCACGCCTGGACATTGGGATTCTTTACCAGTTTCTCTGGCATTGGGGCAGTTTTGTGCTCACAGCTGTGATGGCCGAGTGGTTAAGGTGTTGGAGTTGAAATCCAATAGGGTTCCCCTGCGCAGGTTCAAATCCTGCTCACAGCGAGGCCTGCGTTTTAGCCAGTCTCTCACCCGGGCAACACCTCTGTACAACCCCCTGAGACACTCTCAATTCTCTCCCCACCCCAAGTAAATTCTGTTCTGCTCCTTTCATCGAGATCCCTGGGACACCCCCTCACACTGTGTTGTTGAGGGGTTGGGCAAACTCTCAGCACCTGAAGCCTCTGCCACTCACCTAGTGCCCCATAGATCAGCCATAGCCCTGGTTCTGCTCCTCTCTCTAGGGTGTGAAAGGAGCTGAGTCAGCGACTCCATGGGAGCTACGGGGCTGCAGAACCAACAGAGAGAAAAAAAGGTGCTCACTGCCCACTGGCAGCCAGCTCTCCCCCCCCCCCACTACAGGCCTTGCTGACAAGCTCCTCACACTTGCCAGTGATCAGCTGTTCAGTGGGGTGCAGGAGGCGCTGGGGGGGGGAGGAGCAGGGAGAGTGGGAGAGGGAAAGGAATGGGGCAGGAAGGTGCAGGGCGGGAAGAGGTGGGAGAGGGGTGGGGGCTTGGGGGAAGGGGTGGACTGGGGGGCAGGGCCTGGGGAGGAAAGGGGGGATTTGTCCCATACCCCAGATCCCTCTAGGGCCGGCCCTGAAGGGAAGCACCGACTATCACAGTGACAATACAACTGACCAGCCTTGCGGGGGAGGCTGAGGGAGATCCGCACTCACCAGGTCTCTTCTCTCCCCCACGGTGAGCCAGACACTGCTCTCTCCTGGCTCTCACTCTAGCAGCTGGACGCCAAGGAGCCATTTCCCCACAGGAAGTGCATTGAGTGCCCCTGTGGTGCTGGGGGGCTGGCGCTGCTGCTGCCTGTGGGGCTGGCAGGGGGGCTGATGTCTGCACAGACTCTCAGCTGCCAGGCCGGAGGGGGCACTTGGGACCTTACCAGACTGGCTCAGTGAAGACGGGGGGTTGACAGAGCAATACAGACGCTCTCCAGAGCACGGAGCAGCAGCCGCCCATGCAGCCAGGCAATGAGCATTTCCCACAGCCTGGAGCCGAGGGGGAGGCGGCAGCTGCTGTTCCAGCTCCTCGGGGACAGGCCCTGTCAGCCAACAGCCACTTCTTAGTTCTTACTCCCCACAGCTAAGGGCGCCGGGTTCCTCCGGTGGGGGTGTGGGGCAGCCGTTCGTTTTCCTGTTCGCACTCCTCTGCGGTGTGAAAATCGGGGAGGGGAGGCAGAAGCCCCACTTCCCTCCCGACATGACGCCAGTGGGGGAAGCCAGGACAACAGGGTGGGGCGGCAGGTGGTGGCCAGACTCTCACTGCCAGGGTCTAGTCTAGCTCAGGGTCCAGCTCAACTTCCTCCCCGCCCCACTGGCCCCCAGTCCCCTTCCACCACCAGGTCAACCCGGGCACTAGGGCAGGAACAGGGTGAGGCAGCAAGTCAAGCTGAGCAAGGCAGGCAAAAGCGAGTCTTGTCTTCATGGGCCGCTCCCAATGACGTCCTTTTTGTGTGCAACTGCTGCAAAAACCTCCCAGGCAGAGAAGCAACAGGCCAAAATGTCCCTACATAGCTGTTGAAGTAGCTCAGTTGGGAGAGTGTTAGACTGAAGATCTAAAGGTCTCTGGTTCAATCCCAGGGTTTGGCAGGTCTTTTCTTCCCTCCTTGTGCAGTGGTGGCTTGTTCTCTGGGAACACAGTTGTGTCTGCACCCAAGGTGAGCAGTGCTGCCCTAGAGGACTTAGGGGGTCTGGAACGAAGCAATTTTGGGGGCCCCTTCCATTAAAAAAAAGGTGCAATACTGTATTCTCCTGGGGCCTGGGGCAAATTGCCCCACTTGCCTCCCCTCTGGGTGGCACTGAAGGTGAGTCTCTGATCTTGGGCTCTGCAGTAGGAAAACATAGAATGGGCTTCTGCCCCTAGTTGGCCCACCTGACCTTTAACAAGGAGAGATGGGAGCTGCCTTTCCCAATATGGCAGGAAGAGAGTGAGGCAGGGGGACCCTCAGGAATGGTGCCACAGGGGGTGCTGGGCAGTGACAGGCAGGGATTGGGGATGGAAGCTCCTCTGTGCAGCTGAGTGAGGACAGTACCAGGGAAGGGGCATGTGTGAAAGTGGCCATGTGGAAGGGATTTGGGGGCCCAGGAGGTGGCACTTGATGTTCATTGCCTTGGAGCAGCTGGACTTGGCCATGATGGGTGTTCAGGAAATGCACATTAACAACTCTAGGGTAGCTTGATGGGCAGAGGGTGATTGGAGGAAAGGCCTCCTGGCCAGGGAAGAATGATGGGGCTGGAGTCTTGTTCTTCACATTCACGGTGCGAGTACAGAAGGTGGTGGAGCTTAGACCAGGGAGGGCATTACTGGTGGGCTTTGTGCTCTGTGGCACTGGTTACTGCTATATTAGTGTGTATGGTCCCCAGTTAAGGCATGAGAGGGCAGATCAAAGGCTCTCTTCCTCTGCACTGCATGATGTTTGTTGTTGGGGGGGATTTTAATTATGTCAGCCGGCCTGAGCACCGCTGGTCCCGTTTTCCCAACCGTCAGAGGAAACATTTTTACAATGAGCACTACCTGGCGCAGGTCTGTAGTGAGGTCGGCTTAGCGGAGCTCACTCCAGCCACAGAGGGGGTTCACCTTTCTGCAGGGACAGACCAGGACTCGCATTGACCGGATTTATGCTTAGCTTTTGTGTCTTTAGCGTGTTGCTTCTCAGATTCTTTCTTGGCCTGACTTGTTACACTTTGACACTTAACAGGCCAGAGTTTGTGCACCTTCCTATTATCCTCACTAGGATCTGATTTCCAAATTTTGAGGAATGACTTTTTGCCTCTAACGGCCTCCAGTACTCGGCCGTTTACCTAGAGTGGCGTTCTGCTGGTCGTCCTATTGTCGCTTCTGATTTAGGGCAAACGTTTCATCTGAGCCTCTAACTGCGGTGGTTTTAAACGCTCTGCATGCTGCTTGCAGGCACCTAACACTTGTGACAGCAGCTCCTTTTAATTCCCATCCAACCATCTGTACTTATGCCGATAGGTCGACTTTAGGTCTTTAACTTTGAGCGGTAGCTGAGAAGATGGTAAATCGGGCAGAAACCCATTCGACAAACCTCTTCATTTCCTTGTTATTTCCTGACTTCTTCATTCATCGCCTTTTCCTTATTTCCTGGCTGAGGCGGCGGCCTGCCAGAGAGCTCCCTGGCACCTCTGGCTGCCTGGGCTGAAGGCAAGAGGCAGGCCTGGGTGTGGTGAGGGCCTCCTGCCCCGTAATGGGGCCGCACTGCTTCCTGGTCCCTTTTTCCCACCCACACTGGCAGGCGGCTGCTGCGGGAGAACACGAGGGAGGCTCTCGGGATGCTAGGCAGCGCTGTGTGGCTGTCAGGGAAAAGAGCCTTCTTCTCTAAAGATGGCTGGCAGGAAGGTGGTGCTCAGCTCTGTAAGTGACCTGCCCAGTACCCTCGCTGCCAGGGGATGCAGACATTTCTGTAAGGTGCAGAAAGAGGGTATTTGGCTTCCAAGTTAATATGAGAAATATGCATTTAGGAAATGGAATTTCCCTTTTTTTCACAGGGCCCCAGTGGCCTAATGGACAAGGCAATGGCTTTCTAAGTCAGAGATTGTGGGTTCAAGTCCCATCTGGGGTGAAAAACTCCCTCTACATTGCAAGGAAACCTTGGCCTTATTTTCACCAAGGAAGCTGGGAGATGTTTGAACACAAAATACTGGATCTTGGGAAAAATCCCCCAGAAATGGCATCTTGACAAATGCTTTCTAAACCCATCAGTAGCAAACAGTTAATACTAGTGTTTGTCTGAGACTAGGAAGGGGAGTGTTTACTCTGACACCTCAGTGAGTGAAACAGAGGGAAAGAGCAAGGCTGTTCTGAAAGAGAATGGATGTGTCTGGAGACAAAGCAGCCCCTGAGAATGAGCAACAGTGTGAAAAGAAGGGGTTCAAATGGGTGTTAGATGTAAGTTAGTGTTAGAGGGTTTATCCCTTCACCCTCCCATTACTGGGTCTGTCTTGCGTACACACAGAGCAGCAATACCCAGAGTCCAAAGATGCAAACAATTAGATATTTATTGGGTTGAATTTCCAGCAAGCAACGATTCCAGTTTCCTTCCTCAGTGTCCCCATCCCAGCCCTGACACCACAGATCCTTGCCTGTGTCCCTGTTCCCATTCTCCCCCTTAGCAAAACATAGGACATATGGTGACACATTTCCTGATTGGGCCAGGCATCAAGGTGGAAGGTGTTGATATTCCATTTGTCCCTGTGCGTAGTGCAGTGCCCTGCACCTTCTCTCGTACAGGCCTGCCACACCTGTTCCAATTAGTGTTCCAGACTTCCCACTATAGTGGGCCTGGGAAGGTTGGGTCAAGGTTGTCTAGTACAGGGGGGAGGGGCTTACTCCATTACTTCTAGGTTATTTCCATAGGCAACGTCACACAAGTATACTTAGCAATACACCAGCCGCTGTAACAATCCACAGCAACACCGAGAGACCTGAGCACTAGCCGCATGGTCCAACATCCTGGCCACCACCGAAACACCTCCTCTCCTCCTTCGACGGGGTCAAGCCCTTAACATGTCCAGTTGCTGGCAGTTGCAATACGCTGCCGCTGCAGGTTTTCGTGCTTTTGTCCATATCATAAGTCCATTGAATGTCCACAGAGAAATGGGTTATTGTCCAAACCAACTTAACCACATGGTGTGGAATCAGGCCATATGCGCTGGTTCGATTATTCACAGCAGTAAGATTCACAGGTCTATCTGTGTGCCAAAGCCCAGAGAGCAGCGTGTAGTGTGGAATTTGGTTAGGGGCTGGTGTAATTGTGCCCCCAGTAATATGTACATTTCCAGCAAAACACCTCATACACAGTACACCCAACTGTTCACCCCTTGCCATGGGCCACTGGGTGTGCTCCTCCACGGCCATCAGGGAGGGGCACATTCAAACATCTTCTCTGGATTTACACCATTTTACACACCCCTCCATTGATTCCCAGCGAGCAAATCCCCTTCTCATTATTCCCATAGGGCTTGTGGGGCCCACCTCAGCTGCCGATTCACTTCCAGATACCACGGTAGCTATTACACAGGTGCTGGCCTCCTAGTCGAGCATTTTGAATGTCCACACACATCTTCCCCCATGTCAGCCTTTTGAAGCCACCCCCACCCATGTCATGAGGTTTTCTGTTCATTGAAACACAACAATGCTAACAACAAGACAAACACCACAGACAAACAACACAAAACATAGATTCATGGTATTCTGGGTTAGTCTTTTGCTGGCACCAGCTTGCTTGTAGAGTGTCTGAAAAACAAAAGAAACAATTTCCACACACACCCCCAGTGGGGACAGATTAGTGCTTAATAATAATAATACCACTTCCTTTTACAAATTTCCTTGCTAATTGCAGGAAAAACAGAAGAATTCCCTCCAGGCTGTCCTTATTTTGTTCTATAGTTAGATAGTGAATTACCCCACTCACTGGTCATTTATGAAATTCATGAGGTGGTGTGCCTCAGTTTCCCCTCTTGTACAACAGACCCAGTTTGCAATAGTTTCTCTGCTGCACCAAGCTTTAAGTTTATCCTCAGGTAATAGCTGAGAGACAGCTTTAGATTTAGCTTTAGCACTGTACATACACACACACACTCCTTAGGGTTAACTGTCCCCCTTATTTTCAGGCTTGACTTGTTTTTTCACCTCCCTTTCCTGGAGGGCCACAATCTGAGTCTTCCAGTAGCTTGTTTGCTGACCAGATGTATTTATTATTTGCAGCTCCTCTGTGCTGCCACTGATGGGCAGTTCTCTCCTTCCCCCATCAGCTAGGTCATTTGCATTCACACCGGCTTTCGGGCTTGGCTTTTGGATCCAAAGCCATCAGCAGCTCAGAGACTGTCTTAAAAGGGACACAATCAACTTCCACCCGAGTTCTGATTACTTTCCACTTTCATCTTCTGCTTCAAAACATACAGATCTGAAAAAGAAACCACAACCTATTGTGGCTCCCTTTGGAGCCCTAATAGGGTTTGAATTAAGTACCATGTTTTGTTTGCATTTCTTTTACCCCTTCTCCAATATACACTGCACACGTCCTGGGAAAATGCACATTCCTTCCATAGTTTAACCTTCATAACATTATGTTACAAAACATAAGTCTCACTTCAGGTTTTTAAAACCTGACACAATTACACACAACATTTTGTTTTGTCTAACAGCCCTTGCACTGCAATAATTTTTTTTTACACAACTGTACCCCGATTACACGTCCATCTTGTACAACCAGAGACAGCCAGGGGCAGGCACGTTAAGTGCCAATAGAAACCCCGGACATTCCTTTAGTGATTTTGCTAACATTACCCAGGAGTCAAATCATTTTGATGAGATTATCTCTCCGCCTGCTGCCTGCAGCCGTCCCCTATAGACCATTTCTGTGGACAAAGGGCCCATTTCCCCTCAGAATGGCTGTGAAGGCTTCTCAGGATAAAACTTTACCTGACCCTCTTGTATAATTTAATTACTAAGCTTCCATCCAACAGGAGTGCACAGAGCTGCACATACAGTTACATTTATATAACTGGGTTTTATTATTAAACCAAAAACTGCCTTCTTGTAACACCACAACTGTTGGCTTTTGCTATTTCCACAACTCACAAATGTTTACTTTCCTCCAAACTCTGTATTATTAATTTTTGCAAAGCCCTGGGCGGCTGCACTGCAGTGCTGGGGTGACTCTGCAGGGGGAGAAGCTGCTGTGGAGCAATGTAGAGCAGGTGCAGGAAGGAGCCAGGGTCACTATTCACATTCTGAACTGCACAATTTTCCAAATTTGGGAATGTCCGAGAACAATTCTAAGGGGAAGGTGAATGCAGAGCAGTGACACTGGAGGTGCCCAGACCTCCAATGGGGGCGGTGTGGAAATTAATAATGGGAAGATCATTTGCGAAATTAGTCGTCACTGACAAGATTTGTCTCTGTTCTCATTTCACATTGTGGTGTTGTTTAGCAGAATCAAGACATAGTTTTACTGTATTAATTAAACACGTAATTTTATTTAACCAAACCAAAAACTTAGTGTCACTTATTTTTTCTCTGTCCTAGCAAGACCTAAATGAATTTCGTGACTTTCTGGAAAGTGCAGCGAGATTAAATGTGGGGAATTCAGTCTGTGTGTTTGTAAGCTGATGTTTTCCTCTCACAGGTCAGTGCCTGCATTGAAATACCAAGAGGGATCTAAGGGCTGGTGTATGCTGGGCACAGGGGTGTTTGCAGAAGGGGCGGGGCCTCAGTTGAAAGGGGCGGGGCAGGGCGTTAGTCTCCCCCAGCTGGCGGTTCACGCCCTGCCCATGGTGTTACAATGAAAGAGGCTGCCCAGGCTGCACTTGTAGCGAGGTTCCCCCACTACGTGGCCGCACAGAGGCTGCAGGAGACGGGCAGGTGGCAGCAGGGGAAGTGGTGACACAGGAGCTCTCAGCAGCAGGGTGAAGGACAATGCCGTGGAGCGGCAGCGATGCAGAGTGAACAGGGCAAACCGAGAGCCAGTTGAGGGAGTGTCGGCAGCAGAAGCTGAGGTTTCTTTTGATGCCTTCCCCTCCCTCCCCCACTCCTGGGGCTTTGCTGCCCAAGAGGAGTGGGGGTTGGGGGAAGGAGAGTGGAGGGGTCTCTTAAAGGAACATTGGATTGGCCTGTCACACCGCAAGGTGAGAAACTGAGGCGAAGGGCACTGCCCAGTGTACTCTGGGGTGGGGGGTTGCTGATGAGCGTAGATTTGAATGTGGTTGTGGGGTTTTCCCAAACTCAGGCTTGATTCTCTTTCTCTTTTAATAGAAGTTCTCATTGGCTCTCCGCCCACACAGAGCTGGGGAGTGGGGGCCTGTTGCCTTTTCCCCAGGCAGAAGGGTGACACCTGCTGGCGAGTGAGGGTCGGTTTGGGTGACCCCCACTCAGGGCAGGCTAAGGGCAGGTCTCTGCCCTTTACTCAGCCCAGGAGGAGTTTTTTGCACTAACATCCCAAGTGTGCAAGTCCGTCCCGGCAGAGCAGCCCCATAGGGTGACCTTAAAGAAACTGGAAAATGGGACAGGGCGTGGGGGGTAATAGGCTCCTATATAAGAAAAAGTCCAGCCAAACCTTTAAAAATGGGACATCTGGTCACCCTGGAGCAGCCCCGCACTCCTGCTCCCCGGTTGGTGCGTTTGTAACCCGGGGGCTGAAGCCGACGCGAGAAAGGGAAGGGAGCGAGCTCGCAGCTCTCCGGCGCCACCTGCTGGGAGCAGAGGGCAATGACTGAGTGACGTCCTGTCTATTTTAAATATCTAGTGGTTCTCTGCCGGGTGGCTCCACTGGAGAGCTGGGGCGTGGCCTGAGTGTGGCAGCACCTTATTTGCATATATTAAAAGCGGCAGTTTGGGGCCATTGGGGTAAAATATGAGTAAATTTTGGGGTTGGGCCCACATGTTTAGTGCAGGCTGTGGGAGCCGGGCTGAGCAGAGCCTGCCCGACGGGGTGTGTGGTCACCCTGAGCTGGGAGCGTGTGGCCAGATATGGGGAAGGGGCTGGGTTAGGGGTAAGGGTGGCTGTGGAAAGCAGAAAAGGATTCCCCCATTTTTGGTGTCTGGGTGGAGTTCTCGTTGTGTAAATAGAGAACAGCAGTGGGGGGACAAGGGGAGTTGAGACTTGTGTTTTGTGGGTTGCTGGGGGGCCTGACCTGAGCCATCTGGGGCGGGCTGCTGCTGGGTGGGGTAGGATGGGGGGGGGGGTGCTGTCTGTGTGCTTGAGAAGAGGGGCAGTTCCTGGTTGGCTGGTGCTGGCCTGTCTAGTGTTTTCTGACAGCTGAACTCCCATTGGCCTTCAGGCAGGGCGGGTCTCTGAAACCTGGTCTCCCATTGGGCCCTCCCCAATTGACGTTTCTGACAGGCTCAGCTCCCATTGGTGATGTTGTCTGACAGCGATGTGGGGCGGAGCCGCCAGGGCCTTGTGCGCTCAGAGCTCAGCGCCCGCCCACGAGAAGCGGCGCGAGGCCGCGCGGGCCCGGGTCCCGCTGCCGGGCGGAGGAACAGAGACCGCAGCAGCGGCGCCAGCGAGAGAGCCATCAGCCGGTCCTTAGTTTCTGCCTGGTAAAGGCAAGTCAGTGGGGTCCATCCGTCAGAAAAAGAGTCCCAGGACTTCTTGCTGGGCGCCAGGGTCCAAAAGCAGCGCATTCCCTCCTGGAAAGGGCTGTGTTTCGAATGTCCGTCCAGTGCGCGTTGAAGGGAAGGATCTGCGTGCCTGGGAAGCTGCGTCCCTCCAGAGGCGCTTGAGAAGGCAAAGGGGCCGTGGGTGAGTTTGTGATGAAGTGAGTGTGAAGTGTGGAAGGGGGAGGGTGGCAAGAGGAGGTTTTGAGAGGAAAAAAGGTGCTGCTGAGCTGGTAGGTGAGGGCAAGGTCCCAGGCGGGTGTTGTGTGAGGAGCTGTGTAGGCCCGAAAAGGCGTAGTGCTGGGCAAGGGCAGGTGAGGAGGGCCAGGGCTGTTGCTGCGGCCAAAGCCTTTGGGAAGCAGAAGAGGGCCAGGGGTGCTGTTGCCTGCTGGGGCCCATGCGACGGTGTAGGTGTACGCTGACCGTAGCTGGTCTGTGGGAGCTGGGGCCCCTCCCTGTGCCCCTTTCCTCGTTAGTATAGTGGTGAGTATCCCCGCCTGTCATGCAGGAGACTGGGGTTTAATTCCCCGACGGGGAGAGTGACCCCTTTTGAAGGGGGGACAAAGAAATCCCTGGCCTGCCCACCACATGCCTTCCATTCTCCTTCTACGGCCACTTCCCTTCGCACCCCGAACTGATGACTTTCTCCTCCAGAGAGACAATTCCTCGCAAGGACACGCTGGCCCTAGCCAAAGCCTCTCCCTGGCCTTCCGCCCCCGGGCCCAGCTTCGGGTCCTGCACGTGGGGGCACGTTTCAGAGCGGCAAAGGGAAATAGGCTGGCCAGGGGCATGAGGACAATGGCCCAGACAAACCGGGAGGGACTTGGTCCAGGGGTGGAGGAAGACAGAAAAAGGGACAGGCATGGGATTGGCTTCCTCTATTTTTTCCTTTGCTCAGCATTTTACCTGTGACTGTAATGGGCAGACTTGAGAAATACCCGTGGCCGCCGGCGATGTAGGTGGCCGCCCCGAGAGCGCAGACCTGAGCATTTTGTGCTGGACTGCTACCTGCTCGCACAGCGCCTGGCCGTGATCATAGAGTGGTTAGTACTCTGCGCTGTGGCCGCAGCAATCTTGGTTCGAATCCGGGTCACGGCATTGCTTTTTGGTGGGGAGGGGCTATCCTGCAGCATGCCTCGTGGCTCAGTCTGATGGCGTCCGTTTGCAAAGAGAACCATCGGCCGGTCCTTAGTCTCTGCTTGGTAAAGGCAAGTCAGTGGGGTCCATCCATCAGAAAAAGAGTCCCAGGACTTCTTGCTGTGCGCCAGGGTCCAAAAGCAGCGCATTCCCTCCTGGAAAGGGCTGTGTTTCGAATGTCCGTCCAGTGCGCGTTGAAGGGAAGGATCCGCGTGCCTGGGAAGCTGCGTCCCTCCAGAGGCGCTTGAGAAGCCAAAGGGGCCGTGGGTGAGTTTGTGATGAGGTGGATAGAAAACTGGCTAGATGGTCGGGCTCAACAGGTAGTGATCAATGGGTCCATGTCTAGTTGGCGGCCGGTATCAAGTGGAGTGCCCCAAGGGTCGGTGCTGGGGCCGGTTTTGTTCAATATCTTCATTAACAATCTGGAGGATGGTGTGGACTGCACCCTTAGCAAGTTTGCAGATGACACTAAACTGGGAGGAGTGGTTGATATGCTGGAGGGTAGGGATAGGATACAGAGGGACCTAGACAAATTAGAGGATTGGGCCAAAAGAAAGATGATGAGGTTCAACAAGGACAAGTGCAGAGTCCTGCACTTAGGACGGAAGAATCCCATGCACTGCTACAGACTAGGGACCGAATGGCTGGGCAGCAGTTCTGCAGAAAAGGACCTAGGGGTTATGGTGGACGAAAAGCTGAATATGAGTCAACAGTGTGCCCTTGTTGCCAAGAAGGCTAATGGCATTTTGGGTTGTATAAGTAGGGGCATTTCCAGCAGATCGAGGGATGTGATCATTCCCCTCTATTCAGCACTGGTGAGGCCTCATCTGGAGTACTGTGTCCAGTTTTGGGCCCCACACTACAAGAAGGATGTGGATAAGTTGGAGAGAGTCCAGCGGAGGGCAACAAAAATGATTAGGGGGCTGGAGCACATGACTTATGAGGAGAGGCTGAGGAACTGGGATTGTTTAGTCTGCAGAAGAGAAGAATGAGGGGATTTGATAGCTGCTTTCAACTACCTGAAAGGGGTTCCAAAGAGGATGGATCTAGACTGTTCTCAGTGGTAGAAGATGACAGAACAAGGAGTAATGGTCTCAAGTTGCAGAGGGGGAGGTTTAGGTTGGATATTAGGAAAAACTTTTTCACTAGTAGGGTGGTGAAGAACTGGAATGGGTTACCTAGGGAGGTAGTGGAATCTCCTTCCTTAGAGGTTTTTAAGGTCAGGCTTGACAAAGCCCTGGCTGGGATGATTTAGTTGGGTTTGGTCCTGCTTTGAGCAGGGGGTTGGACTAGATACCTCCTGAGGTCCCTTCCAACCCTGAGATTCTATGATTCTATGAGTCTGAAGTGTGGAAGGGGGAGGGTGGCAAGAGGAGGTTTTGAGAGGAAAAAAGGTGCTGCTGAGCTGGTAGGGGAGGGCAAGGTCCCAGGCGGGTGTTGTGTGAGGAGCTGTGTAGGCCCGGAAAGGCGTCGTGCTGGGCAAGGGCAGGTGAGGAGGGCCAGGGCTTTTCCCAGGGCTGTTGCTGCGGCCAAAGCCTTTGGGAAGCAGAAGAGGGCCAGGGGTGCTGTTGCCTGCTGGGGCCCATGCGACGGTGCAGGTGTACGCTGACCATAGCTGGTCTGTGGGAGCTGGAGCCACTCACCGTGCCCCTTTCCTCGTTAGTATAGTGGTGAGTATCCCCGCCTGTCACGCGGGAGACCGGGGTTTGATTCCCTGACGGGGAGGGTGACCCCTTTTCAAGGGGGGAACAAAAAATCCTTGGCCTGCCCACCCCATGCCTTGTGTTCTCCTTCAATGGCCACTTCCCTTCGCACCCCGAACTGATGACTTTCACCTCCAGAGAGACAATTACCTCACAAGGACACGCTGGCCCTAGCCAAAGCCTCTCCCTGGCCTTCCGCCCCCGGGCCCAGCTTCGGGGCCTGCACGTGGCGGCACGTTTCAGAGCGGCAAAGGGAAATAGGCTGGCCAGGGGCATGAGCACTGATTTCCCAACACCCCCCTGCAGTTTTGTGAACTAGTTACATGCCAAACCTGGTTGCTGAACTTCGCGACTTTGTCCTCACCCACAACTATTTCACATTTGAGGACAATATATATCTTCAAGTCAGCGGCACTGCTATGGGTACCCAAATGGCCCCACAGTATGCCAACATTTTTATGGCTGACTTAAAATAACGCTTCCTTAGCTCTCGTCTCCTAATGCCCCTACTGTACTTGCGCTACACTGAAGACATCTTCATCATCTGGACTCATGGAAAAGAAGCCCTTGAGGAATTCCACTGTGAGTTTAACAATTTCCATCCCACCATCAACCTCAGCCTAGACCAATTCACTCAAGTGGTCCATTTCCTTGACAGTACTGTGCTGATAAGAGATGGTCACATAAACACAACCCTTTACCGGAAACCCACTGACCGCTATACTTACCTACATGCCTCCAGCTTCCATCCAGGACACCCCACATGATCCATTGTCTATAGCCAAGCTCTAAGATACAACCGTATTTGCTCCAATCCCTCAGACAGAGATAAACACCTACAAGATCTCTATCAAGCATTCTTAAAACTACATTACCCACCTGCTGAAGTGAAAAAACAGGTTGACCGAGCCAGAAGAGTACCCAGAAGTCACCTACTACAAGACAGGCCCAACATAGAAAATAACAGAACACCACTGGCCTTTACGTTCATCCCCCCAATTAAAACCTCTCTAGCGAATCATCAAAGATCTACAACCTATCCTGAAAGATGATCCCTCACGCTCCCAGATCTTGGGAGACAGGCCAGTCCTTGCTTACAGACAACCCCCAAACCTGAAGCAAATCCTCACCAGCAACCACAGAACAACAACACTAACCCAGGAATCTATCCTTGCAACAAAGCCCGATGCCAACTCTGTCCACTTATCTATTCAAGTGACACCATAATACGACCTACTCACATCAGCCATGCCATCAGGGTTCGTTCACCTCCACATCTACCAATGTGATATATGTCATTATGTGCCAGCAATGCCCCTCTGCCATGTACATTGGCCAAACCAGACAGTCTCTGTGCAAAAAAATAAATGGGATGTAAAGCAGACGTCAAGAATTATAAGATTCAAACACCAATAGGAGAACACTTCAACCTCTGGCCGTTCAGTAACAGATTTAAAGATGGCAATTTTGCAATAGAAAGCTTCAAAAACAGACTCCAACGAGAAACTGCTGAACTTGAATTAATATGCAAACTAGATACAATCAATTTAGGCTTAAATAGAGACTGGAAATGGCTGAGCCATTACACACATTGAATCCATTTCCCCATGTTAAGTATCCTCACACCTTCTTGTCAAACTATCTTAAATGGGTCATCTTGATTATCACTACAAAAGTTTTTTTTCTCCTGCTGAGAATAGCTCATCTTAATTAATTAGCCTCTTAGAGTTGGTTGGGCAACTCCCACCTTTTCATGTTCTCTGTGTGTATGTGTGTGTGCTTATACATATATCCTAACTATATGTTCCATTCTATGCAGCCGATGAAGCCATTTATCAACATTGAATTTCATCTGCCATTTTGTTGCCCAATCACCCAGTTTTGTGAGATCCCTTTGTAACTCTTCGCAGTCTGCCTGGGACTTAATTATCTTGAACAGTTTTGTATCATCTGCAAATTTTGTCACCTCACTGTTTACCCATTTTTCCAGATCATTTATGAGTATGTTGAACAGTAATGGTCCCAGTACTGACCCCTCTGGGATACCACTATTTATCTCTCTCCATTCTGAAAACTGATAATTTATTCCTACCCTTTGTTTCCAAGATTTTAACCAGTTACTGATCCATGAGCGGACTTCCCTCTTATCCCATGATGGCTTACTTTTCAAAAGTCAATTTAAATTAAATACATTTTTTTTAAATTATATATATTTTTAGAAATTTAGACCTGTTATGTGTAACTTGCATTATCCTTAAGTTAAATTTGCATTATTCTAACAAAACATTTACTTTATTCACATCTCTTTTATATATCTCATTGGCCCTGACACCCCCCCCTGTAAATTCAAACACCCCCCCCCCTAATTTCAATTCCTGGGGAAACTACTGGGCGCCGCCTCCTGCCTGGCGAGAAGGTGCAGCACCGGGTGGGTCACAGGGCGCGAAGGGCTTCCGCGCGCGGCTGTTTTCTGCAGGGTCTATTTGCAATGACATGGGGCTGCAGGGTCCTCACACCATCAAGGCCTGTTGGGAAATCCTGGGTCCCTCCGCAGCGGCTGGGAGCTCTGGGGTCTACTTGTAGGAGCTGCAGGGTCTATTAGCAATGACGTGGGGCTGCGGGGCCCTCCCGCCATCAAGGCCTGTTGGGAAATCCTGGGTCCATCCGCAGCAGCTGGGAGCTCTGGGGTCCGCTCGTAGGAGCTGCAGGGTCCATACGCAGTGGGGTGGGGCTGTGGGGGCTCCCCGGCCACCCTTGGCTGCTGGGAGCCCCTGGGTCTGCCTGTGGGCGCTGTGGGGTGATTTGGGGTTTGGGGTGGAGGAGGGGGCTCCAGGCTGCAGGGTGGGGCCGAGGGATTCAGAGTGCAGGAGGGGGCTGTGGGTTGAGGCAGGGGTTGGGGTCCAGGACGGGGTGATGGCTCTGGGGTGGGGGCTGGGATGAGGGGTTCCAGGTGTGGGAGGAAGCTCTGGGCTGGGGCAGGAGTTTGAAGTGCAGGGGTGAGGGCTCTGGGGTGCAAGAGGGGGCTCTGGGTTTGGGGGGGTTCAGGGCTGGGGCAGGGGGTTGGGGTGCAGACTTACCTCGGGCGGCTCCTGGTCAGCGGTGCAGCAGGGGGGACCTACTGGCCACTTCCAGGGCACAGTGCGGTGCCCTAGGACACGTAGGGACCAGCCTGCCTGAGCCCCGCAGCACCGCTGACCGGACTTATAACGCAGTCACCCCACTGGGAGCTCCAGGGTCCCCCTGTCCCATGTGGTACCTGGGAGCTCTGGGATCCACCCACAACAGCTGGGAGCTCTGGGGGCATCCCGCTGCTCACAGTAGCTGGGAGCTATGGGGTCCACCTGTGGTGGCATGGGCCTGTGGGAGCCCCTTCCGCCACTGGTGGCTGATAGCTGTGGATCTCTGACAGTCACGAATTCTGTGATTCTGTGACCCCCTTTATATAATCTTAGCCTTAATCGTTGTTGACTGTCTCTCTCAATCTAGTGGTCTGCTCTAGCACAGATGGGACAGGGAAGACAGACGCTCACCCCCCAGCACAGATTTGGGCAGCAATGGCTCTTGGGCTATTTGCTGTGCATGCAGAGGACTTGTCCAGGCCGGTGGAGCAGCCCAGCCAGATGAGGAGCTGGAAGAAGGAGACCTGAGCAGCCTGGACAGCCCTTTTCTCCACAGCCACTGCCTGTCAGCAGGATTCCTCCTCCTCCTCAGTGAGACTAAATCTCCCCACCTAGACAGCCGGTCTGTCCGCTGCACCTCAATCCCTCATGCCTGAGCCTCCCTGCCAAAGCCCTGCACCTGGCTCCAGAGAATTGTCTCACATCTCACTGGGAACTCGACTTCTTGTGCCCAGAGAGTCTCGGCCCCCCTCAGTAGATGACCCAAGAAACACAGAATGGCTTGGAGAGGCTTTTCCATTATAACTGTGTGGCCTAACGGATAAGGCGTCTGACCTCGGATCAGGCAGTTGTGTTTGTGCAGTTTTACCTTTGGGCTGAACGTCCTGCTCCCTTCAGGGCGGGAACCTCTTCTTGGCCGCTCAGGCCAATGCTCCGGCTTCAGCTAGAGCCCCGGGAAGGAGTTGGGGGGTGGGTGTCACAAAGGCTGGGGCATGAGCCCCAGGTGCTTCCAGTCTCACCTTTGCCATTCCTGACTTGCCAAAGAAAATGGGCGGCTGCCCGGGCTAGTGTGTGGAGCAGTTTCCCTCTTCCAAGTGTGCGCCTGTCCCTGTGCTGGAGGGTACTTGCTACATAGCACCTTGAGAGCCTGGGTGTTTCTCTGCTTCTCGCCAGCTGGGGAAAAGCCTCTTGGGGAAAAATCTCCTGCCCCACTGAAAAAGTGAGCACCTGGAGTACGAACGGTCAGAGGCCCCACCGGGGGGGCTGGCCCTGCTTTCCTACCATCTTCTGATGTTGGCCACAGAGCATCAGCAGCTGGCTGTTGGTGGTTTTCAGTGGGTGTTTGCCATGCCAGGGAGCAGGGAGCAGCCTGGCTGGGCGTCTCTGTGGCTGTCTGCTGGCCACACATAGGCATGGTTCTCCCCTCCTCTAGCCCTGCCCTTGGTTGCTCTGTGGCTTTTAAACCTTCCCTTGGAGCTGTCAGCACCAGCCGCCTCTGCTCTAGGTGCCCAGAGGAGGAGAGGTGCTGGGCTCCAGCCTGGGACTCTTCCTCCCTCCTGCCTAGCCCTGACTGTGAAGCCTGGCCCTGGAACTCCTTCCTTCAAGTGCCATGTGGGCAAGAGGAAGAGGGTGGCAGCTGCAGGTACAGGGACCAAAGTTGTGGACATCAGGTGAAGCAGCGAGAAACCACCATCCGGTCAACCCGCAGGAATCTCTAGCCAGACTGTTAAGTTCTGGGACCCCCAACCTATAGTGGCCAGTCCACTGAACAAGCTGGATCAAAGACCTATCTCCAGTGGGCATCAGTCAGGGCTGCTGAATTAATTTTGCTGGGTGTAAGTTAATTAGGGGAGTGGGATATAATTGGTTAGAGAATTCTGTTACGATTGGTTAGTCACATTTCAGTAAAATGATTGGTTAAGGTCTAGCTGAGAATATTACTATATAAACTGGAGTCAAACAGGAAGTGGAAGGAGAAATTGGAATCATGCTAATGGAGGGGGATGGGAATAGGGAACAGGGACGGCTCTATGGTGTCAGAGCTGGGAAGGGGGACACTGGGGAACAGACTCTGTCGGTCTATAGAGATAAGCCCGACTGGTGTGAAGGGCTTCGGAATCTGCTTGCTGGGAAACTAACCCCAGTAAACATCCCGTTGTCTGCGCTTCCGACTTCTGGTCTTTTGCTGCTTGCTTCTGCGTGACAAGAGCCAGGGAAGTGGGCAGGGGAAGGGAAAGCCCTCTAACAATGGCTCCTTGCTCCTCTTCCTCCAAGCTCAAGGATGGGCAGGACTCCAGGCTTTACTTGAGGGATCCTGGCACAGAGAAAGGATGGTAGATTCTCACCTGCACTTGGGAGAGGAGGTAATAAGTGCAGGGGGCATTTTTGACTCCTCCTCAGTGTCCCCTGGGCTGGAATTCTACATTCCACAGGCCAAATGAGGGGGTGACACCACTTGGTTAATGAAAACCAGTGCTCCAGGTGAGGCTTGAACTCACAACTTCAGCATAGCTCCTCTCAGCACTGCCCTATAAGTACTGTGCGCTAACCAATTGCGCCACTGGAGCACCTGTTAATTATGCTTCTCCGAGACCCCTAGGTTGATACAGACAAGAGCTAGGGGCTGTGTGCGAGCAGGGGTAGGTCAGGGTGCAGGCAGGGGGTAGCTAGGGGCTGTTTGTAGGCAGGATGGAGCTCAGGGTGCCGGGAGGAGGGTAGCTAGGGGCTGTGTGCAGGCAGGATTGTAGGTCAGGGAGCAGGCAGGGAGTACCTGGGGGCTGTGTGCAGGCAGGATTGTAGGTCAGGGAGCAGGCAGGGAGTACCTAGGGGCTGTGTGCAGGCAGGATGGAGCTCAGGGTGCTGGGAGGAGGGTAGCTAGGGGCTGTTTGCAGGCAGGATTGTAGGTCAGGGAGCAGGCAGGGAGTACCTAGGGGCTGTGTGCAGGCAGGGGGGAGGATGACTAGGGGCTACTCCAGAGATATACAGAAGAAGCCTCGTGCTGCCCACAGTCCTTGCACCCAGGGCGCCCCGTGGGAAGATGAGCCGCTGGGACACCAAACGGCTCCATGTCCAGGGATGTGACAGGCTCCTTCCATGAGCACAAAGCAACAAACCCCGCAATGGCCCCAGCTCCCCATGGTGCGGAGGGTGAGCGCTGGCAGGGGAAGGCAGGGCACACAGGGCTGGCTCGGGGCTTTGCCAGCGTGAACAGCGGGGAGATGGCAGGCAGCTGGCAAAGCGGAGCCCAGGGCCAGCTGTCAGGATGTGGATTTTCACGCCTGTCTGGAAAGGCCTAGACGTTAACAATGGAGGTAGATGAGTCTCATGTAGCTAGTCACAGAGGTAGGGAAAACAGAATCACAATCACTGTTTGCCAGTGTCAGGGCTTCTCTTACTGGGACAGTCTGAGGCCCTGCTCTTTGGCTACGCCGCAGGGGCAGCCATAGGCTGGGAAGCGAACGGTCACGTCCTCACCAGCCACACTGAAATAAGGTGCTATTGGGCTGTTGGGAATACAGTCCTGTCCTGACAATGCCCAGCACCACCAGGTAAAGATGGTTAAAGAAAACTGAGTTTGGTAGCGTCCTGTCTGGCAAGAACTCACCTATCAATAGCAGGGGTGTGACACCCTCATTTCTGTGTTGTACTAGCACTGTAGTCCCCACGTCCCTAGTGTTTGTCTGTATAATCGCTGTCTGGGTCTGTGATTGTTTCTGTCGGCTGTAGAATTAATTTTGTTGGGTGTAAACCAATTAAGGTGGTGGGACATAACTGGTTAGATAATCGTGTTAGGATTGGTTAGTTACATTTCAGTACAATGTGTGGTTAGGTCTAGCTAAGCAGAACTCAAGTTTTACTATATAGTCTGCAGTCAGTCAGGATGTAAGGGGGGAATTGGCATCATGTTTTGCTAAGGGGGGGAATGGGAACAGGGACACAGGCAAGGCTCTGCGTTGTCAGAGCTGGGACAGGGACACTGAGGAAGGAAACTGGAATCGTTGCTTGCTGGAAGTTCAACCCAATAAACATCTAATTGTTTGCACCTTCAGACTTTGGGTATTGTCGCTCTCTGTGTACACGAGAAGGACCAGGGAATGGGAGGGTGAAGGGATAAGCCCCCTAACACTAGCTAACATCTAACACATTTGAACCTCTTCTTTTCACACCGTTGCTCATTCTCAGGTTCTGCTTTGTCTCCAGACAGATCAATTCTCTTTCAGGACAGCCTTGCTCTTTCTGTCTGTTTCGCTCATGGATGTTTTGGAGTAAACACTCCCCTTCCCTCTATTCTCAGACAAACACTAGTATTAACTGTTTGCTGCTGGTGGGTTTAGAAAGCATTTGTGGAGTGGAAGATGCCATTTCTGGGGGATTGTTCCCAAGCTGCAGTACCTTGTGTTCCAACATCTCCCAGCTTCCTTGGTGAAAATAAGACCAAAATTTCTTTGCAATATACAAGAAGAAAGGAGCTTTTCACCCGAGATGGCACTTGAACCCACAATCCCTGGTGTAAGAAGCCAATGCCTTATCCATTAGGCCACTGGGGCCCTGAAGAGCACAGGTAAGAGGGATGGAAATTCCCTCTCAGGATTGTACATTCCTCACAGCTCAGTGGTTTGAGCATTGGCCTGCTAAACCCAGGGTTGTGAGTTCAATCCTTGAGGGGGCCACTTAGGGATCTGGGGCAAAAATTGGTCCTGCTAGTGAAGGCAGGGGGCTGGACTCAATGACCTTTCAAGGTCCCTTCCAGTTCTAGGAGATTGGTATATCTCCAATTATAAAATAAAATAAAAAGTCAAATACCCCATTTAATGGCCTTACAGAAACGTCTGCATCCCCTGGCAGCGAGGCACCTGGGCAGGTCGCTGACAGAGCAGAGCACCACCTTTCTGCCAGCCATCGTTAGAGAAGAACCCCACCCTAGAGTCACCCCTCCCTCCTTCAGCACCTCCACGGCTGTGGCTCTGAGTGGCAGTAGGATGATAAGGGGGCGAATCCGGGGCTGAAAGGGGGGTAAGGTCGGCCTGTAAGGAGGAACCAGGTGGGGCAGACCCAGGGGGAAGCTGTGGGCTGCTGGTTGGTTGTTGGGATCCGAGCTCTAGATCAAAGCTGCACAGTGACCTGACACCCAGGGTTACAGGGCCGACATAGTGACCCCCTTACTGGCCTCGGTGACCCCCAAACCCTTGTTACTAAGGGCATTGAGGAGTCTCTGTCCCTTAATAACTTCTGGGAGCTCCCAGCAGGCTGCGGGCGTCAGCCGCCTCCTGCCTCACAGGTTAGACTCTTGGCGCTGTGCCAGCCGCCCCCTCACTTGCAGGCCCAGTGTAAGAAGCAGGAGGCCTGGTGCTGGCAGAAGAGGGTTTTGATTAATCGAGCTCTGTGTGATGGGCACAGGACGCTTCCACTCAGTAGCACAGCTGGGGGGGAGCAGGGGGAGCAGCTAAGGGAGTCGGGTGCCTCCGGTGGGGGTGTGGAGCAGCCGTTCGTTTTCCTGTTCGCACTCCTCTGCGGTGTGAAAATCGGGGAGGGGAGGCAGAAGCCCCACTTCCCTCCAGAAATGACGCCCAGTGGGGGAAGCCAGGACAACAGAGTGGGGTGGCAGGTGGTGGCCAGACTCTCACCGCCAGGGTCTAGTCTAGCTCAGGGTGCAGCTCAACTTCTTCCCCGCGCCACTGGCCCCCAGTCCCCTTCCACCACCAGGTCAACCCGGGCACTAGGGCAGGAACAGGGTGAGGCAGCAAGTCAAGCTGAGCAAGGCAGGCAAAAGCGAGTCTTGTCTTCATGGGCCGCTCACAATGACGTCCTTTTTGTGTGCAACTGCTGCAAAAACATCCCTGGCAGAGAAGCAACAGTCAAAATGCTACTTTATAGCTGCCAAAGTAGCTCAATTGGGAGAGCGTTAGACTGAAGATCTAAGGTCCGTGGTTCAATCCCAGGCTTTGGCAGACCCTTTCATCCCTGCTTTGAGGGGGTTGGACTAGACACCTCCTGAGGTCCCCTCCAACCCTGATATTCTATAATTTAGGGGGAGGGCTAGCTCAGTGGTTTGAGCACTGGGCTGCTAAATGCAAGGTTGTGAGTTCAATCCTTGAGGTGGCCATTTGTGGATTAGTCCTGCTTTGAGCAGGGGGTTGGACTAGATGATCTCTTGAGGTCCTTTCAAACCCTGTTAATCTATGTTGACAAGACCTGGGTCCCCTACATGGCACTTCACATTTATAGCAGCTACCTTCTCATGCAAATCTGTACCAGATTCAAAGTCTGTGGCACCTCCTTCTGGGGGTTATCTTAATGCTGCCACATTTATTTTCAAAGAGGGTGTTTTCAAAAGAAGGTGCTCGCTTCTAACTCCCAAGGCCATCAATATGTCTGATGTTCTTCAATGAGCCCACTTGACAAGTTTTATTGCTCTTGAGTCTGGCTTCCATCCCCCTCCAACTGGTGCAGCTGTCTGGAGGTGCTGCCTTCCACGCCTTGCTCATTCACACCTCATTCATTCAACGGGGCACTTGATTAAAGGGGAGGGGGAGATCTTATTCTACTCCTAGCAAAAAGATATTTTTCTCCTACCTTAACTATCCTTTTGAGCTATAACATTATACCAAGGCTCAATACAAAGTTTCTATATAAGGATTGGATACAAAGTTCCCATATCAAAGGACTTGACACAAAGTTGCATGAAAACAGAGGTCACACATGGGTAGCCCCAATACAAGGTTATATGAAGAGGCATAATACAAAGTCATATGAAAGTTATGCAAAGATGCTTAATACAGAGATTTATCTACACAGCTGGAAGCTCACATCAGGTTTGGAAACTGGAAACCCTACTCCAGACAAAGAAAACAAGGGAAGTCAGTGGAATTTGTGGGATACTTGTCACAAAGAATAGTCCATGATTTTAACCCCAGCTCATTTTTAAGCAGTAACATCCCAAGATCAGCTTCCTTGGATTAAAGTGGCAGGAGACTTATTATTATTGTAACCCTTCTGCTGGGCCGAAACGATAGCAGCAAGGGCCGGGTTCAATACATAGGGTCCCTTCCCACAACATAATGCAAAACCAGCTCGAGCCCCACCCAGTGACCTGGGAAAATCTTACACACCCCTGGGTACCTCGAGGAGGCAATACTTCCCCTCTCGCAAGCACTGAGTCTTGGTGTAGCAGAAAAGGTTTAATAACATGAGAAACAACAAGCATTAAATTGGGAAAATGCCTCAGCTAGAGTTCATAGGTCAAACCGTGAGCAAAGACCCACTCCAGCAAATTGGGCTGTGTCCTTCTCTCTGGGCCCTTGAGTCCAGCAACCCCCAAATCACCCACAGTCCCCAAAGTCCCACAATCCAAAAGTCTCTGTCCCGGGTCAGTGCAGCCCCAGAGTTCAAGAGTCTCTCTGCAGAGGTCCCCCTCCCCAGCCTGGGTAGAAAGGGGCACCTTACGTGGTTTCGGGGCCAACTGCCCTGCCTCTTCGTGGGGTTCTGCTTCCACTAGTCGTCCCCGCAAACAGCTCAGCTCCACTTGCTCTGTGGGCTGCTCCGCTCTGCCAGCTGCTCTGGTCCACCAGCTGTCCTGTGAGCCACTCCAGCCATCCTCACGAGCTGCTCAGCTCCACTCACCCAGTGGCTGCACAAACTGCTCCACTCCGCTCTGCCAGCTGCTCTGCTCCACGGTATTGCTTCAGGCTCCCCCACTCATTAGCACAGTACTCAGTGCTCTCAGCTCAGCAAGTCCAGCTCTTCAGTGATTTCAACACTTAGTGATTCCAGCTCATAGTAGGGGAGCCCCAGTGCCAGTGAGTTCACCTCAGTAACCTGTATCTAGATTCTTAAGGTAATCAAAAATTAACTCTGATATGCCACAGGGGAGAAAGGCACAGGTAGAACTAGTGCTTCTGGCTCACACAAGACACCTGCACCACCCAGTACAGATATCTGTCCCCAGCCTCTCTCTCTTTCTTCTTTGACTGGGTTGTGGAACCCATGTCCCTTGTCTAGCAAGTGCTATTTAGTTGACAATGAAACCCTCTATCATAAGACAGTTTTGTAGTTCCTCATTTACTTAATCGGGGTGACAACATTTTATTGCTCCTGCCCCAATAACAACGAAATTGGGGGTCCCACAGCTGTGAAAATAACCATCCCATGCTGCTTTGCGGTATGCTAAGTGGGGTGGGAGTGCCAATGCAAATAACCGAAACTTCTTTCCGCACTCCCCATAATTTACCACCAGATGTCAGGGTGGGGCTCATCCTGACTCTGCTTACATTATTATAAATCAGATTCATTACCTTAGTGCCTAAGGACTAACAGTGGGTCCCCATTGTGCTAGGCAAAGTACAAATGATAATTGTAGCTGGCCCAGGCCCTGAAAATTTTACAATCTAAATAGACAAGACAGACACAGAATGGGGGAAGGGGTAGAACCCACTGTTAGAATATATCAGAGGGGAGCCGTGTTAGTCTGGATTTGTAAAAGCAGCAAATAATCCTGTGGCACCTTATAGACTAACAGACGTTTTGGAGCATGAGCTTTCGTGGGTGAATCCCCACTTGGTCAGAGGCATGTGGCGGAAATTTGCAGGGGCAGGTATAAACATGCAGGCAAGAATCAGTCTAGAGATAACAAGGTTAGTTCAGTCAGGGAGGATGAGGCCGTCTTCTAGCAGCTGAGGTGTGAACACCAAGGGAAGGGAACCTGCTTTTGTAGTTGGCTAGCCAGGCACAGAATTCCCACTCCATCCATCTGACGACGTGGGGCAACCTGCACTATTATTATTATTATCGTCACGCCCGAGGACTGGTGGGGCAGCCGCAAGAATGCAACTGACTCTTCGGATATGGCCATATTTTCTTTTACCCCACTGGGTGCAGCACCAGGTATGGAATGGCTGATGGTGGCAGAAGGGGGAGGAGATTAGGAAGCCCCTCCCCCAGTGTTCTTCTATTCCCATCTTACATCCTACAGGATTTTCAGTGGGTGGCTAGGTGGAAAGTGCTTGCAGGATGGCTTCATCCACATCAGCGGCCGCTCTCACAGCAGTGGCGGCCACAGCAGCGAGCCCCCGCCCCCTTCGGCTCAGTCTGAACAGAGGTCAATGTACCACTGGGTGAGACAGGCCAATTTTAGGGAGCTTCTTCTGATGGTGAGCAACTGTCCCCAGAACTTACTGCCGGGAGCCTTAAAGTATCTGCCAGTGGCACAGGTACTTTTAAAGTACCGAGACGTGCAGTGGCACATCTTTCATGGGAACCGGCCGGCGTGTGCATGGCTGACGTATGCAGAGCAAAGGTTGCCCACAGGCGCTGTGTCAGGCTCTGCCACCACGTGAGACAATGGGCCACTTTCTGGTGGCTGGTTTGTTTCCCCGACAGGTGTGGGGACTTTGGCAACTGCCATCATGTAGGCCAGACTCGGTTGGACAGGATTCTTTTCAGCTCACCTCAGGCTTGTTCCTGGCCGAACGAGGGCAACCACAGGGCTCCAGCAGAACCAGCTGCAGCTGCAGCAAGGGCGCCCTCAGCAGGGGCTGCCGTGTAGTGGGCGGGTGTCACCTGCTCAATGTCAGAAAATCCCCTTCAGACTAAACCAGTTTGTTTCTCAAAATCAAAACAAGTGGGATGAAAGTTCTTTGCAAAAATATTTTGTTGCAAAGCAAAAGCATCTCCTGTTTGTCAGAGTGTATTAAATTGTCTCATCACACACAAAGAGGAGACACTTAGACCACAAACATTAGATAAGATGCTTCAGTCTGAGCTAAGTAGTTGCTGCTCTTAACAATTTCAAAATAAAAAAATACAAATCAAATAGACTATTTCAGCTATTCTATTATGTCATAATCTGATCGGAGTAAACATGATAGGACACCTCATATTATGCACTACTCCTAGTGACACTCTCCAATGGATCCCCGTCCTCCACCCACTGTGAGGTAGGTAGGAGCGGATCATTATTATCCCTACTTGAAAGAGGGAGAAGCTAAGGCTGAGAAAGGAGAATTGACTTGTCTTAGGTCACACAGCCAGCCAGTTGGGAGTAGGACCCAAGAGCCCTGATTTTCAAACTAAACATCAGATCTTGAATTTCAAACATAGAATGACCTGAATAAAGTGCTCTCAGATGAGCTCCAGACCAACAACAGTGCACAGTAATTATTCAGCAAGTATTTGAGGAGAACTGCAATGTTAGAGAGAATCATGAACTGCTCAGAGACCATTAATGCAGAGAAGCAGCAAAATTCATCAAACATAGAACTGGTTCTGACTTATTTACTTGGTCTTAAAAGAGAACAACAAGGACCTGAGTCTCCTCCCTGTCAATAACCCCCTGCTCAGCCAATCAGGGTAGAGACTGAGGATGGGAGGCTGAGGGTTCTCAGCCAAAGGATGGCCCAGGTCACTGGTGGGTATCACTGCCCGAGCACTATTTCAGCCCCACATTTTTGGGTGGACCTTCCACAGTGGTAGCTGCCGAGCACTCCCCCGCAACACACACACACACACACACACCACCTGGTTTTGGGAGGGAACAGGTGAAAGGAGCAAGAGACAAAGAGAAAGGAGGGAGGGATGGAGGAAAAGGCGAAACAAAAAGGACAAACCCTAATGACCACAGTGATTCTATGGGACAAAATCCCAGGTGCAGAATAAAATTCTGCCTCCTTAAGCTCGTGTTTTCCATGCCTAGAATTCAACTGTCACCAGATGGATCAGACTGAACAGGTTTCAAGCCTTGAGGAGGCTCTTACCTTCTAAACAGCGACGGCTGTTTTCTAGTAAAATCAGGAAAAGGGAAGGAGAAAACTCGAAAGAGGTTCCTCCTGGCGCTCACGTACCTGAACCCAAATACTCTCTCAGTCCTTAAAGAGAGACCTGGAGAAGGAGACTTGCTGAAGCAAAGCCACAGGGGTCTCTGAGGTTTCCCTGACCCCTCGCCCCTGTCCTGCCTGGCTGATGTCAGCATCTCTCTGTGAGGTCACCACCTCCCCACCACCTTTGGCCAATAGTCTGAGGTCCTGCAAAAGGCCTTTGTGATGTCACTGCCACACCCCTCCCTTGCTGTGCTAATGTCCTGCCCCTGCCCAGGCACTTTGGAGGTTTGAGCTACTCCCTGTGGATCACCCCACTCAAGGAGCCTTCATTCTAGGAAGCAAGCCGGCTAGACAGTAAACCATCAGACGCTTCTCCCAATGCTACACTCCGTTTTTCAGAAATTAGTCGACTTTATGGCCAGAAGAGACCATTAGAGCATCTAATCTGACCCCCTGCATATCACAGGCCTCCTGTATGACACAATAGCTACTTTTGGGGCAAACACATTCCAGAAAGGCATCTAGTCTTCATTAAATGACATCAGGAGATGGAGAATCCACCACTTTCCTTGGTAGCTTGTTCCTGTGGTGATTCATACTCACTGTTGAATATTTGTGTCTTAGTTGTAATATGAATTTGTCTCTTTCCACCTTCCAGGCATTGGGGCTTGTTATGCCTTTCTCTGCTAGATTAAAGAACCCTTTCCTACCCAATCTTTTCTCTCCATTAAGGCCCTTCTACACTTCTATGAAGTCACCTTTCAATCTTCTTTTGATAAGCTAAACAGGTTGAGCTCATTCAATAGCTCACTAGAAGGCATTTTTCTTCAGCCCTCAGAACATTTGGTGGCTCTTTGCTGCCCCAGCTCCAATTTCACAACATCTTTTCAAATGAGGACACCAAAACTGGAGGCAGTATTCCAGTATCAGTCTCACTGATGCCCTGTCACCTCCTGTGATGTTATTGACATAATCTGTAACTGTATAGATCACCGTTGCAACCACTGTTCTATATTTGCAGCTAATATGGTAGAAAGGTTGTTGTGTAAGGGGTCTATGGAGAGGTTCTGATTGGCTGATTATAATGATGCTATCTCTAGATGTGTATCATTTTTGTAGTTGACGTTATGAATATTGGCTCTATGCTGTTCGTATTTCAAACTTGTGCTCTGCTTCTGGGGAACACCCCAGACAAGTTGGTGTCAGTTCTGTCTAGCCTGCTTGATGGCTCATTAAAGACCATCGGCTATAAAATCGACCCATTGAGAGAAGGCAGATACGCCTTGTGACTCAGCAAGGTATGCAGGGACCTGCCTATGGACAGAACTTTAAGGTTTTTCTATGCCAGGTGCTGTATAGAGTGTCCTTGGGACAAAGACTACATGGCAAGTTACTATAAAAGGCTGATGCCTCGCCTCCATCTTGTCTTCAGTCCTGCTTCATACCTCTGGATGGACTTTGCTACAAACTGAAGCTGTCTACAAAGGACTGAATGACCCCTTATTTTTTCTCTGGCCTAGCAAGAATGAATTGAATTTTGTGACTTTCTGGAAAGTGCAGCGAGATTAAATGTGGGGAATTCAGTCTCTGTGGTTGTGAGCTGATGTTTTCCTCTCACAGGTCAGTGCCTGCATTGAAATACCAAGAGGGATCTAAGGGCTGGTGTACGCTGGGCACTGAACTGGCAGAGCGACGTCTCTCAGGGTGTGACCCCTCCCAACCCATATAGTTAAGGTGACCTAAGCCCTGGTTAGATAGTGCTAAAGAAAAGGAAGAATTGTTCTGCCCATGGAGCTCTTACAGGGATGGGAAAACACCTCCAGTCACTGTCGACTCCAAAGTGCTATAGCAGTGCCACAGCAGCATTTTAAGTGTAGACAGAGTGAAAGTAGATCTGGCTCCAGTTTGCACTCTGGATGCTCAGGCACTAAGACTAGAGTAATAATAACAACAGTACAGTGCCTGCATAGTTGGCAGGATTTGAACCGGTACAGGGTGACCCCAATAGATACCTAACCCATTCCCTTAATGACTTGGCCACAACTACTTGATATAGAGCTGTTCTATTACATGATGATTCTGTTCTCACTGAATTGTCACTTCAAATTGCTCAGACCAGGTTCCCCAGCACACTCACGGCTGTGCATTAGTGTACTTGTGTCCTTGGGTGAACAGCGAGAATTCCTGCCCATTTCCCTTCCAGCTGGAGCAGGATGAGAGTGTGTTTGTGTGAATGACATTGCTGAAGATTGTTGTTCATTCCCCACTCTGACAATTCAGACAGTCCCTTTCCTAGTCAAATCTCCAGCACATCGTTCCAATAGCTGGGGGCAGGATTTCTCTGGGGCACTGAAATTTTTTCAGGGGGCTGGTGCATGAACTCAGCCTTGCATTCCACCCTTGATGTTTCATGGACTAACAACAGCAGCAGAAAGAAAGAGCCGAGCCAATATCTCCCTGGCAGGGATGCAGGTGCCATGATCCCGCTGTCTGACCATCGCCAGTGCAGGAGAGAAGGGTTCACTGAAATCGAATGCCCTGGCTCAGACCAGAGTCACAGGGAGGTTTTGCTGTTCATGGATCTGTGCAAAGGAAATTGTGTCTGTGTGTGAAATTGAGGCGGGAAATGAAATGTCCACATGGTGGCCCAATGCTCTAGGGAATGTGGGTGAAGGACTTGGGCTGAGAAATGATTTAACAGGGGTTTGTATTTATTGCCCTGATTAAAATCTATGGCTAAAAGGCAGCCACTGTTGTTAGTACTTGTACCGGTATAGGGACACCCCAGTGGGTGTCAAGTCCATTGTCTTCACAGGGGCAGTCAATTATTTTATCAAGGTACAAATTTCTTGGTCAAGGCCTAGGCTCCAGAGAAAACAATACACTGCTGATAAGAGGAAGTACATCAAAAGATTTTGCAGCCACCATGGGCATAACTATGATGTGTCGTGTTTCACTCTTTATACCTGGCGCCACCTCCTTTCCCTTTAGCCTTGTAGTTGACCAAGGGCAAAGCTGAACATCTCCTCAGACACCAGGGAGTGTTTATGTCCATTCCTGCGAGCTACACAGGGGTTTGATGTTGCTGCTTTCAGTCCTCCGGCTCTGCCGGGATAAGGAACAATTCAGGCTGTCACTGAACTGAAGGAGGAAGATCAGTTTTTGACAGGGAGAGGGACGCCTCATCTTAAAGGTGTTTGTCTGGCTGGCAGTCCTGGTTCCCAGGTCTCGCCCGTACGGCTCCAGCAGTTTTGGACCAGGTCACTCCCTTGGCCCCACCTGCTGCCCCAAGGCGCTTTCCCCCCCGCCCAGGGGCCCCGTCAGTGCAGCGGAGCTGAGCAGCGTCTGCCTGCTCGCTCCAGTGGCTGCCGGCCCCTCCCCATGGCAGGGCAGGGTGGGGCTGGGCCTCCATGCGCTGCCCCCGCCCCGAGCCCCTGCAGCCAATGGGATGCTGCGGGGGTGATGCCTGGGGGCAGCAGAACGTGGAGGCCCCTCAGCCTGCCCTGCCTTGGAGCCCCAGGTAAGCGCCGCACCCCTGACCCCCTTCCTGAGCCTGCACCCCTGTCCTCTTCCCACATACCCCCTCCTCCCCGCAAACTCCCCCCCAGAGCCTGCACCCCTCTCTACACAAACCCTCCCACCCACCCCAATCTCCCTCCAAGTGCCTGCACCCCCATCCCTCCTCCTGTTCCCCCTACTTCCTGCCCCAGCCCAGAGCCTGCACCCAGCACCCAAACTCCCAGAGCCGTACAAGGAATTTTTGTGCCCGAGGCAAGGGCCGGCTCCAGGCTCTTTGGCTGTGGGACCTTAAGTCACTGTTGGAGAGAAGGACCCACTGCCGAATTGCTGCCGAAGAAGTGGCAGCGGTAGAGCTGCTGCCGAAGCGCCGCTGATCGTGGTAGAGCTGCGCCCCTCCACTTTGCGCACCCGAGGCAAGTGCCTCACTCGCCTCCCCCTTGTTACAGCGCTGCAAACTCCATCCCAGAGCCTGCCCCCCAGAACCCCTCCCCCACCCAAACTCCCTCCCAGAGACCAGCCTCTCACCCCTTCTGCACCCAAACTCCCCCCAAGAGCCTGCACCCCAATCCCCAGCCCAGGGCCTGCACCCTAGACCTCCTCCCCCCACCCAAACTCCCTCCCAGAGACCAGCCTTTCACCCCTTCTGCACCCAAACTCCCCCCAGAGCCTGCACCCCTCCTGCACCCCAATCCCCAGCCCAGGGCCTGCACCCTAGACATCCTCCCCCCACCCAAACTCCCTCCCAGAGCCTTAGGCAGGTGGAGGGTGGAGTTTTGGGGGGCGGGTTCTGGGCAGTATGAGTGACATTATTGGCCCACTGGGAGGACTGGAGGACTGGCCCTGGCCCTAAGGTAAATTGAGGTTGAGACCCTGCTTTAAGGGATTGGAGCAATGCTGGAGAGGCTGACGGGCAGGGAGCTGGGGAGCTGTGTGTGCCCCAAGGAGAGTTGTTGTTGTGCTCTGGTGACACAGAGCGGGGGTGGGGAGTTTGTAAGCTGTGGTGTTTGTACAGAGATAAAGTTCACTAACCCCCAGGTTAAAAACTGTCCCTGTTCTGGGCTATCCATGACACTCTCTGTTGAGAGTATAGATCAGTGGGTGAATGTTTCCTTGCAGAGTGATGGCATCCTAGTTCCAATCCAAGTGATTCCCTTTAAAAACTTTTTTGAATGAAAATCAATTTCCAGACCCATCTCCAGTATGTTCAGGAGTTCGCTGAAGGTGGGGGGGGGGGCTTGAAATGAATTTAAACACTCAGCATTTTCCTGTGCAAATGAATAAAGACCTAACAGAGCTGTCCAGCAGCTGAAATCAGTTCCAGTCCTCGGCGTCTCTAAGGGTACGTCTACACTACGGGACTATTCCAAATTTGCATAAACCGGTTTTGTAAAACAGATTTTATAATATCGAGTGTGCGCGGACACACTAAACACATTAAATCGGTGGTGTGCGTCCATGGTCCGAGGCTAGCGTCGATTTCTGGTGCGTTGCACTGTGGGTAGCTATCCCGTAGCTATCCCATAGTTCCCGCAGCCTCCCCCACCCCTTGGCATTTCCGGGTTGAGATCCCAGTGCCTGATGGGGCAAAAATCATTGTCGCGGGTGGTTCTGGGTACAGCCTCACCCTTCCCTCCCTGAGCAGCAGACAACCGTTTCGCGCCTTTTTTTGCTTGGTGAACTGTGCAGACGCCATAGCACAGCAAGCATGGACCCTGCTCAGCTCCATACCGCAATCGTGAATGTTTTAAACACCTCGCGCACTCTCGTGCAGTCTATGGTGAACCAGGACCTTGAATCCGAGGCGAGTAAGAGGCGGATACGGCAGCGCGGCGATGACAGTGATGAGGACGTAGACACAGAATTCTCTCAAACCGCGGGCCCCTGCGCTTTGGAGATCCTGATGGTAATGGGGCAGATTCTATCCATTGAACGCCGATTTTGGGCCCGAGAAACAAGCACTGACTGGTGGGACCGCATTGTGTTGCAGGTGTGGGACGATTCCCAGTGGCTGCGAAACTTTCGCATGCGTAAGGGCACTTTCATGGAACTTTGTGACTTGCTTGCCCCTGCCCTGAAACGCCATAATACCAAGATGAGAGCAGCCCTCACAGTAGAGAAGCGAGTGGCGATAGCCCTGTGGAAGCTTGCAATGCCAGACAGCTACCGGTCAGTCGGGGATCAATTTGGAGTTGGAAAATCTACTGTGGGAGCTGCTGTGATGCAAGTAGCCAAAGCAATCACTAAGCTGCTGCTACGAAAGGTTGTGACTCTGGGAAACGTGCAGGCCATAGTGGATGGCTTTGCTGCACTGGGATTCCCTAACTGTGGGGGGGCGATAGATGGAACCCATATCCCTATCTTGGCACCGCAGCGCCAGGGCACCCAGTATGTAAACCGGAAGGGGTACTTTTCAATGGTGCTGCAAGCACTGGTAGATCACAAGGGACGTTTCACAAACATCCACGTGGGATGGCCAGGGAGGGTTCATGACGCTCGCGTATTCAGAAGCACTACTCTGTTTAAATGGCTGCAGCAAGGGAATTACTTCCCAGACCAGAAAATAACAGTTGGGGATGTTGAAATGCCTGTCGTTATCCTGGGGGACCCAGCCTACCCCTTGATGCCATGGCTCATGAAGCCATACACAGGCAGCCTGGACAGTGGTCAGGATCTGTTCAATTACAGGCTGAGCAAGTGCAGAATGGTGGTGGAATGTGCATTTGGCCGTTTAAAGGCTCGCTGGCGCACATTACTGACTCGCTCAGACCTCAGCCAAACCAACGTCCCCTATGTTATTACTGCTTGCTGTATTCTCCACAATCTCTGTGAGAGTAAGGGGGAGACCTTTATGGCGGGGTGGGAGGCTGAGGCAAATCACCTGGCTGCTGATTACGCGCAGCCAGACACCAGGGAGATTAGAAGAGCACACCAGGAAGCGGTGCGCATCAGAGAAGCTTTGAAAACGAGCTTCATCAATGGCCAGGGTACAGTGTGACTGCTGTGTTTGTTGATTAACACCCAACCCCCTTGATTGACTCAGTCCCTGTAAGCAACTCCCCCTCCCCCTTCGAGTACAGCTTACTTATGCAAATAAAGTCACTCTCATTTAAAAAGCATGAATTCTTTATTAATTCATTATAAAAAGAGGGAGAGAAGTAAGGGTGTGGTTTGGGAGGAGGATAGGAGGGATGGAGAAGGCCATTAAAAAAAAAATCAGAGTAACGACATCCTTCTGGTTGGGCTGTCCACGGGGGTGGAGTGGGCGGGTGCATGGAGCCTCCCCCCACGCGTTCTTACACGTCTGGGTGAGGAGGATGTGGAACATGGTGAGGGTTGAGGGTGGTTATACAGGGGCTGCAGCGGCACTCTGTGATCCTGCTGCCGTTCCTGAAGCTCCACAAGACGCCGGAGCATGTCAGTTTGATCACGCAGCAGCCCCAGCGTTGCATCCCGCCACCGCTGATCTTCCTGCCGCCACCGCTGATATTCCTGCCAGTCTTCCTGCCGCCACCTCTCATCTCGGTTGTCCCTCCTGTCCTCACGTTCATCCCTCCTGTCCTCACGTTCACTGGCCTCTTTCCTGTAATTTGAAACCACGTCCTTCCACTCATTCAGATGAGCTCTTTCATTGCGTGTAACTTCCATAATATCCGAGAACATCTCATCTCGCGTCTTCTTTTTCCTCCGCCTTATCTGTGCTAGCCTTTGGGATGGAGGAGGGATGGTTGAAAAATTTGCAGCTGCATGAGGGAGATAAATATTTAGAAAGATACATTTTACAGAACAATGGTTATACTCTTTCGCAGTGAACATCACTATTGACCTAGCACATGTGATTTCCCTACAAGGTCGCATTTTTCATCTTAATAGTGAGTGCTTGCAGCCCTGGAGTTACAGATCTCACAGACACAGGTCCAGGCATCAGAATTCAACTTGCATGCGGCCATGGTAAGCCACTGTCTTTCGGCTTCTGTAGTGATTTACCCCTCCCCCCCCCACGCATGGCTAATACCACGCTAGCTCCCTGCTAATCAACAGCCTTCCCACCCCCCCCACCCACTGCGTGGCTGGTAGCGTGGGGAAGATCGCCGGTGACCAAACACAAAAGATCATCGGCATTTCACTCCTCCTCCCCGCCGCTACGTGCAGGAAAGTGTTTTTAAGCTGCTGCATTCCACAAACCCAGTAGAAAAATGGCCACCCCCCTTACTTAAATTCCTGATTTTTAACCAGGTTATCCTGAACGATATCACTTTGCTGAGGATAACAGAACAAGATAAAGAGCGGATGCTTCTTGAATGCCAGCAGTCACCGGGACCATACGCTGCTATGCTTTGCCATGCAATGATACCTGATTACTTGCTACATGCATGGCGTGGTAAAGTGTCCTACCATGGTGGGCGGAACAAGGCTGCCTTGCCCAGAAACCTTCTGCAAAGGCTTCTGGAGTACCTACAGGAGCGCTTCATCGAGATGTCCCTGGAGGATTTCCTCTCAATCCCCGGACATGTTAACAAACTTTTCTAAGTAACTATACTGTCTGCGAATGCATCCCAAGTCCTCAGGGCAAATCAATCATTAAAAAAGGCTTGCTTAAAAAACAATGTTTGCTATTTGCAAAGGTACACTCACCAGAGCTCCCTTCCATGGCGTCATTGTCTGGGTAGTTGCTTGGGAGGGCTGGGAGCAGGGTAATTCCGTCAGGGTGATAAAAAGCTCCTGGCTGCTGGGGCTCACGGAGTGCTGTGTGCTCTCTGCTAGGTCGTCCTCCTCTTCTTCATCTTCATCTTCCCCGTCTGCATAATCCTCAGCCATGGCAGAGATTACAACCCCCACCTCGGAATCCACGGTCAGGGGTGGGGTACTTGTGGCGCAGCCCCCTAAAATTGCATGCAGCTCAGCATAGAAGCGGCATGTTTATCGACCTGCCCCGGACCTTCCGTTTGCTTCTTTGGTTTTCTGGTAGGCTTGTCTGAGCTCCTTAACTTTCACTCTGCACTGCACTGAGTCCCGGCTGTGGCCTTTATCCGTCATCGCCTTAGAAATTCTTTCAAATACTTTTTGATTTCGTCTTTTGGAACGCAGTTCTGTTAGCACTGAATCCTCTCCCCATATAGCGATCAGATCCAGTACCTCCCGAGCGGTCCATGCTGGGGCTCTTTTACGATTCTCAGGAGACTGCATTGTTAACTGTGCTGATGAGCTGTGCGTGGTCACCTGTGCTGATGAGCTCTCCACGCTGGGGAAGCAGGAAATGAATTTCAAAAGTTCGCGGGGCTTTTCCTGTCTACCTGGCCAGTGCATCCGAGTTCAGATTGCTGTCCAGAGCGGTCACTGGTGCACTGTGGGATAGCTCCCGGAGGCCAATGCCGTCGATCAGCATCCACACTAACCCTAATCCGATATTTTAATACCGATACTAGCGTTACTCCTCGTTAGGAGGAGTACAGAAACCGCTTTAAATAGCCATTAAAATCGATATATGGTGCCTCCTAGTGTGGACGGTTGTGGCGTTAAATCGGTTTTACGCTCCTAAAACCGGTTTAAACGCCTAGTGTAGACCAGGCTTAAGAGGGACACTCGGTAGCTGAGGCATGTGGGACACCTCTGTGGTGAGGACAGGTGAAAAAATGCTGGATTCAATGAAAGCTGAGACCATAGGAGGAGAAGGTGAACGGCAGCACTACACAGGGTCATAACACTCAGACACGGGGCTCCACTGTCACTACCCCTGTGTTTTCCATCATTTATATCTTAAGGAACACACCCTCCCCCTCTCCCCAACACACGACATGGGACACAGCCTCTCGGTGACTCACCCAGATGGGGGCTTGTCTCTGCATCTCCCCATCAGGGGAGCAGAGAGCTGAAAAGGCCACAGGAGACCAATGGAGCTAGGCAGGGATAGAAAAGACTTCCCCTCCCTTCCCAAGAGTCCCGTTAATCTCACCTATGGGACATTCCAGCACAGGGTGGGTTCAAAGCACCAACCTTTCCCTCAGCAACGGAAGTAGGCTCCCCACCTCTGCTGCTGCCATCCTGCAGCCTTTAATACGGATTTGTTTTAGCTAATGCAACCCCCCCCCCCCCCGCCCACTCCGCTAATCCATCCATGAAACATGGAGACAAGCTTTTGAAAACAGGGTCCAGGGGTGCAGGGGGGTAGTGCCCAGTACTTACAGAGCAGTGCTGAGTGGAGTCATGCTGAGGTTGTGAGTTCAAACCTCACCTACAGCACTAATTTCCTTTAAGCAAATAGCTTCTGCCAATCATTTTGCCCTGCAGAAAATACAATTGCAGCTCAGAAGACACCGAGGTCCCCTTGCTTTACAGAGAGCAGGGCAGAGTCCACAGATCTACCAGGCTCTGCTCTCCACCAGCCGCCTGTGTCAGGAGGGGTCAGGCAGAGCCCAGAGCACTGCCCCCGACTCCCCCTCAGGTCTTGTCTACACTACAAGACTATTTCGAATCAACTTAGTTCGAATTTGTGGATTCGACCTTATGAAGTCGAATTTGTGTATCCATACTAAATACACTAATTCGAATTTCTGAGTCCACATTCACGGGGCCAGCGTCGACTTTGGAAGCGGTGCACTGTGGGAAGCTATCCCACAGTTCCTGCAGTCCCCGCTGCCCATTGGAATGCTGGGTAGAGCCCCCAATGCCTGCTGGGGGAAAAAATGTGTCGAGGGTGGTTTTGGGTAACTGTCGTCATTGAACCGTCAATCACGCCCTCACTCCCTCCCTCCCTGAAAGCGCCTGCGGGCAATCTATTCGTGCACTTTTCTGGTCAGTGACAGCGTGGACGCCGCAGCACTGCAAGCATGGAGCCTGCTGCGATCCTCGCCGTTTTCTCCTCCTCGCACTTTATCATCCACCTCTTCCACATTCAGCTGCTGAGAAATTGGGCTACTTTTCAATGGTTCTGCAAGCACTGGGGGACCATAGGGGACGTTTTACCAACATGAACGTCGGGTGGCCGGGCAAGGTTCATGATTCGTGTGTTCTCAGGAACTGTGGGCTGCTCAGACGCCTGCTGGAAGGTAGTTTCTTCCCGTACCACGAAATAACTGTTGTGGATGTGCATTTGCCTATAGTGATCCTCGGTGACCCAGCCTGCCCGCTAATGCACTTGCTCATGAAGCCCTATACAGGCGCCTGGGACAGCGACAAGGAACTCTTCAAATACCAGCGAGCAGCGAGCAGCGTGACCTGTGACTGTTCAGTTTCTTTACAGAGAAGCTGAACCTGCCCCTGTTTCTTTACCCAGTTACTGTTGACTCTCCTCTTCGGTTAAATACCCCGTTCTCCCCGTTTCCCCCACTTCCAAGACACGTGTAAAAATAAAATACATGTCACACTATTACTGAGGAGAGGTTTCTTTATTATGACTTTTCGTTAAAGGGTTGAAACTGGAACGCAGACTGTGCTGGGTAGGGTGTGCACTGATGTAAAGACCGCCTCTAAACTCAAGGAATGACAGGCTCCTGCTCCTCCAGCGGTCCACATTGCTGGACTGCTTGTTTCAACGGAGCCTGCCATCCCTCCTTTTTGGGATTCTGTGTGCAGGGGGCTATGTGGCCTTGTGGCGGAGGAGGACGGATACAGATTCCTCTGCTGCGTGACTCAGCGGTCCAGGACAAGGACCGCTGTATAAGATCTGTAACCGCCCTCCCCCGCTAAAAAGTCACATCCCCACCGCCCACACAGAACCTGGAAACCACCTCCCATACCGACCACGGTGCCTACTGACTGCACTGTGTGTGTGACCCGCTGCTGATCCGGCCCCCGTGTCTGTATCCTGGGAAAGGTGCCTGTCCTATGCAATTAGCAACGCACTTCCCCACGCACCCCATTCAAACACAGTCTTCAGTGAGAAAACATGACGGAAACAGTACTTAACAGCAAAGTATTTTTATTACTTAAGTACACAGTTATGGGATGGGACTGGGATTGGGACTTGTTTGAGTCCGGAAGGGAAGGACTTATGCAAACGTAGGGTATGAGAGCTTTTGGTTACTTGAGCACTCTGCTGGGGTGCAGTGACAGTATTCACAGCCCAGGGCGGGCATCCTCCTGGTTGTTTAGGGTGAGGGGGGTATGTGACTTTGTGGCGGGGGAGGGCGGTTGCAGAGATACTGCCGGGGGCTCTATCCTGCAGCGGTCCTGCAGAACATACACAAGTCGCCGGAGCGTGTCCGTTTGCTCCCTCACTAGTACAAGCATTGCTTGAGTCGCCTGCTTGTGTTCCTCACGCCACCTCTCCTCCCATTCGCTGTGTGAGCGCTGGTACAGAGAGACTTTCTCCCTCCACTGCCTCTGCTGTTCCGCCTCGGCTAGGTAGCAGCCCACACATTCATCGAAAATCGTGTCCCTTGTCTTTTTCTTTCGCCGCCTAATCTTCGCCAGCCTCTGCGAGGGGGATGCTGTGGAAGGTCTGGAGACAGTGGAAGCTGTGAGATGGGAAACAGTTAGTGAATTCCTTGCAAAGATACTTTTTGCGAACAATTAACTGAGTCTAGGCTGTCTCTGTGAATTTTTGGTTGAGACCCCTGTGCCTGCTGTTGCACAAATCATTTGCGCGGTGGATTCTGGGTAAATGTCGCCAGTCATTCCTTCCTCCGGGAAAGCAACGGCAGACAATCATTTCGAGCACGTTTTCCATGAAATGCCCTGGCACACGCCATAGCGTGGCAACAATGGACCCTATTTTGCCTTTTGTGTATGTCACCATATGTGTACTAGATGCCGCTGACAGAGGCGGACCAGCAGCGCTACACAGCAGCATGCTTTTGCATGACAGCAGTGATGGTTACCAGGCATACTGTACCGTCTACCATACCATGAACTGGTAAGAAGATGGTAATAAGATGGTCATGGTTACCTGTCCTTTTGCACTGCGCCATTTGGTGCTGTCATAAGTGCCCCTGGCTGATCAGCCAGGGGCGCAAAAGCAAAATTTGGGAATGACTCCCCAAGTCAATCTCTCCTTTTTGGGTATCTAAAAATAGAATCAGTCCTGCCTAGAATATGGGCAACTGTACTAGAGAACCACTGTATCATAGAACCAGAGAGCACAGCTGCTCTCTGGCCAATCATGCATAAATTTTGATCTGAATGCTATTCACAGGGTGTGCTCCTGAAACAACCCCAGCTGTTCATTCCATTCATCCCCCAGCCTTCCTGGGTTCCAATACCATTGTCCCCCCACTTGTGTGATGAAGTAATATAGAATGCATGAATAAGACACAGGTAGTCGTTTGTGAGAAATGAGTGGAAGGAAGCCTCCAGCTGCAATGATAGTCCAGAGATGACATTAAGGGGTGTGGAGGAGGGAGCCAATCATTCCTCTGCTAGTCCAGGGGCAATTGAATCTTTTCTTTACAATGAAGGGTGGGGGCTGATGGAGCTCAGCCCCCTGTTGCAATGATGAGGACAGTTACCAGCCATACTGTACCATCTACCATGAAAAATTAGGACCAGGCAAACTTGATCAACCTGTCCCAAGCAAGTTGGTATGGTTACCAGTCCTTTTGCACTACCCCATGTGCCAATAGGCTGATGATGAGGACAGGTAGCAGTCTTATTGTACCATCAGCCACCCATGGCAGGGTGGGAGAAAGGATGTTGTTGTTGAGTGCTGCAGCAGCGCGTCTATCTGCAGCATTCAGTACAGATACGGTGACATGTAAAAGAGTCAACAGAGGATTGTTTTCCCTTTAACTTCTGGGGGTCGGGGGGGGGTGCGTAAATTGCCGAGCTATGCCCCGACCCACCGCGGACACTGTGTTTGACCCTAGAAGCATTTGGAGATCAGCCAAGGATGCAAATGCTTTTCGGAGACAGCAGGAACTGTGGGATACCTTGCGTCCTCGTTCCCCCCTCCCTCCATGAGCGTCCATTTGATTCTTTGGCTTTCCATTACGCTCGTCACGCAGCTGCGTGCTGAGTCTGTGCTATGCCGGGTCTGTCCGGAGATTTTTTAAAAATACTTTGGACCAGGCGTAACATTACAGTAATTCCCCTACTTAGATGCAGGAGTCTCCGAGCGAGATAACCATGAGGATGGGCACTGAAGGAGATAGAGAGCGCATGCTGCGTGAAATCTAGCACGAACCACGGACCTATGCAGCCGTGCTCTGGGAGGCAGTGCTCCTGAATACCGCATGAACGCCTCGCGGAAAAGTGTGCTATCACGGAGCACCCAATAAGGCAGCTCTCCCCAGGAACCTCCTGCTGATGCTTATCGATTAACGGCAGGAGAGCTTCGTGGAGATCTCCCAGGAGGATTTCTGTTCTATCACCATATATACAGAGACCTCCTTTTCACACACTTCAGATTCCTGTTATATTAAGAATAAAAGTTAACATGGTTAAAGCACTTACCGACTGCTCCTACCCCTGATTCAGGATCCAGGTTCATGGCCGGGGAGGGTTGGTAGGGGATCTCCGTGATGGTGATGAAGAGATCCTGGCTGTCGGGGACACCAGCATTGTAAGTGCTGTCGCCTGCCTCGTCCTCCACAAACCCTTCCTCATCTTCCCCGTCTGTGAACATCGCCGAGGAACTGTCCGTCGACACTGTCCCATCGTCAGAGTCCACGGTCACTGGTGGGGCAGTGGTGGCAGGCTCCGTAGCATCCGTTGGCTGCTTTGATTTTTTGGTAGGCTTGTCTGGGGTCCTTGATTTTCACGCGGCGCTGCGTTGCATGACGGCTGTATCCTCTGTCTGTATCATGGCTTTGGAGTCCTTCTCGTAGGTCTTTGCATTCCGTTTGTTGGAGCGCAGCTCCAAAGCACTGAACTCCTCACCCCACACACCGATCAGATCCAAGAGTTCCCGGTCAGTCTATGCCGGGTCTCTCTTTCTATTCAGAGATTACATGAACTCCTCTGCTGGAGAGCTCTGCATTGCTGCCGGTGCTGCAGAGCTCGCCCCGATGTCCAACCACAAAATGAGATTCTAACTGTCCAGAAAGGAAAAGGAATTCAAATTTTCCCGGGTCGTTTCCTGTGTGGCTGGTCAGAGCATCGAAGCTCTGACTGCTGTCCAGAGCGTCAACAGAGTGGTGCACTGTGGGATAGCTCCCGGAGCTACTAAGTTCAATTTCCATCTACACCTAGCCTAATTTGAACTAGCCATGTCGAATTTAGCGTTACTCCACCTGTCGGGGTGGAGTACCAAATTCGAACTAAAGAGCCCTCTAGTTCGAATTAAATGGCTTCCTGGTGTGGACGGTTGAGCGGTTAGTTCGAATTAACGCTGCTAAATTCGATTTAAAGTCCTAGTGTAGACCAGGCCTCAGTCTTTGCTCCCCAAACCACCTGTGTGCTCACCCTCTTCGCTGATGCTCTGTGGCCAACATCAGTAGACCGTAGGAAAGCAGGGCCAGCCCACCTGGTGGGGCCTCTTACTGTTCCCACTCATGGTGCTGACTTTTGCAGTGAGGCAGAAGATTTTACCCCAAGAGGCTTTTCCCCAGCTGATGAGAAGCAGAGAAACATCCAGCCTCCAAAGGCACTAAGTAGCAACCCCCCTCCAGCACAGGGAGAAACTGCTCCACACGCTAGCCCGGGCAGCCGTCCATTGTCTTTGGCAAGTCAGGAATGGTAAAGGCTGGACTAGAAGTACCTGGGGCTCATGCCCCAGCCTTTGTGATGCCCACCCCCCAACTCCTTCCCGGGGCTCTAGCTGAAGCCAGAGCATTGGCCTGAGAGGCCAAGAAGAGGTTCCAGACCTGAAGGGAGCAGGACTTTCAGCACGAAGGTAAAACTGCAGCAATACAACCATAAAGTGACTTAAACCCTCAATCACTTGATCCAGAGTCAGATACTTTATCCATTAGACCATGTAGACACAGAAGCAAAGCTACTTCACGCACTTCTTTAGAAAAGGTGGACACTGTGTTTCTTGGGTCATCTATTGAGGGTGGGAGAGAAGTAGAGTTCCCAGTGAGACGTGAGACTTAATTCTCTGGAGTCAGGTGCAAGACTTTGGTAGGGAGGCTCAGGCATGGGGAATTGGGGTGCAGCAGACGGACTCGCTGTCTAGGTGCTTAGATTTAGTCTCACTGAGGAGGAGGAGGAATCCTGCTGACATGCAGTGGCTATGCAGAAAAAGGGGAGGGGTTCATGGGATTTTCTTTGCCTCTCGTTTGCCTGCGTGCTCACTCTTGTGGTGAACGGTGAAGCTATTTTCAACAACCCCAGGTAGCTCAGTGGGTACAGCATCAGGCTCTTAATCTGAGGGTCCAGGGTTCAAACCCCTGTCTAGGTGCTCAGCTTTTAAGTTGCCTTGTGTGCCAGGACCCAAATTCTGTTCACAGCCACATGTGGATTCCCAGAAGCTGTGGCCATTTCCTGGAAAGGTTCCTTTCCTTAGCAATCAGGAGAGAGGCCACATCCACAGGAACAGGTGTAGAAAGCGCAGTCTCTGGCTGCCAGGAAGTGCTGTGGGCAGGGGCGGCTCTACCGTTTTGGCCGCCCCAAGCAGTCATGCGCGGGGCGCCCGAGCCGCGGACCTGCCGCGGGCATGACTGCGGAGGCGCTCGTCCGCGGCTCGGCTGGACCTCCCGCGGCTGCGGACGGTTCGCAGGTCCGGCGGCTCCGCTTGAGCTGCCGCAGTCATGCCTGCGGGAGGTCCAGCTGAGCCGCGGGACGAGCGCCCTCTCCGCAGTCATGCCCGCGGCAGCTCCAGTCGTCCCGGGGCTCCGGCGGACCTCCCGCAGGCATGACTGCGGCAGGTCCGCCGGCCCCAGCCTGCCGCCCCCCCCCGGAGGCAGGATGAGCTGGGGCCCCAGCCTTTTCCCGCCCCCTAGATTTTGCCGCCCTAGGCACCAGCTTGTTTTGCTGGTGCCTAGAGCTGCTCCTGGCTGTGGGGCCAGGTGCTGAGAAAGCCCAGAGGGAGAGCAGCAGAGATGGGGGGAAGGGAGAGAGAGAAGCAATGAGCAATGAGGACAGAGGGCAAGTGTAAGGAGAGTCTGGTTGGGCTATTGTTGGGAACTTCCCTGGCTTTTACATGACCCCGGTGGAATTGGCTGGCAGAAGGATCTGAATCCCCACCCCGTTACCCAGAGGCTGCCTGACCCCAAGGACGCTCTTTCTACTCTCCTGTGTGGCAGAGACCTCGTAACCCCAACAAGGCTGGGCCCAGGAATCCTGGGGGGTTTGATGACCCCCAATCTTGTCATGATCACTTGAACAGGGCTACAGTGTCTCCACTCTGGGCACTTCCCTGACCCACTCCTCATTGCATGTGCTTCAAGCAAACACCATTTATTACCCAGCAATCATTGTAAAACAGAAGGAAAGATGGGAAAGGAAAACACGTCACCCTGTTCTGTGGCGCAGGGAGATCACAACCAGCGTCTCTGGAGGGTCAGGGCAGGTCACAGTCTCTCCCTCACATGTCCCAGGCCTCCTCCCCAGGCCCTGGCTGTGCTGCAGGGACACCACGGGCTGGACCCTTGCTCTGGCAGTGGCCACATGCTCTAGGTGACAGGCCCCTTGTTCCCAATGTCTGCCCTTACATAGTGCTGGTCCCATGGTGTAACGGGCAGCACTAAGGACTTTGAATCCTGCAATCTGAGCCCAAATCTCCATGGGACTGTGTAGTAAAACTCCAGAGCTCAAAGTGCTCAACTTTCCTGTCTCCTGCTGTGCAAGAGTGAATCTTTCTGCTCCTGCTGGGTGACTTGCCCACTGGAGCCAGGTCTTTGGCCAGAATGGGTTGGGGCTCTAGAACTTGCTACCCTGGTTGCTGATGCCTGCAGTCCTGTGGTTTGACCTGGTGGTTGGGATTCTCGCTGCTTCACAAGTTTGGCCCTTGTGCTTGCTGCTGTGCTTTTCCTCTTGCCCACATGGTGCTTGAAGAAAGGAGGGCCAGGGCCAGGTTTGATAGGCAGGAGGGAGGCAGAGTCCCAGGCTGGAGACCAGCACCTCTCCTCCTCTGGGCACCTAGAGCAGAGGCGGCTGGTGCTGACAGCTCCAAGGGAAGGCTTAAAGCCACAGAGCAACTGAGGTCAGGGTCAGAGGAGGGCAGGACCATGACTTATGCGTGGCCAGCAGATGGCACAAAACACACAGCCAGGCTGCTCCTGCCATGCCAAACCCCCACTGAAGGCCACCCTCAGACCAGCATGCAGGGCGGCTGCTGATGCTCTGTGGCCAACATCAGAAGAGGGTAGGAAAGCAGGGCCAGCCTCCCTGGTGGGGCCTCTGACCGTTCCCACTCCAGGTGCTCACTTTGGCAGTGGGGCAGGAGATTTTACCCCAAGAGGCTTTTCCCCAGCTGGCGAGAAGCAGAGAAACACCCAGGCTCCCTAGGCGCTATGTAGCAACCCCCGTCCAGCACAGGGACAGGCACACACTTGGAAGAGGGAAACTGCTCCACACTCTAGCCCGGGCAGCCGCCCAGTTTCTCTGGCAAGTCAGGAATGGCAAAGGGGAGACTGGAAGCACCTGGGGCTCATGCCCCAGCCTTTGTGACACCCACCCCCCAACTCCTTCCCGGGGCTCTAGCTGAAGCCAGAGCATTGGCCGGAGCTGCCAAGAAGAGGTTCCCGCCCTGAAGGGAGCAGGACTTTCAGCACAAAGGCAGGGCCGCCCAGAGGGGGCAAAGGGCAATTTGCCCTGGGCCCCGGGCTCCAGGGCCCCAAGAGAAGAGCGGAGGCTCCCGCCTCCGCCCCTCTCTTGGAGCCTCGGCGCATCAAGCACCGAGTCTCCTGCCGAGCCCCTGAGCCCCACCCCGATCCGAGCCGCGTGGGGAGGGGGCGGAGCAGCTGCCTCCGCTCCGCGTGGAGCTCACAGCCCCGCCCCCTCCCCACGCGGCTCTGAGCGGGACGAAGCTCAGGCCCCGCTCCGGTAAGAGGTCGGGGTGGCGGCGGGGGGGCTGGGCCGGGCCGGGCGAAGGGAAGCAGGACCCGCCGGGGCTGGGCCGGGCCGGGCCAGGGGGGGTGGGAAGTGGGACCCGCCGGGGCCGGGGTGGGGAAGGGACGGGACCCGCCGGGGCCGGCCTGGGGAAGGGAAGCGGGACCGGCCGGGCCGGGGTGGGGTGGGAGGTGGGACCCGCCGGGGCCGGGGGTGGGAAGTGGGACCCGCCGGGGCCGGGCTGGGGTGGGGAAGGGAGCGGGACCCGCCGGGGCGGGCCAGGCCGGGGAAAGGGACGCGGGACCCGCCGGGCGGGGCCGGGCTGGGAAGGAAGCGGGACCCGCCGCCGCCGCCGATGCGCAGCCCGGTCTTTGGCGGCGGGGGCCCCCTCTGTTGCGGGGCCCGCCGCCCAAGTGGCCCCAAGGCCCGCGGCGAGATTCCCCATGGTCTTGAGGGCACTTTGGCGGCGGGTCCCGGCACAGAAGGGGCCCCCCGCCGCCGAAGACCCCGGGCCCCCGGAATCCTCTGGGCGGCCCTGCACAAAGGTAAAACTGCACAAGTACAACCACGCAGGGACTCGAACCCTCAATCGCCTGATCCAAGTCAGACGCCTTATCCATTAGGCCACGTAGTCACACAGAAAAAGGCCCGCCAGGCACTTCTTTGGAAAAGGCAGACACTGACGCATCCGACAAAGTGGGGATTCACCCACGAAAGCTCATGCTCCAAAACATCTATTAGTCTATAAGGTGCCACACGACTCTGCTGCTTTTGCAGACACTGTGTTTCTCAGGTCAGCTACTGAGGGGGGGCCGAGACTCTCTGGGCACAAGAAGTCGAGTTCCCAGCGACACGTGAGACTTAATTCTCTGGAGCCAGGTGCAGGGCTTTGGCAGGGAGGCTCAGGCATGGGGGATTGGGGTGCAGCGGACGGACCGGCTGTCTAGGTGCGGAGATTTAGTCTCACTGAGGAGGAGGAGGAGGAGGAATCCTGCTGACAGGCAGTGGCCAGGGCTGGTGCAACCACTAGGCGAACTAGTCGGCCGCCCAGGGTGCCAAGTGGTTGGGGGCACCAAAAGTCGCACCCAGGGGAGGCAGTGGAGTGGAGGTGAGCTGGGGCAGGGGGCTGGGAGGTGCGGGGGGAGGGCTGCCCACAGCAAGTAACAGGGGTGGGGGTGTGCAGGTGAACCGCTCCCTGTCCCAGCTCACCTCTGCTCCGTCTTCTCCCCTGAGCACAACGCCCCCGCTCTGATTCTCCTCCCCTCCCAGGCTTGCCGCACTAAACAGCTGATTGGCACCACAAGCCTGGGAGGCAGGAGAAGTGGAGCGGCGCCGGCGAGCTCAGGGGAGAAGGCGGAGCGGAGGTGAGCTGGGAGGAGCTGCTGCAGGGGGGCTGCCCGGCTCTTCCTCATGCCCCCCCCCCGCACATCCTTGCATGGTAAGTGGAGTGACCCAGCCCCAGCCTGGTCCACTCCCCGGCTCCCAGCCACGCTGCCGGCGAGTGATGTGGGGTGGTTCCCCCCCTCCCAGCTTGGGAGCCAGGGGAGCAGAGCAGGCTGGAGCCTCAGGCCTGCGTGGGGGGAAGCAGAAGGGGGCTGGCCCCAGGCCACCATGGGATCAGGGGGGCTGGCTACTTCCTGCAGGAAGTGGAGTGTCCTCAGCACAGCTAGTGGAAAATCACAGGTGAAAGATGGGAGCTTGGAGTCACATGGGCAAGTCCACATCCATGCCTGGTTTTGCTCAGTTATTGCAGGATGGATACTTTGCAGGGTACGTCAGATGGAACGTTCACAGAAAAGTCTGTTCAGTGTAGATGGGTGTCTGCCATGGTCCACTGTGAGTTGTGTCCTTTTGATGGGCCACTCACTGGCTAACTACCTTGTGGGCGTTACCCCAGGAGCAAACGTATTTGAAATACAAGTATGGAGCCAGTGCTCACAACTTCAAGTACAAAAATTATACATGCATACAAATAGCATCATCATATTCAGCAAATCATAATCTTTTCATACACATCTTACATGCCACATTTTGTACCAGATTTGTAGCAAATATATAACAGTGGTTGCAATAATGATCTATATGCTCATATTTTAATCAGATAATGTCACCTGATTTTTGCATCTCCCTGTCAAAATACAACTGACACGTGTGGCTTTCTACAGAGTGTCATGATGTTAAAGTTGGGGAATTCAGTCTCTGTACTTGTGTGTAGGGGGTATTGCTTTGTGCCAGGCACACCGGGCTGTTAGCTGCACCCACTGTCCTTGCCAGGGGGCCCTGCTGAACCCTGGGCGGCTGCACTGCAGTGCTGGGGTGACTCTGCAGGGGGAGAAGCTGCTGTGGAGCAATGTAGAGCAGGTGCAGGAAGGAGCCGGGGTCACTATTCACATTCTGAACTGCACAATTTTCCAAATTTGGGAATGTCCGAGAACAATTCTAGGGGGAAAGTGAATGCAGAGCAGTGACACTGGAGGTGCCCAGACCTCCAACGGGGGCGGCGTGGAAATTAATAATGGGAAGATCATTTGTGAAATTAGTCGTCACTGATGAGATTTGTCTCTGTTCCTATTTCACGCTGTGGTGTTAGTTAGAGGAATCAGGACAGATTTTTACTATATTAATTAAACACGTAATTTTATTTAACCAAGACAAAAACTTAGTGTCACTTATTTTTCCTCTGTCCTAGCAAGAATGAATTGAATTTTGTGACTTTCTGGAAAGTGCAGCGAGATTGAATGTGGGGAATTTAGTCTCTGTGTTTGTGAGCTGATGTTTTCCTCTCACAGGTCAGTGCCTGCATTGAAATACCCAGAGGGATCTAAGGGCTGGTGTACGCTGGGCACTGAACTGGCAGAGCGACGTCTCTCAGGGTGTGAAAAATCCCCACCCCAGACCCATAGAGTTAAGGTGACCAAGCCCTGGTTAGAATTGTTCTGTCAATGCAGCTATTACAGGGGTGGGAAAACCCCTCCAGTCACTGTCTACTCCAAAGTGCTATAGCAGTGCCACAGCAGCGTTTTAAGTGTAGACAGAGTGAAACTAGATCTGGCTCCAGTTTGCACTGTGTATGCTCAGGTACTAAGACTACAGTAATAATAATAACAACAACAACAATTCAGTGTTTCTGTAGTTGATAGGATTAGAACCCACACAGGGCAACCCCAATGGATTTCTAGTCTATTGCTTTAAACATTCAGCTACAACTACTTCATATGCAGCTGTTTGAATATGGGTGAAGGACTCAGGCTGAGAAATGATTTAACAGGGGTTTGTTTCAATTTATTGCCCTGATTAAAAACTATGGCTAAAAGGCAGCCATCTTGTTAGTACTTGTACCTGTGTTGGGACACCCCAGTGGGTGTCAAGTCCATTGCGTTAACCAGGAGTAGTAGATTATTTTATCTAGGTACAAATTTCTTGGTCAAGTTCTAAACTCCAGAGAAAACAATACACTGCTGATAAGAAGAAGTACATAAAAAGATTTTGCAGCCACCATGGGCATAACTATGATGTGTGCAGCCCAAGGTTTTCCTCCCCCCAACCACACATCCTCCCCCCTCGTGCTGGATCGTCTGCTTGGCCCCCTGCCCCCTCTCGGGGTGAGCTGTGCGGCGTGGCTGGGGATTGTGCAATGGCCCAGCACCAGGCAACACAGAACAGACACCACATGCCCTGCCCCACCTCATCTGAGCTGCTCTCCAGGTGCATCGGAGCCCAGCACCCAGCACCTTGGCACTCCTGCCCCACAGGGGGTGAGCTGCAGCCCCCGCCACACTCTGCAGAGGGGAGAAGGGTCAGGCCAGCCAGCCCTTGTAAGATCAGGAAATCACCACTGGGGTTGACGGTATGGGGGCTGTGACATATGGAGAAACGGTTGTTGCGCCGGCAGAGGGCAGCAGAGCATGCACACACACACACACACACAACTGCAAACATACACAAACACATGCATGAATCCAGACACGCACACACACAATTGCTAATATACACAAACACCCGCATAAGTCCAGCCAACACCAACACAACTACTAACAGATGCAAACACACACACAAATCCAGCCACATGAACACACACCTGCACAGCCACAATAACCCCCACAGCTGCAATAACTCCCCCACACAACCACTGCAGAAAACCAGACATACACAAAAACACACAGAAATAGACACACACACACACACCATCCCCATTCTGTACACACACCTTGGGTCACTCACTGTGACACTGACCACTTCAATTGGATGGGGGGCCCAGCACCGTGGCTATTCCCTGCCCTCCAGGGCTTGTGTAGGTGGCAGAGTGAGGCCACAGGAGGCACAATCCAGTGCCAGCCAAGGGGGGCTGGGGGGGGGGGGCTGTGGTTTCTGCACCACCTGGTTCCTGGCACAGGCTCCTTCCAGGATTTGCAGTTCTTACCCCATCAGAACTTCCTGCTCAGCCACCTCCTGCTGTGCAAGATGGTTCGGGGGGGAGATGGGAACTTGTGAAGGTTTTTATTCTTCCTCTGAATCATGTAGCACTGGCCACTGTGGGTGATAGGATACCTTATAGGCCCACTGACCTATTTTGCTATGGAAAATCCTATGGTATATTCGATAGTGAAGTACATTATGCAGGGGAACAGGATTACACCTTTCACCAAAGCATCCAGAATTGGCCACTGTCTGAGGCAGAATATCAGATAAAATAGACCTCAGAAAGTTCTGGTGTGGCATACTGTAATGTTCTATAATAGAAGATTGAAGAAGTAGACACATTTGTTTTGCCTCCCTCTGAAGCATTCAGCATTAGACACTATTGGAGGTAGGACAGCAGACAAAATGGACTATTCATCTATTTCACTGCATGGTAGCGGTAATAATGATCGGTAGATTATCTACAGTGCTTTTCATTAGATTGCTGAGTGCTTTACAAAAGAGGTCAGTATCATATCCTCCGTTTTACAGATAGGAAAACTGAGGCATGAGATGCCGTGACTTGCCTGCGGTCACCATGGTAGGCCCGTGAGACAAACCAGGTCTCCTGAGTCCCAGTCTAGTGCTCTAATCACTGGACAACACTGCCTCCCATATGGTTTGGTATTACACAGTGAGATGCAAACAGTGCATGATCGCCATTAAAATATCATGCATTAGCCATTGTTGGAAATGAACCCACACTACTTAAACAACTGATTTATCCCTTTATGGAGAAGCCTATGGTATGATATTGCACAGTAGGATACATAGGAATTAAACAGCTGTGTCCTGGCCACTGGTGAAGACAGGATACTAGGTTAGATGTGTCAGTGGCTGATCCGCTGTCAGTACTTCTAGTCTGGCATGGTGGGTGAAGTATGTGATGATGGAGAGGTGGGGTGCATTACACTTTTCTGGGAAGCAGTGTTACTCAATCTCTTCACATTAGCAACTCCTTATTCAACGCGAAATTGTTTTGTGACTATTCCCCAGACATTTACTATTGAAAAGTAAAATAAACAAACAAAAACAAACCAATGGTAATATATTTAATGTGTGCCTGTACTTGTTTTCAAAGGTTGACTGGGAACACTTGACCTTGAAGAGTATGGACGAGCAGGCAGTGGGAGAGGGGTTTGTTTGGTTGGGTTTTTTTTTTTTTTGCCTTTAATAATACATAGCTCTTATATACTATTTTTTTGTCAGCAGAGCTCAATACATTTTACCAAGCAGCAACATTACCCCTATTTTAGGGATGGCGAAACTGCAGCACTGAGCAGTGATGTGACGTGGCTAACACCGGAACTAGCGCTTAGGGCTCCCCAATTCCAGCCCAGTGCCTTATTCACTAGGCCACATTACCCCACCCTGTACGTGGTCCTGCTTTGGACTGTAATGGGCGATGCCTAAAACTCAGGCCGACCTAGCTACATCATTCAGGAAGTGAGACGTTTGGTCCCTCTTTCCCCCATGCCGTGGCTATGCCAACCTATGCCCTGGTGTAGACACGGCTCTGTGATTGAAGAATTCTTCCCAGCTGCTTGCCTCTGGTGGGGTTATGGGGTGTGGAACAATTTTTATGGTCGGCTCAGGCTGCAGGGCAGTTTAACTGTGGTGTCCATGTTCCAGCTGGGGCTGCAGCCCAAGGACTGGCACCCTCCCACCTCGCAGGGTCCTACAACCTGGCTCCAGCCCAACCCAGACATCTACACTGCCATTAACCAGCCCCTTCGCCTGAGCCCTGTGAGCATGAGGCAGCTGCCATGGGCCAGCTGGGGGGGGGGGGGGAAAGGGGGGGTTAATGGCAGGGTAGAGATACCCTGGGTATCTGTTCAGCACCTGTCACAATGGGGACCCTGATCTTGGTCCGTGTCTGTGCAGAGCCCTGACCAACAGGGGGACTGATCTCAGCTGGGGGCTCTGCAACTCCCGGCATTACAGGATCCCGGATTTTGTTTGGCGTCCCTGGAGCACCTGGCAAAACGTGGGGCCAGGATCTCTGTCAGGGTCTGTGCAGTGCCCACTACAGTAGCGGGGCGTAATCTGGGTCAGGGTCAGTGCAGGGCCAGACCCAACGGGGACACAGATCTCAGTCGAGGTGTCTGAAGTGCCCAGCACAATGGAGGCAGCAGTTTGGGTCGCAGTCGTGCACTGCCTGGCACAAAGGGGGGCCGTGATCTCGGTCCAGGTCTCAGTTTTACCTGGCACAAGAGTGGGGTCTGATCTCACCTGGGGTCTCTGCAGCGCCTGGCAGAACAGGGCCACGCTCAGTACGATAAGAGCCCTGATCTCAGTCACAAACCTGGGGAGAAAAGCGGGAAGATTTTCGAGGAGTGGGGCTGGAGTCAGAAGGTCGCTGGCTGGGGGGTCTGGGAATGTGACTGGGGGGGGCTGCTGGGTTGGGCGGGGAGGAAGTAGCTGGGAGGGGAAACCTGGGGCTGGGCCCTCTCCATGGGGACACTTGCTCCTCCCCCCCCTTCCTGGGCCTTCCCAGGCCCCGTTGCCAGCAGAGAGTGGCCCCCCCGCCCCCCCCAGCCCAGAGGTGTCCCTGTCTCAGCCCCCCCCCCCAGCCTCTGCCCAGCTCAGGAATCACTCGGGGGAACAAATCCCTGCAGGGGAAATGGGGAAACCCCAAACCCGAGCGCTGAACTGGCCACTGGCGAAGGGAGAGAAAATGGGGCACAGCCGGGGGCAGGGAACTTCTCAGGGGTTGGGGAGGGGTCACCCTGGGGGCTGCTCGTGGCTCTAGGGAGAAAGGGGGCGGGGGGTCCCCACGGGGGGGGCAGCGGTAAATCCGAGGGTCTCAGCCCCCTTTCTCTCCCGCTCCCGGGGTCACCGGCTCCCAGCCATGTCCGGGCTGCACCGACACTTCCCCGCCCCTTTCCCAGCCCCAGGACCCCCGCTCGGCCCCGCCCCCGGGCTCGCGCCGGCACCTGGAGGCTGCAGCTCCGCAGCGGGGCCGGGGCCGGGCCGGGCACGGGGGGGTTAATGAAGGTCTCTCCCGCCGCGATCTGCGCATGCCCAGAGCACAACGGCACAAACCTTCTCCGGCCCGGGAGAGGCTCCAACGGCCCCGCACGAGCCAGGCAGAACCGCAGCGCTCCGCGCGCGTTCCCAGTCCGGCTCCGCCTCCCTCTGTGACGTCACTTCCGCTCCAGGGAGAGTCCGGAACTACATCTCCCAGCCTGCCCGGGGCCGCGTCCGGCCTCCCAGCCCAGGTGAGGGGTCAGCAGCTGGAACTGCGCATGCTCCGTGCGAGCCCCGCTGGGGCGGGAGAACAAAGCTGCTGCTGCCGCCTCCGTGTGAGCCGGTGAGTGACAGACCGGGGGGGGAGGGGCACGTGACTCTGCCCCGGGGAACCTGGGAGAAGCCGGAGTTGCGGGGGGGAAGGTCGGTGGGACGCGGTGCGGGGGTTGAACTGTCTCTGGGCAGCCCGGAAATCCCCCGGGGGCGGGGTTAATTGGCTCCTGTCCCTGTTGGCGCCTCTCGCCCCGGCACAGAGTCTCTCCGGTTCTGCCCGTTTCTCTCTCGGGGTCTCGCTCGGGCTGTAACATCCGGGGAGATTCGCCCCCCCCCATCCGCTCTCTCGGCTCCCCGTCCCCCCCCCCGTTTTACCGGCAGCGCTTTTTCCTTGTCCGGGGGGGAAAATGTCCCCCGGGGTCAGTCCCCCGCACGTGGCTGCCCTGGCGGGGTGAGATGCCGGTTCTCTGCCGGGAGGCGGGAGGGGCACGTGTCCCCCGTGGGGGCTGCCCGGACCCCGGTTTCCCACTTACTGACCCCAACTACCAACACATCCACCTGCCCATCCCCCACTGCTGCCCCCTTCCCTCCTCCAGGGACCTGCCGGCTCCCCCCCCCTTTGCCCTCTTAACGCAGCTCCTCACAGGGCTCCCTGCTGCCCGTGGGGGTGGGGGGGGGAGCCATCACTTTGTGTATATGTATTGGATAGTAATATAAAATCCAGTCCAACAGCCCCCCTTTTCCCTCTAGTTATTTAACAGCAACATAAAATCCCCTCAGATCTCAGCGGTGTTCATAGACTATCAGGATTGGAAGGTACCTCAGGAGGTATCTAGTCCAACCCCCTGCTCAAAGCAGGACCAATCCCTAGATGTTTTACCCCAGTTCCCTAAATGGCCCCCTCAAGGATTGACCTCACAACCCCAGGTTTAGCAGGGCAGTGCTCCAACCACTGAGCTATCCCTCCCCCCTCTCTGATGTTATCACTTGCGCAGTTTCTGATATGTATTCTCTGCAAATCTAAAAAATATCCTAAGCCCCACTTTTTCTCTAATTGTCTGTTTCTAATTGACTGTGGCCTGAGATTTTTCCCTGTCTCTCTAATTATAAAATACTAAGAAAATGTCAGATTTACACCTTTTCTCAGATTCCTGAACATGGATATAAAATGTTGGCAAATGTTGCCCATTTTCTCTCTATTCAGTTATCAGATATTGATGTGAAACACTCAGATTTTACCTCATATCAACAACTGATATAAAATCCCTCTGATTTTCCACTTTCCTCTCTAAACGTATTTAATACCCATCAAATCCAGAGGCCTCCCCCTGTTTGGGGGATCAGTGGTTCCCAGCTGGTAACAGGAGAGTCGGCTGGACCCTTTCCTTTTCTCCAGCTGGCACTGGGTGAGGAGGTCACTCTGAGTGCAGCGTGGGTCCAGAAGTATCTCAAAGCCCATGACAAATGGTCTCTGGGAGGGGCTGCTTCCCGCAGTGCGAAGATGTAGCTAGTGACAGGGCATGGACCTTTCTTGCCCGCCAGGCCTTCCATTCTCCTGTTAAAGCAGCACCGCCCAGGGATCCCTCTGCCCGTGTGACTGGCCAGCAGGAGGCAGTGATAACTTTCTATCCACTTAGCAGACACAGTGAGGTAACTGTTGCTGGGGTAGGGGATGGGGTGTCTGTGTGGGGAGATTGCAGCTGGAGCTGAAGGGGCATTGTGGGAGGGGAGGCCTCTGGGTGACTGGGCAGGGGTTCTGGAGGTTGGGGGGTTCTGATGTGCCCAGCCCTGAGGCTGTGGGTCCTGGAGGTGGGTAGCACTGGGGACTTGTTGGTGCAGAACAGTGAGGGTGGGCGTCTCTTGGGGAGGCGGGGCAGGGGGCTGGAGGGAGCCTGGTGCTGTGCCAGGGGCTCGGTCGTGCCCAATGCACAGAACTGGGTGGGGGAGTGCCAGGCGCTAGGTCGGGATGCCAGGCAAGCAGAGGGAGGCGTCCCGTTGTAAAGCATCAGGGGGTCCCAGGCAAACGGCCTGGCAGGTCCTGCTGAAGGGCAGGTGGGGTCCTAGGCAGGCAGGTGGGGAATCCTGGGCAGGCAGTGAGGGACTGAATTCCCAGTGAGGGGTCCCCTGGGGGGGGTGGTCCCTGGCTGTTGGGGGCTCTTGGTGGGGGGAACCCTTTAGGATTCCCAGCCTGCCAGTGATAGTCTGGTGGGGGTTCTCTGGCCAGTGGGGTGCTGAGGGTATCTGGAGTCCCTGTTCAGGGATTTTGGGGGTTGGGTCCCAGGGAATATCTGGTGGGACTCTGGCTGCGGGCTCTGGGTACTGGGGGTGTCTGAGGGGCCCTGGATGGAGGCTCTGGGGGCTGCTACTAACCATGCTCCTTCTCTCTGATCAGCTTGTGCCAGAATCCTGACTCCAAGCACATTCCAGCATTCCCCAGACAGGCCCAGTCACCATGATAACTTTCTAGCCACTTATCAAACATCTTGAAAACTCCAGGACCTTCCAGTTCCATTGGGAAAATTTGTGCCCCGAGTCCTTATACTAGATCTTGGGGGTGCGGCAGGTGGGAAGGGGGCTAGAAATGCCACACAATGGTCTCTTCCACAGCGTTCTGGACTCATTCATTCTGAAATCTGGTTTCATTGAGACCATTGTTAATCCAGAGTCACTGCATGGAAAGACAAGGAGTGACTCCAGATGGACAGTGGGGCAAATGAGATCAGCAGTTCTCCCTGTGAGGAGGGGCTCTCATTAGCTGCTCTCCCCAGAGAGCTAAAGGAGGGAAGCTGCTCAAACGCTCTGTCCCTCTCTGCCCGGGATATTGGGGTTCAGCTTCCTGGGTCAGACGCTGCAGCCTCCATTGTGATCTGGGAGACCAGGCTTAGCAGCTGCTGCTCCCCCAGCGGGGCTCTGTGCTGGGATGTGCCCTTAATTAAAGCTGCTTCTCTGCCTGGCCCAGGTGATGACTTTCTCCAGCTGGTCCTAGCCCTTGGGGCAGCCCTGGGCCCTGTTAATACAAATTCTACCACAGACTCCAGGTAACTGAAAGTCCTCTGGGAAAGTGCTGGGGACTGTCAAGAACGTGACTCTGCACAAACAGCCTCTCCTCCCATTAGCAATTGCCTGGAGCAAATCCAGCCATGGGAGAGCAAAGCCCCCAGGAATGGGACTGTCCCAGCCAGAGGAGCAGGGAGAGAGGACAGGGGAAGGAGAGACTGAAAGGGGCAGTGGGAGAAATGAGTGGGGTGGAGAGATTTCCAGCTCTCTAGTCCACCTGGACACATGTATTGCAGCATCCCTGGGCAGAACCACTTTCCAGTGATCAAGAAAAGGATCAGACAGAGGAAAAGCTGGTTCTTGACTCCATATTCCCCCTGCTGGGGTGTGACTGCCGGGGGGTCAGTGTCCGAGGGAATCCCCCACAGTGACACCTTTGGTTCTGCTCTTTTCCAGCCTTGTGTTCAGAGACTTAGTTATGAGATTGGGAGAGGGAGAAGGAAGGTTAAAAATCTCTCTCTGGGCTTAGCCTGGCAGGAGGGGCCAGCTCCACACTGTAATAAAGAGATTGAGCATTTTCCCAGGATGGCAGAATCTAGGATGTCTGTCTGCAGGGAAAGGGCCTGGGGGAATTGTGATGTGAAATTAACTAAAGCCTGTTCTGTAACCCCCACAACTGCCCTTCTCACCCTCCCAGGCTGCAGAATGATGTCCATGTTTCACTCCAGCTCATCCCATCCTGCCATGGGACAGGGGAGAGAAATGGCTGCAGAGGAGCCTGTTCAGGTAGGGATTATCGGGAGTTGCTGGTGGGTTCCTGCAGGAGGGAGAGGGACAGCAAATACACCAGAGATGGCAAGATTTGCACAGTCTGGTTTGGAGCAGGGCAGGAAATGCACAAGGTGGGGAAGGGAAGAGGACAGCTTGTGACATTCCTGCTGGGGGGAGTTTAATGAGTGGCCCAGATTCTAGGAACAGACCCATGAGATTAGGAGGTGGAAATACCCCAGTTTGTGAAACAGAAAATAACCCTCCTACATGGGGCTAGGAAAACTGACCAGACTCCCAGTGCTGGAGCCTGACCTGACTAAGCAGTGGCTGCTGTGAGATATGAAGGGGACACCCACTAGTGAGGTTTAGGGGAGATTCCCCTCCCTTCATATCCAGCTCTGCACAATGAGGAGGGTGTTGGGCTTCCTACCGGAGATCTCTCCCTGGTCCCTGCTAGGGGCTCCATCTCCTTTATCCGTCTGTGGCTAGTAGGAGTGTGATGGATCTGCTGGGAGAGAAAAGGGACTCTCTATTCGTCCCCTTAACCTGGTGTTTCCAGGATGCTCTGAGTGGGGTGGAAGTGGGACTCTGACTGTGATCCACCCAGAGCTTGCATTTGATTGGCTTCTCTCCCCCACAAATAGTGGGGCTGTGAGTGGGGCAGCAGGTACTGAGTGTTGGACTCTTGCTCTTTCAGAGGCCAGTGACCTTCGAGGAGGTGGCTGTGTATTTCACCAGGGAAGAGTGGGCTCTGCTGGACTCTGCTCAGAGAGCCCTCTGCAGAGACGTCATGCAGGAGAACTATGAGACTGTGACCTCGCTGGGTAAGGGTTCCTGTCACCTCATTTCTTGGAAGGGGAAATGAAGAGATATGGTTCACGCCAGCCCCACAATGCCACCTCTGCTCTGTCCTGTCTCTGCATCACCCCAATATGCCAGGGACCCACACACTGCCACAGACCCTCCCCTGCTGCAGAACACAGGAACAGTATTGCACAGTGTCAAATATCTCCTGTTTGCATAAGTAAACTTCTTTGAGATGGGGCAAGCACATCTGCATGCAGTGTTATGCTCCTACAAAGCACACGGGATCTTTATAGAGGAAGGTAAATACACAGCATTTATTGAGAATATAACAGTTAGCATATGCTTTTTACACACACAGACACACACACTCTCTCTCTCACTCTCTCTCTTCATAGTTACTGGTCTGTTGTAGCTGAAGTCAATCTAATGGCCAGATAGATTGAGCACGAGTGTGGGGCTGGGCTCTTGTCGGTCGCAATCCAATGCTCCGGGAGTGTGGCAAGATGAACCCAAAGTCCCATGGCCAAGCACCCTGGTTCTTATAGGGTTTTTTCCTTTGTTGAACTCTATGGATTTTGCTGTATCAGTTTGTGATCGGTTACTTCTTAACTGGTGTAAACATTCCAGTGCACCTTCGAGAGGGTCAGCCTGTCCTTTTGTTCTGATTTAATCAATTGTCCTCAGGGGTGCCAGCCTTGACCTCAGGGTCATCAATCTGCCCTTCATTATGGATGCGCGTTGTTGATTCTTTGATGTCATTTAAGTCTCTTGACTCCTTCTTCCTTGACTCTGGCTATAACAATGGCCTTTACACCTTCTCTTTTCCTGATGCATACATCCTCATTCACACAAACCCACTGAGAATACAAACAGTAGTATTTTATATCGAGCAAAAAGGCATTGCAAATGAAACCTTGCCTTCAATGTTTCTCTAATCTACTTAACATAGACACAATAGAGAATCCTGTCTCTTATTTACTAAACCTTAAAACAAAGACATGTAGATTTAACTAGAGTGCCTAATTTGTAATACATAGAGGAAACCGTAGTAGACAGTGTAACTTATCCTAAAACAAAAGGTGACCATAATCAGTCAGAAGGATTGTTCTGGTCTGTCATTCCTTTCTGCTATTCAAACAGGGTGGCTGACAGGATGAAATCAAATCATACATTAAATTCTCTCAGTACATTATAAAATCCAGCTCCCACAGCCGTATTCGAGATGTGGGTGCACCATAGATTTGTATACAGGCAATATGATATTTTCTGTCTTTTCTATCCCTTGCTTAATGATTCCCAACATTCCGTTCGCTTTTTGACTGCTGCTGCACATTGCGTGGATGTTTTCAGAGAACTATCCATGACTCCAAGATCTCTCTCTTGAGTGGAAACAGCTAATTTACACCTCATCATTTTATATGTCTAGTTGGGATTATGTTTTCCAATGGGCTGCACTATGTGCTATCCTGACATCTAGTACTGCTGAGATCCTGCATTCAGTACTATCCCTGCCCTTCCTGTTCCCTTTCTCCACTGAACCCCACCAGCCCATGGTTACTGTCCCCAGCTTCCCCAGGACTCTCTCATTGTCTCTGGACCTCTCCGTCAGCAAGAAGCAGTGGCAGGGAGACTTGCCCTCTCTCTGGAGTCTTGGATTTCTGGGACATGGATTTACTTTCTCTGTGTTTTGGGAGCCTCTTTGAAATTGAGTGTCTGTGACATTAACCACAGTGCAATCTGGAGTGTTGAACAGCTGTGTCCCCTCAGTTTCCCAAGCTGGGGTGACTTTTACACTGTTTTACTGTGAGAGCAGCCGCTCCTGGGCAGTTAACACACAGTCTCCAGCATGTAACTCGCTCCCAGCTACACAGTATTTAGTGCTGCTAGTCAGCGACCCAGGAGTTACAGTGCAGCACAGGAAAACCCCAGAAAAGTCTCTGCTCCCAGACTTCCCCCAGAAATGTGCATCTTTCCCTGTCCAGCACACTACTGAACAAGGCAAGCTCATATGACGTCTGTCATTTCATCAGTGGAAACTGACATGCACCAGCCTTGTTATCCCATGTAGATGAGGGGACTCATCCCTGCGGCACCCCCTGCTGGTGACTTCTGGGAATTAGCTCATTCCAGCTCCCGTGCACCCTCTGCAGGCCGGTGATCCGCCTGTCCTCTGGCCTCCAGTGTCCCTCCCTGGACCTGGTGCCCCTCTTACCAGTAACCCCTCAGTCTTAGGGTCTCCCCTCCCCAGGGAACTCCCACCCACTATTCCCACCTCGGCTCAGTATAAGGCCAGTCATCGTCTAGCCCCACACCCTGGGGCAGGCTGTAGTATCAGCCACTCATCACTGGCAAGGAGGGTTTGGACCTGCTGCCTTTGCCTACCGCTGGGCTGCCCTCTGCAGCCCCCCAGTACCTATTGGCTTCTGCTAGGCCACAGCCTGGGGCTTTCCAGGCTGGAGCTCCCCAGCTCCTCTGCCTTTCCCCGCCCCGTCTTCACTCAGGTACCCTGTGTCCAACTCCCTGCAGCCGGGCCCATCTCCCTCCACAAACAGAGAGAGACTCTATCTGCCCCTGGCTTCTCTGCCTTTATAGGGCCAGCTGAGTCTGTTTGGGGTGTGGCCCCAGCTGCAGCCACTTCCCCCAAGCAGCCCTTCAGAGCAGGAGCGGACGTCCACCCCGCTACATCCCAAATGCAGTTTCACTTTAATCCAAACACGCTAGTTGGATAAAACAATAAAACAAGATTGTTAATTACCAAAAAAAAAGATTTTAAGTGACTACAGGTAACAAGTCATAAAAGTCAGAATTGTTTACAAAAGAAATGCAGATAAACCACAAATAAATTTGTTAGTCTCTAAGGTGCCACAAGTACTCCTGTTCTTTTTACAAACTAATGTGTAAGTCAGGGGTGGGTAAACTACGGCCCGCGGGCCACATCCGGCCCCTGAGCTCCCGGCCGGGGAGGCTCCCCCATCCCCTCCCCTCCCCTGCTGTCCCCTCGCCCCCGCTGTCCCACTGCAGACTCAACATGCCACACCCTCAGCGCTCTGGCCCACCACTCCTGGGCAGTGCTGCAGCGGTGGGGCTGCGAGCTCCTACTGTTCTGAGTGGCATGGTAAGGGGACCGGTCAGCGCTCTCCTGAGGGACCTCGAATCTAGCTCCGGCGAGCCGCGTGGCTGTGGTAAGGGGGCCAGGGCCAGGGGGTTGGATAAGGGGCAGAGAGCCCTGGGGGGCAGTCAGGGGACAGGGAGCAGGGGACGGTTGGGCGGGCGGTCAGGGGATGGAGAACTGGGGGGTTGGATAGGCGTAGGAGTCCCGGGGTCTGTCAGGGGGCGGGGGTGTGGATATGGGTTCATATCCAGGACCCCCCCCCCGACCCAACCCCCCTGCTACCGGTCCCTTGACTGCCCTGACCTCTATCCACCCCCCTGCCCACTGACAGACCCCTGGGACTCCCACACCTATCCAGCCCCCGTCCTCCCAGAACCTCCGCCCCATCCAACTGTCCCCTGACTGCCCCCCGCGACTCCCTGCCCCTTATCCAACGCCCCCACCTCCTTACCATGCCGCTCAGAGCAGTGTGTCTGGCAGCCACGTGGGCCACGCAGAGCCAGACACACTGCGCAGCAGGAGCGCACAGCCCCGCCCCGCAGGAGCACTGCCCGCGCGGTGGTGTGGCTGCGGGGGAGGGGCTAGCCTCCCCAGCCAGGAGCTCAGGGACCGGCAGGACGGTCCTGTGGGCTGGATGTGGCCCGTGGGCCGTAATTTGCCCATCCCTGATCAAGGGCATAAACCTATTGAGTCAGCAAGACATGCAGGGGTATGTCTGTGTGCTGAGACTTCCGAGGCTTTTCCATGCCCTGTGCTGTGAAGCTTGTGTTTGGGACACAGGAAGTACAAGCCACATGGCAAAAGGAATATAAAGGGCAGCTGCATCATCTCCATTTTGTCTTCAATCCCTCTTCCTACCTCTGGAGCAACTTCTCTACAAATTGAAGCCTGGAACAAAGGACTGAAAGACCCATTGAACTTGTGGATGTGTTCCAGACGGACTTTCAAGCCAGCAGCTCAACAATACTGCTAATAACCTGATATATAGATTTTGGAATGCATCTCACTGCTTTTCCATTTAACAACTTTTTGTGTGTCGTGTCCTGTCTTGTCTTTCCATGCTAAAGGATTGGCTGGCAGTGTGGTCTTTGGGTAAGATCCAAACCTATAGTGATCTTGTAATGTGGCTGACCTTTTGGGGTCAGAAAAACATTTTGTATATGAGCAGAGTTTTTAAATAACCTCTCACTGTACTGGACCTAGGTGCTGATTGGGAGTCGGAGAACTGGAATGCAATAAAGGGGCCTGTGTGATTTCTTTTTTCAGCTTCTCGATAACCCGTGTGTGGGATCAGAAGCACAGTTTGTGACTGGTCGTTGAGTTTAACTTCAGTGTTAACCACCAGTTTTGGGAGCATCTGCTCTCCCTTTTTCATCCTGCCCTGACCCTGGCATTTTCAGTGTGGACTGCCCCAGGCACACCCGTCACACTAAGCACTGAAGTTAAATTAATAGAATGTTTTTTATGACAAAGTTATGAAATCAAGTGACCTCCTTTGTTTTCTTTCATCTGAGCAGGGTTTCCAATTTCCCAACCTGATGTGATCTCCCAGCTGGAACAAGGGGAAGAGCCATGGGTCCCAGACCTCCAGCATTCAGAAGAAAGAGAGATCCTGAGAGCTCCCTGCACAGGTGAGGAAATATTAAACCAACTCAGAATCTGTAAGTGCCTGAAGGAAACATCTGGGATGCCCTACAATGCCCTTGGGAGGTCTCTCAGTTGAGTATTGTCCCTAGCAGGGGTCGTATCCTCAGGGTAAATATAGCTCATGGCTTCCTGTAGACACTAGCAGACACCAGGCAGTAGCTTCCTCCCTTCCCCCTGTGAATTTGGATGGGATGTGAAGCCTGAATTGATCCCCTCCTCTCTCCTGTTTGGGGAAGAACTTGGGGGAGTTAAGTTCCTGATTTTTATTTGACCTCTCTCCAGCACTTGTATTGGTTTGGCCTTCCCCTTTCCATCCGTGTTTGAGGTTTCTGTCTGTATCACAGCAGGTGACGCAATGGTATGTGAGAAAGAGGAGGAGAATTCTCAGCAGGAAAATGTTGAGCAAGTGGATAAACACAGAGCATTATCACAAAGATCGAAAAGGAATGTGTCCTGGAGTCATAAGCCGGAAAAATCCCATGACATTCAGCACAGACCAGAAGGAGAGCAGGGAAACCAGCCAGGGGAGAAAGTGGGTAAATGTATTTCCTGTCAGGAAACTCAGAAGGACCTCAAGGAAACCACAACACAACAGGAAATCCTCAGCAGAAAGAGAAAAAATACATGCAGTGAGTTTGGGGAAAACGTATGTGATTACTCCATCCTTATAAAGCATCACAGAATCCACACAGGGAAGAGGCCCTATGAATGCACTGAGTGTGGAAAATGCTTCCCTAGCAGCTCAGCCCTTTCTCAACATCAGAGAATCCACACAGGGGAGAGGCCCTATGAATGCAGTGAGTGTGGGAAAAGCTTCACTAGCAGTTCACACCTTTCTCAACATCAGAGAATCCACACAGGGGAGAGGCCCTATGAATGCAGTGAATGTGGGAAAACCTTCAGTCGCAGCTCACACCTTATTAGGCATCAGAGCATCCACACAGGGAAGAGGCCCTATGAATGCAGTGAGTGTGGCAAAAACTTCACTAGCAGCTCAAACCTTCTTACCCATCAGAGAATCCACACAGGGGAGAGGCCCTATGAATGCAGTGAGTGTGGTAAATGCTTCAGTAGCAGCTCAGGCCTTTATCAACATCAGAGAATCCACACAGGGGAGAGGCCCTATGAATGCAGTGAGTGTGGAAAATGCTTCACTGACAGCTCAGCCCTTTCTCAACATCAGAGAATCCACACAGGGGAGAGGCCCTATGAATGCAGTGAGTGCGGGAAAAACTTCACTAGCAGCTCAAACCTTCTTACCCATCAGAGAATCCACACAGGGAAGAGGCCCTATGAATGCAGTGAGTGTGGCAAAAACTTCACTAGCAGCTCAAACCTTCTTACCCATCAGAAAATCCACACAGGGGAGAGGCCCTATGAATGCAGTGAGTGTGGGAAAAACTTCACTAGCAGCTCAAACCTTCTTGCCCATCAGAGAATCCACACAGGGGAGAGGCCCTATGAATGCAGTGAGTGTGGGAAAATCTTCAGTCGCAGTTCACACCTTTTTAGGCATCAGAAAATCCACACCGGTGGGAGACCCTATAAATGCAGTGAGTGCGGGAAAACCTTCTGTGGGCACTTAGCCCATATTAGTCATCAGAGAATCTGCAAGGGAGATCAACAACATAAACACCTCTAGGGCTATCAATACTTTTTTTTCTGTAATAATTTTCCTGATTCCCACATAGTAACTTTTAAAGCTGTTTGAACTGTTTGCAGCATGGTTATCCCTCAGTTTGACCAGATGAGGGGCCTATTTTTGCCTTTTGCAGTTTGCCCTGTTTTGAGGTGGACCCATTTGTCCTTTCTATCAACTCCATTATCCCATGAGTAATTCTAGTGTGCCCTTCCTATCAGGAACCAGGGAGCATCACATTTATACTATTCTTCCTATTTCAAAGTTATTGTTAGTCACCAGTGATACAGATTGTATCATTGCCACTTGTTCTCACGTTGCTCTGGGTTGTGCTGAAGAGCAGATATAATGGGAATTTTTCAAATTATAGTTAAATGAAGAGGAGCAGGGCTGGAAAAGAAAGTGTAATTTCAGCCTCTGTGACACTGGAAGGAGATGGGGAGACGCAGAGATTCCCTCCTTCCCCATCACTGCAGAACTGTTACCTTTTGTCTGAGCCATGCAGAGGTTATCATCATCACATTCTATCCATCTACTTCTCAAAGTGTCCTGAGGACGAGTTCTCAGCTGTCTGTGCTTGGAGATGATGCTTTGACTTCTTTAATCCTATATCAGAGTCGCTCTGACTGGAGATGAAAGTGTCAAAGACCTGGAAGGGGAATTCAAATGGATCCCAAACACAGTGTGCTCATTGGGAGTTTAAATCCCAGGTTCCATCTATTGGTAAAGCCACTTCTGGCAAGGTGAGTGGTTTTGTCCCCCATTATAGCAATGCTCGGATACTAAAAATTTTGTAAATAACATAACTGGCTATTGAGACAGTGCTGAGTGAAGTATGTTTGAATGGATCAGAGGAGAATGTGATGGGAGAATCTCTTGTCCTGATTCTGAATAATCAGATATAACCTGCTCTGGAATTTCACTTCACACTTTCATTGCCATGTATTCTAGCTCTCTGTGATGTGGGTTTCTATCTTTCCTGAAGGCTGTTTGGTCACTCAATTGGATAGTAGTTCAGTTTGATAGGATGTAGCGCAGATTTATTGGAGAATTTAAGACAAATGACTATTTGCTAAAGTCATCATTTCTCACTTCAGCTTTGCTTTTTCCCCATCCCTGCATGATGTCATGGAGAAAGGTTGAAGTGCAGTTCTGTCAGCATTAGAGAACTCTCCAATTTACTGGACAGGCTAACAAAGAAACAGCAGTGATTTAAAATCTCTACTCAGAAATGGTGAACAACAGCAGAACCCGAACTAACTGAAGGAAGTGCATATGATCACTGTGTAGTTCAATTGTTTAAGTCAATATTGTCCCAGATGTTCTGGGGAGAAAATTCTATGCTAAGTGATTTTTGAACTAGGCACAATGCCCATGTATTTGGTTCCAAAGCCTTTGTAACCCAGGCCCTACAGAAGTTCTTTCCTAGCTAATCTTATTGTATCGGAGATGCTGCCCTTCATGATGCAGATGTTGAGGAAATAGAAGTGGAGTTTTGTTGAATTTATCCTTTGCAGGTGCTAAAAATGTATATCGAATCAAATCAGTTTTGGAAATCTAATAGCTGCAGAAAAATAGCTTTTTTTTAATAGAAACTCCAACTCTGGTCACTAATGAAGATTGTGATCCAGCCCTGTATCCAGTCCCTTGCCTGGAACTGTGCCACCAAATTAAAGAAAAGCTAGGCATGTTTTGGTAAGCCTCACTAACACTACTGAGATTTGGAGTGGTTTTGTAAAGGATTCTACTTCGGAGAAGTGTAAATTTACCCTAACCAAGACCAAGGATTTGGAAAGAGCTGGGGCTGAAAGAGTCCACATCCCGTTCTTGGTTTCCACCCCAGTAAAGGAAGCTATGGTGACCAATGACCCAAGGAAAATTGTTTGTACAACTCCATTTCCTAGTTCAGTGTCACTGATTACAGTTCCAAAGGATGCCAGGTTACATTGAGAACAATCATCCTTTACCATTTGGATCCAAAGAGAGAGAGCTTCAAAGGACATTCCCTCCCGTGGATCCCAAACTGGCTGCCTGATTGGGTAACAAGGACTTCAAGGCTGTAGAAATGATGGTAACCAATGAGGCAATGAATGTATCAGGCTCCAATTTCAGACTTCTGGATACTCGCATGTTGAGTTCTGATTCTATGGTTTTGTGTCTGATGCTGTGGCTACACAATAAAGCTGATGTTGGTGCAGCTGCACCAATGTAGCTGCGCTGCTGTAGCGCTGCTATTACAGACGCTTTCAGCCAATGGGAGAGATTTCTCCTATCGGACTTGATTAGTCCAACCCTCGCAAGCGGCAGTGGCTCTTTTGGCAGGAGAAGTTCTGCTGCTGATGTATAGCTATCTACACAGGGGGTTAGGGCTGTGTAACTACATTGCTCAGTGGTGTGGATTTGTCACACGTTGGAATAATATAGTTAACCGATAAATGTCTTTAGTGTAGACCAGACAGTTCTCTCTTGTGTTTTATGCATTTACATCACTTCTCTATCTTCTCTCACTTCGAAAGATTAAAAGTGTGACACGAGAGGTATTTTTCCTCATGATGCAAAGATTCCCACATAGGAGACCCCTTCCACCAACACATACAGCAGAAGATCCTGAGATATATGAACTCACAGAAGTGGTTGGGACAAACCACATCTTGAGCCAAGGTTCAGTTGTTGGCAATGGGCATTAGAAGAAAACTTAACATATATGATAAGAATTTGTGATCTTTGAATATGTTTTTATCATCTATTAAAATGAGATTATTGGTGAAGTTATTGGTTAAAGAAGAAGAGACTAAATGTGTGATAATCTGAAGTATTTTGGAAAACTGAAAGTTTTTTTTTTTTGTTTTGATAGTCGTACAGGAAATGGTGGCTAATCTTGAATAGTTAATTTGATTTAATTTACCCCCTGTAGTATAAAGAGTTCTGGTAGAAAACCTCACTCCAAAGGTTGGGGTGGGAGAATGTGTGTGAGAAAGTGTGTATAAGAGAATATTGGCCCAGTATAGATTTTAGTATTTTGTGTTTTCAAATAGAATTTATTTTGTTTAGTTTCTAAGTCAATTTCTATTCAAAGGAAAGCTACTCGAGGTGACAAGTTGTATAAATTTTTACCAGCTTAGACTGTAAGGGTCACTGTCTTCCCCACTTCTCTAATTTGCAAAGGAAAGGCCTGACATCTGTCACAGGATGTGTCCATCAGGTAGGACAGCTGCACTCATCAACCATCAATATAAAGAAAAAGACTGAAATCCATTGCCTTTCAGGTCAATAAGCCATCTAAAGGCTGGTCGATGTTGAAAAGCTGTGTTGGCAGAGCCACATCTCTCAGGGTGTGAAAAGTCCTCTCCACTGAGAGAAGTAGTTAATGTGACCTGAGCCCCAGTGTAGGCAGTGTTGGGTTGTCAGAAGAATATTTCCAGTGTTTGAAGTGTAGACACAGCCTTAACATCAATTCCAATTTTGACCCATCTCCCTATGTGTGAGAAAGTTACTCGTATGGAGGGCTGAGCCAGCTGTCTGCTCATCTGGTTCCTCAACTGTAGCTACAGCTCTTAGTTCCCATGAATGCAAAGACTGAGAGAAATGGAGAGTTCCAGCCATTGTCATTTTAGTATCTTATTGTTCCTCTCTCTGTTTTTTGTGCTGGCCTTTCTGTTCTATCAGGGGGTGACTGTATAGCTCAGTGCATCTGTGACAAAAGCTCATTGGTGCCAATTGGCAAAGGGGTCACTGTTCTTCACAAGCAACTCCTGTGTCAGACCTGACAAACTCCCCACACCTAATACACTGCTTTTATGATAGTTATCCAGGAAGCATAGCAGTGAGATCTCTACTGAAAGCTTGTAAATTATTGATACTCCTCCTCACTGCGAGAGGTGTGTACGAGGCATGGTTAAGGAGTAATGTAAGTACATGGAAAATTATGCCCATATGGTATTTTTGTGAAAGTGAGTCACCCCAATCATAGGTCTTGGTGGGGACGGCCCATTCCAGTGGGAGGGAATTGGCACCTCTCCCTTGCTAGCCAGTTATGTGATGTATTGCTCCATTGTCAGCCTCTGCACCAACCCAGAAAAGCCAATGGAAAACCATCAAAGACAAATTACAGACATCAAAACCCTGTGGAAGTGACAAGGACAATATGAGAATGAGGAGATCATCCTTTCTGTGAATAAAGACAAAAGACTGATTCAGTTCATAACAGGGTGGAGAAAAACACTCTGGGTCCATTCACCAAGGAGATTCCTAATGACCAGTGGCACTTCATGAAAGGCAGGGCCGTGGCGCCTAGGGACTGGCAATCAGTGAAATTGACTGAAGTGTGAGGTGAGACTCTACTTAGATAGGAAAGCTAACTATTAAAAAATGTAGGTTGCCTTTTCTGATTTTGTTTAGTTGGTAACAGTTGGTTTCCATCACTCACATTTGTTTGTTTAAATCTCTATCGGTTGTTAAATAAATTTCTGCTTGTTTGATAACTATACTCAAGTGCGGTGTGAGATACAGTAGCAGTGGTCCACAGTAAAACTAGTAACCTGGGACATACCATTGTTGCATCGCAGGCGTACATGAACAAAGCTCAACAATCAGTGTGATTGGCAGCAAAGTCATTTATTTCTCTCCAGCATGCTCTTATATACAATTAAGGCCAAGCAATCAAGCAATTGCTAATTGGTTAATAAGGTACACACAGGCACAACTGTAACTTCATTGGGTAATTGCCATTCTGTCTAACCTTCTAATTTATTATCCTGTTACTGCCTACCAGCAGATAAGAACTAGCCTCATTCTAGAAACTTGCATATCAGTTTCTCACACTCTCATGCACAACAATCCCACACCTCCCCCCTTTTCTCATAATAAAAAAGGGAAGGCACAGCAAAACATTCCCAGCTCATAGCATCACATTACTACAATCTATTACACAGCAAAACTAAAAGCAAATCTAAACACCAGCGGCCTAACTAAACCGTAACAATATCTTCCGCAGTGCCCTACTTTTACCTATACATCCCTCCTCCAGGTAATGCAAGTGGCCCAAGGGGCCAGGAGGGTTCTGCCTGCTGTCGCGCCCGAGGACGCAGCCAAGGCCGGACCCACTTCGCCGGAATCCACCTAGGACCTTGAAAACAATCTCAGCTAGGCCACCTGGCATTCCCCTACTTTCTCATAACAACTTTATCTCATCCCTCTATTCTTGTAACCACGCTGCTGTAATTTTCCACCAAGGCAGCATAGGGAAGATGCAACCGAACATCTCCCCCCTATTCTTAAACACAAAAAAAAATTAAAAACATCCAAGAAACTACTCCAAACTGTATAGCAAAAGGCATGCAAAACAAAACAAAAAAAAATAGTATATCTTATGCTACAAAACTCACCTATAACCATGCAATTCATAACATACAACACCAACAACATCAAACAAAACAAACATAAATCAACAAAAATAAAACAAATAAATGGTGTAAATTCTGCAGGGTTCCCCCATACTCTATTGCACACCATCTTGTGACAAATTTCTGTTACCAATTCATCCCTCATATGTCAGGTGATCAAACTGACACTGAGGGAGCGGGGGTCCTAGAGAAAACACAACATAAACCACATAAAAATCTTAACAACAGAACAATAATTCTGGCCAGAAAAACAAACATCACAAACAAACAAAACATAAAACACAAATTTTAACTCTATTAATAAATGCATGGTACACTAAAATCTATGCAGCTAGCATCAAATTTCTTTAATATCTAAAAAACAAAAGCAAGTCTACCCCTACTGGGCAATCAATCATTACTTAAAATATACAAATACCCTATATAGCTTGCAGGCAAAACAGGGGAGTTACTTCATCAGGTAAATCATTTACATTAATACAATTGCTTCCTAGCTTACTTCTAAAATCCAAAGCTAATCACAGCTTAAAAATTCTTACTATTAACTTCTACTTTTAAACACTAAAAAAAAAAAAAGACATCACCACTTATATGCCCATAAAACCTAATACAATCTCAATTACATAGCACTATATACATTCTTCAGCTAATGCAACAAAATTATTTATGGCCAAACAATTGCAAACTAATTTCTTTGCCTAAATTTATTACAAACATTTAAAAACACCAAAAACTTTTCTTTTAGCATTTTACAAAATTCAGCTAGTATTCCCTTCAGCAACCACAAAATTAACCTTTTACTCTGCCTTAAATTACTTGCTTGTACTTTAACAACAACCTTTCTCAACTTAAATCACCATTCCAAGTATCCCCCTGAATATTTGAAATTCCCAAGCTTTTGTCTGTAGCCTGGCCGCCTGGGCCCGATCCTTTTTTCCTCTTCAGATTCTCTGTCTGTTGCCTACCCGCCTGGGCCCAATCCTTTTTTCCTCTTGCTAAACCGTTCCTTACATAAACACCAACTTATTCCACTATCAATTTAGCTAGGAGGGTGTACTTCTTAACTAGCCCCCCCCTTCTAATCTCTACTGCGAGCAATTATCTGTACTTTCCCACCGTGGGGGCTACATTTTTATGCATAACTTTAATTACAACATGTGCATTCAACCTATCTATTATAATATTGACTACATCTAATATCAAGCAATCTACAACAGCCAATAATCAGCACATAACACAAAATTAACAAAACCTAATAAGGCTAACAAAAGCACTTTACATAAAAGTACTTCGGGTTACATAAATTCAAAGCCATTCTCCCAAATTACCTAAATTTATGCCTAAATAACCCACAACTCCCCCCTTTGAGAATACTCAACAAACCTTTTGGCCGAGTTTTCTCAAACTCTAAAAACAAAAAAACAAATAGGCTCTAAAAAATTGGGGTTAGTAACGGGGGAGGGGTAATATCATTTACAATCCAATTGGGGGGGGCAATACATGCTAAAATTTTATCCAAAACACAGGGCGCAGCCTGTAGAATAAACCCCAAAATCCAATCAATACCACATTTTTTAGCAGGAGTCCCAAATTTCTTCCTGCCAGTGTGCAATTCTTTGTTTCTTCACCAGGGTCAGTTCTCAATGTCCTTTTAGTCAGGAATTTCTGGACTTTGGCAATATCAACAACGTGAGTGTTTTTTCTTCTTTTCCACCACCGTCGTGGTTCAGCTTCTATGGGGGAAATAATCAGGACGTGGGGGCTGCAGCGGACAAGGGAAAGATTAGCCAGCACGTTACCTTGTCCTTTTTCCCTGCTATTTAAAAGCACAATGGAACTAAAAAATAATTAGGCCAATCATCAGTAGGAAAATTCTCCTGATGTGAAGGGGTCTTTTGCAATAAAATCATGGGTCCAGGCAATCAGTCTCCTGGTTGCAAAAATGGCAGGGCTGCTAGGATCTTTGGGCAGCTCTTCCATACCTGTGAAAGGAGACAGCTAACACAGTCCGTTAGTGCCTGGCAGGATTTTGCAGCTCTCATTAGCTTTTTTGGGCCCAGTCAAGCTCTCTTTAGTCTGGGCTGTTCGCCAAGTCTTAGCTGTTAGCAATATGTGTCCTTGACTGGGGCGAGAAAAGAATGAGCTTTTCTTCGGTTAAATCATCCTGTTCCTTTTCTTTCCCTGCTTGGCTTCTTTTAAACTGTAAATCCTGTGTCAGAACACCCAGCTGTTGCTGCTCATACCGGAGAAGCATAACGGTTTTCCCGGCACTGTCCCAGGCTTAGACCAGCCAGCGTAGGACGCCTTCTTCGGGCTCCTGCCAAAACAACTTACTTGCTTGTAGGTCCGAGCGACCTCCGGGGCTACGGCACGAGCCTCTGCCTGCGCCGTGCACTCCAACGTCTTCCCGTCCAGGGCTCGCTTCCAGCGGAGCACCTCCTCGTCCTGTGCCCGAAGGCCGGTCAGGAGGAGCCTCCCCAACTCCCCCTCTCTTCTTAATAAGTAAATCAGTGCAGCAGGGGAAATCTTTTCCCCCTGTCGGTTCATAATGTGCAAATAAAGCTTCTGTGTTATCTTTTCTTCAGCTGATACAGCGGTACTCACGTTAGCTGCTCTGCCCTTCTCCACCGCAGCTTATAGCCGCCCTTCTCCTCCGCGGCTTATAGCCGCCGCTTTCCTCCGCAACTTATAGCCGCCCCTCTCCTCCGTGGCTTATAGCCGCTCTCCTCAGGGCTCAGGTGCGCCTCTCTTTTCGGACGCCCGGGGGCTTCTCAAGCACTCCCCACCGCAGCTCCTCCGCTCGCCTCTGGGCTCAGGCTCCTGGCCGGTCGCCTCTGGGCTCACGCTCCCGACACTATCATCATTAGATACGAGTCACGTCGGGGTCCGGGGGCTTCTCAAGCACTCCCTGCCGCGGCTCCCAGCCGCCCGCCTCTGGGCTCAGGCTTCTCCGCCTGGGTCAGGCCACCGACACTTTCATTCGATACGAATCACGTCGGGGTCACCATTTGTTGCATCGCAGGCGTACATGAACAAAGCTCAACAATCAGTGTGATTGGCAGAAAAGTCATTTATTTCTCTCCAGCATGCTCTTATATACAATTAAGGCCAAGCAATCAAGCAATTGCTAATTGGTTAATAAGGTACACACAGGCACAACTGTAACTTCATTGGGTAATTGCCATTCTGTCTAACCTTCTAATTTATTATCCTGTTACTGCCTACCAGCAGATAAGAACTAGCCTCATTCTAGAAACTTGCATATCAGTTTCTCACACTCTCATGCACAACAATCCCACATACCATTGCTTTGGGCAGAGAGAATCTGGGATTTCTCTGAGTATCTGGTGATCCGGGCTGGACCCCAGAGGGGGACACATTGAATGAACTCAGGGGTTAGGGTGGCTGCTGTAGCTCAGAGGAGGGTCCGTGAGTGCCTGACGGGCTGGGTGAGTTTGGTCACTAACATCCAGCTGCCAAATGCAAAACTCCCTCTTCCTAGTGGAAGGTGGCAACAAGGAAACTCTCAGCCCTCAGCTCCCTGAGAAGGGTCACAATGTGTCTCTATTTTGATTCACCTGTCAAATTCACACAGGGAAAGCTCCCTATAGCATAAAACTCTGCCATATGAAATCATGGAACATGTGCTCTTCACTCTGTGAAAGCATGTAAAGAATCCAAGCGCTGGAGGGTTGGGTTTGGGTCCAGAGTGACCTAGACAAATTGGAGGATTGGGCCAAAAGAAATCTGAGGAGGTTCAACAAGGAGAAGTGCAGAGTCCTGCACTTAGGAAGGGAGAATCCCCTGCACTGCTACAGCCTGGAGACCGACTGGCTAAGCAGCAGTTCTTCAGAAAAGGACCTGGGGATTACAGTGGATGAGAAGCTGGATATGAGTCAACAGCACCCTTGTTGCCAAGAAGGCTAACAGCAGATTGGGCTGCATTAGTAGAAGCATTGCCAGCAGCTTGAGGGAAGTGTGTTCATTTCAAACCTGCAGCTTATTCATTTCATGTGGTGACCCCTCCTAGTTCTTGTGTTATGAGAAGGAGTAAATAATACTCCCTTCCTTGGTCCTTTAAAAGATATTATGTGACCTCCTCCCCCTTGTTGTATCCATGTTGGTCCCAGGACATGAGAGACAACACCGCAAACAACAAGGTTCAAAGTCAATGCACATGGGAGAAGCATCTTGTGTTTCATTCCTTATGTCCTAGTCCCATCGTGTGGCCATTTCCTTTTCTTCCTTTCTGTCAAAAGCTTTGGTGTTTTGCACAGAAACATTATTTCCCCAGGAGCAACTCAGGAGTGAGGGCTGCATTCCTGTGCCAAACAGTCACTAGAAGGGGGCAGACAAAGGCCTTTAGGACGAGGCGTCCGTCACTGTCAAAAAATCATCTCCCTCCTGTGGTTCCGCGGGCAGCAGGAGCAGCCGCAGCTCGGTGGCCCCTGGCAGCAGCACTCCTGGGGTGGCTGGAGCAGCAGCAGGCCCCCTGGGGCTCCCCCCCCGCCGGGGCAGCAGCTGGAGTGGCAGCAAGTTCGCAGGGCTTCTCCCCTGGTAGCTGGTGCTCATTATCCATCAAGTAAATCAAAACACTTCCACCTGCAAGTGGATTTAGCCCAGGACCCTCAGAGTCAGCAGCTCTTACACCCCCCACTGCGCTCTCTGGTCAGGTGTCCTAGCGCCGGAAGCCTCCTGTTTAGATCCTCAAACAGCATTTTTGCAGTGGAGGGGGGGGGGGCTGAAATTTTGGACTGGACATTGTAGCTCCACCGTTATTTTATTGAATTGCTTCAAAACAGCAAGTCAATAAAGTCTCCTAAGGGCCAGGCTCTCTGCCATGGAAACAGCTGCCCCTGCTCTCCAGGAGTCTGTGCGTTCCACCCAACAATGTACAAACCTCTGCACTGAAGGGGGGTCAGACAGTGACGGTAACACAAATCTTCCCACTATTAACCCAAGTCCCTTCCTTCCTTTAACCCAGGACGTGCCAGTCAACTGTTAGCCATGGTGTTATCTTCATCTTAAAATACCTCTCAGGACATTTAACAGAGGACGTGAAACCCCCTCCCCCGAATGGCTCCCTGTTGAGGCGTTGTACCATACCTGCCCCTGGAGCCTGTCTGGTTTTATATCCTTAGAGCTTTTTCTCTTCAAACCCCTTATCCCAATCTATAGGCCACCTCCACATTTCAGAGTTTAGAATTTACTCTCCTCACCCTGGTATGGCACTTTCCATGTGACTGAGACAAAGTGAGGGGGGGAAGCTCTATGGCTAATGAAAACCGATGCTTTGGGTGAGGCCTGAACTCATAACCCCAGCAGTGCATCTCCCTCACTAGCCAGGTGTGCCCCTGTAGGTGCTTCATAGACAAGCTTGGGAAGTAGGGTAGTTACCTGGGTGTGTGAGTAACCACTTGGGTGACCTAATTGAGAGGCTGATGGTTCAAACCCAGGTGAAAACAGAGGTAGTTTTTTTTTTAGTGATGAGACTCCAGTACATTTTAACAGGCAGCAAAATGCCTCAATTCTGGTCTAGCCTCATTGGACAAGCATAAGTGGTACTTTTGCAAGATGCATTGGTGGTATAGTGGTGAGCATAGCTGCCTCCCAAGCCGTTGACCTGGGTTCAATTCCAAGTCACTGCAGGGATGTGATGTTTTCTCTGCTGGGAATGGGTTTAATTTCAGTCACATTGTATCACCTTAGCAATGGAATGAGAGAATCAATGTCCTGCAGGTCATTAAACACCCAGGGGAAGAAGAAAGGGGTGGGACTGTACAATGAGCCGGTGGAGTCATCCTGGTATTGCAGTATTTGGGGTTTTTTTACTTTACTTCCCTCTCCCTTTTAGACTCAGAGCCCTTAAGGTCAGAAGGGACCAGTGTGATCATCTAGTCCGACCTGCTGCACCTTGCAGGCCAAAAGACCCCACGCACCCACTCCTGTAATAGACCCGGGAGGGGAGGCAGCTCTGTGCTCTGCCCCTACCCCAGGCAGAACATGGAGGCCCTCTGCTCCCCTCCCCCCATCAGTGTGCAGAGATGTGACAGCAGCACTGAGGTGGCTCCCTGCCCACTCTGCCTCTGTCCCTCCGTGCCACTCCCAGAAATGGCTGGCATGTCCCAGCATCCCCTGGGGCGGGGGGAGTGTCTCCATGCGCTGCCCCTGCCCCGAGTACCAACTCCGCAGCGCCCATTGGCCAGGAACTGCAGCCAATGGGAGCTCTGGGGGCAGCACCTGCAGGCAGTGGCACACAGAGACCCCCCTGGCACGGCCCACCTAGGAGCTGCTGCCAGAGGGTTGTGTGTACCGGTCACTTTGGGAGCTGCAGTGCCCGGGGTAAGCGCCACCCCTCCTGCACCCCAACCCCCTCCCCCAGAGCAGAGCCATCACCCCGCACCCAAATTTCCTCCCAGAGCTTTGCTTGTCTTCCTTTCACCCAGAACCGTCCTTCTTCTCCTGGGCTGCAAGTAGCCATCCCTGGGAAGCCAAGAGGCAGGCACAGGATTCTACCTCCCAGCAGCCAACCGCACCTCCCCAGGCTTTGCAGAACGACTGGTGGTGCTCTACTAACCCCACTTAGCCGCACTGAGGCGCTTAGCTTCTGCCCTGCCTTCCTCAGCTCGACTTTCCTCTTTTGCCCCATTCCTGCCTCACTCCCTCCTTTGGCAAGTCACACAGAGGAGGCAGCAGGAAGAGCCGGACGCCATAGGCCAACCTCCAAGGGCAGAGGAGACCAAGCCACAAGGCTTCAAAAGGTGCCTGGCCCAGATCCTCTAGCTTTCCCCTGCTGATGCCAAGGCTTTTTCCTCAGCTCATTTCACCACCCTCTGCCATGCAGGGGTTGGGGTTATCGCAGGTGTTACCCAAAATTGGGCCAGCTAGTCAGCGTAGGAGGGACTAATGACCCACCAGAGTTTGGCAGAAATCAGCACGTTTATTATATTGATAGCTAAGCTCAAAAGAAGCGGGGGGGGGGGGTCACACTCCCTGGATTCTGAAAGGTAAGTGTCCCACAGTGCCGTGATGGATGGTGTGATGAAGGTAAGTCTTCCTGAGGCACAATGAAATGCAACGCAGAGAACCACTGGCCAGGCGGTCCGGGCAAAGGGCATTCACTGGAGGTACAAGCTTGTGAGTGCTCTCCTGAGCACAGGGTCCCTTCCCCTTTTAAGGGCCTGCACCTCATGGCCTGCGACTAGAGATGACTTGGCTGCATCTGGTTGGTCACACTCCACCTTGGGCAGTGTCCATGCTCTGGATGTGTGATCGCTGCCTAATTAGCGTCCCAGACACCTTGTCTACCTGGGAGCTCTTCTGCTCTTCAACCAGCCCATTCATCCCACCAGCATTCCAGGGGGGAGCGGGATAAATGACTAAATGAAAGAGTAACATGGCTTTAGTTAAAGAATTTTAATTGAACAGCTGTTGCATGTCCACCCTATGCCCCTGTGTCACCAGAGCACATCCATGCTAGCATCTCTTGGATTGCCACAGAGAGCAGTGCACTGTGGGTAGCCATCCCACTGTGCAGCTGGCTGCAGGGTGCTTTGGGAAGGGTTTGCCATGCCTCACGGGCTGGTACAGCATCACATGATGCAGGTTTCTATCCCATTGTTCAATGGGCATCCTACTAGATTGCCAGCTGCTTTTCAACTGCAATGTGTGTGATAGGGTAGAGAGCATGTGTGGGGGGGGGGGGGGGAGACAGTGTGTGTGTTGTGGAAGAGTGAGTGTGTCACACACTGTCTCTAAGTTCAGACAGCTGCTGGAAGCAACCAGTCCTGAGGCAGGGGACAGCCCCGACATCAGCCCCCTTCTCTCCCTGGCTCAGCTCAGCACAGCACTCTCTGTCACATACACACACACACTGCTGCCTGCTTAGCTCTGTGTCAGGGGTGCTGGAACAGGGGGTTTAGAGGGCCATGGTCCCACCACTCTTTACTGGCTGTTAGGACAAATGATGGGGGGGGGAAGGGTGCCGGCGTGGGGAAGAGGCGTCTGTGGGTGTGGCCTCGGGGGGAGAGGTGCTGTGAGTGGGGGTCCTTAGGGAAGGGGTGTCATGGGGGTGCCACAGTTCAGACAACGGTGGCCCCCCCCACCACTGTAAGGAAGCTTCTGCTGCCCCTGCTCTGTGTTGGCAGAGCGGGAGAGAGCAGCATCCACGGCAGTGATTTGCTCTCTGGGGCTCCGGCAGGGGGGCCCGGGAGGTGATTTAAAGGGCCCAGGGCTCCGGCCGCTCCAGGGAGCCCTGGACCCTTTAAATCACCAGCCTGGGGAAGCCGGGCAGGGCTGGCACAGCGTAACGGCTCTTGCCGGTACCCCATACCGGAACATACCGGCTTACTTTCACCTCCGGAAGGTCCTCACATGGATCAATAACTGGTTAAAAGACAAGAAACAAAGGGTAGGAATAAATGGTCAGTTTTCAGGATGGAAACAGGTAACTAGTGGTGTCTGTACTGGGACCAGGACTAGTCAACATATTCATAAACGATCTGCTAAACAGTGAGCTGAAAAATTTTGCAGATGATCCAAAACTACCGGCTTGCTGCCTAGAACGAACGCTCCTTGAGTGGGGTGATCCACAGGGAGTAGCTCAAACCTCCAAAGTGCCTGGCCAGGGGCAGGACATTAGCACAGCAAGGGAGGGGTGTGGCAGTGACATCACAAAGGCTTTTGCAGGACCTCAGACTATTGGTCCAAGGTGTTGGGGAGGTGGTGACCTCACAGAGAGATGCTGACATCAGCCAGGCAGGAGAGGGGCGAGGGGCCAGGGAAACCTCAGAGACCCCTGTGGCTTTGCTTCAGCAAGTCTCCTTCTCCAGGTCTCTCTTTGAGGACTGAGAGAGAATTCGGGTTCATGTACATGAGCACCAGGAGGAACCTCTTTCGAGTTTTCTTCTTCCCTTTTCCTGATTTTACTGGAAAACAGCCGTCCCTGTTTAGAAGGTAAGAGCCTCCTCGAGGTTTGAAACCTGTTCAGTCTGATCCATTTGGTGAGAGTTGAATTCTAGGCATGGAAAACACGAACTTAAGGAGCCAGAATTTAATCCACACCTGGGATTTTTCCCTTAGAATCACTGGAGTCATTAGGGTTTGTCCTTTTTGTTTCACCTTTTCCTCCATCCATCCCTTCCTCCTTTCTCTTTTTCTCTTGCTTCTTTTGTCCTTTCACCTGTTCCCCTCCCAACACCAGGAACAGGATGTGTGTGTGTGTGTGTTGCGGGGGAGTGCTCTGCAGCTCCCACTGTGGAAGGCCCACCCAAAAATGTGGGGCTGAAATAGTGCTGGGGCAGTGATCCCCACCGGTGACCTGGGCCATCCTTTTGGGTTCTCTGGTGAGAACCCTCAGCCTCCTGTCCTCAGTCTCTACCCTGTTTGGCTGAGCAGGGGGTTATTGACAGGGAGGAGACTCAGGTCCTTGTTGTTCTCTTTTAAGACCAAGGAAATAAGTCATAACCTGTTATATGTTTGACAGATTTTGCTGCTTTGCTGCATTAATGGTCTCTGAGGAGTTCATGATTCTCTCTAACATTGCAGTTCTCCTCAAATACTTGCTGAATAATTACTGTGCACTGTTGTTGGTCTGGAGCTCATCCGAGAGCACTTTATTCAGGTCATTCAATGTGTGAAATTCAAGATCTGACAGTCAGTTTGAAAATCAGGGCTCTTGGGTCCTATTCCCAACTCTGCCACTGGCTGGCTGTGTGACCTAAGACAAGTCAATTCTCCTTTCTCAGCCTTTGCTTCTCCCTCTTTCAAGTAGGGATAATAATGATCCACTCCTACCTACCTCACGGTGGGTGGAGGATGGGGATCCATTGGAGAGCGTCACTAGGAGTATCAGAGGGGCCGTGTTAGTCTGGATCTGTAAAAGCAGCAAAGAGTCCTGTGGCACCTTATACACTAACAGACGTATTGGAGCATGAGCAACTGCACATGGCTAAGCAAAGGGAACAAACCCCCAATCCCCCCTGGTCTTTGGGAGCCAGGTTTGCGGTGGGAATCCTGTAGTTCAGATGACTTCAAGCCTGGGCATTGGGATTATTTACCAGTTTCACTGGCATTGAGGCAATTTTGTGCTTACAGCTGTGATGGCCGAGTGGTTAAGCTGTTGGCGTTGAAATCCAGGTTCAAATCCTGCTTGCAGCGAGGCCTGTGTTTTAGCCAGTCCCTCACCCGGGCAATACCTCTGTACAACCCCCTGAGACACTCTCAATTCTCTCCCCACCCCCAGTAAATCCTGTTCTGCTCCTTTCATAGAGATCCCTGGGACACCCCCTCACACTGTGTCCCTGAGGGGTCAGGCAAACTCTCAGCGCCTGAAGCCTCTGCCACTTACCTGGTGCCCCATAGATCAGCCATAGCCCTGGTTCTGCTCCTCTCTCTAGAGTGTGAAAGGAGCCGAGTCAGCGACTCCATGGGAGCTACGGGGCTGCAGAAACAACAGAGAAAAAATAGGTGCTCAGCGCCCACTGGCAGCCAGCTCCCGCCCCCCACTACAGGCCTTGCCGACAAGCTCCTCCTCTTCCCCTTCAGCACCTCCCACCTGCCAGTGATCAGCTGTTCAGTGGGGTGCAGGAGGCGCTGGGCAGGGACGGGAAGAGATGGGACAGGGTGGGGGGTTGGGGGAAGGGGTGGAGTGGGGGCAGGGCCTGGGCAGGAAAGGGGGTATTTGTCCCACACCCCGGATCCCTCTAGGGCCGGCCCTGAAGGGAAGCACTGACTATCACAGTGACAATACAACTGACCAGCCTTGCGGGGGAGGCTGAGGGAGATCTGCACTCACCAGGTCTCTTCTCTCCCCCACGGTGAGCCAGACACTGCTCTCTCCTGGCTCTCACTCTAGCAGCTGGACGCCAAGGAGCCATTTCCCCACAGGAAGTGCATCGAGTGCCCCTGTGGTGCTGGGGGGGCTGGTGCTGCTGCTGCCTGTGGGGCTGGCAGGGGGGCTGATGTCTGCACAGACTCTCAGCTGCCAGGCCGGAGGGGGCACTTGGGACCTTACCAGACTGGCTCAGTGAAGACGGGGGGTTGACAGAGCAATACAGACGCTCTCCAGAGCACGGAGCAGCAGCCGCCCATGCAGCCAGGCAATGAGCATTTCCCACAGCCTGGAGCTGAGGGGGAGGCGGCAGCTGCTGTTCCAGCTCCTCGGGGACAGGCCCTGTCAGCCAACAGCCACTTCTTACTCGCCACAGCTAAGGGCGCCGGGTTCCTCCGGTGGGGGTGTGGAGCAGCCGTTCGTTTTCCTGTCCGCACTCCTCTGCGGTGTGAAAATCGGGGAGGGGAGGCAGAAGCCCCACTTCCCTCCAGAAATGACGCCCAGTGGGGGAAGCCAGGACAACAGGGTGGGGCGGCAAGTGGTGGCCAGACTCTCACTGCCAGGGTCTAGTCTAGCTCAGGGTCCAGCTCAACTTCCTCCCTGTGCCACTGGCCCCCAGTCCCCTTCCACCACCAGGTCAACCCGGGCACTAGGGCAGGAACAGGGTGAGGCAGCAAGTCAAGCTGAGCAAGGCAGGCAAAAGCGAGTCTTGTCTTCATGGGCCGCTCACAATGACGTCCTGTTTGTGTGCAACTGCTGCAAAAACATCCCGGGCAGAGAAGCAACAGGCCAAAATACTGCTCCATGGCTGCCAAAGTAGCTTAGTTGAGAGAGCATTAGACTGAAGATCTAAAGGTTCCTGGTTTAATCCCAGGCTTTGACAGGTTCTTTTATTCTCTTTGTACAGGGGGGCAGCTTGTTCTCTGGCAGCCCAGTGGTACTTGCACCCAAGGTGAGCAGAGCTGCTGTGGGGCAAAGCAATTTTGGGGGCCCCTTCCATTAAAAAAAGTTGCAACATTGTATTCTCATGGGGCCCCTGTGGGGCCTGGAACAAACTTCCCCACTTGCCTCCCCTGTGGGTGGCACTGATGGTGAGTCTCTGATCTTGGGCTCTGCAGTAGGAAAACATAGAATGGGCTTCTGCCCCTACTTGGCCCACCTGACTTTTAACAAGGAGAGATGGGATCTGTCTTTCCCAACATGGCAGGAAGACAGCAAGGCAGGGTGACCCTCAGGAATGGTGCCAGAGGGCTGCTGGGCAGTGACAGGCAGGGATTGGGGATGGAAGCTCCTCTGTGCAGCTGAGCAAGGGCAGTACCAGGGAAGGGGCATCTGTAAAAGTGGCCGTGTGGAAGGTGGAAGGGATTTGGGGGCCCAGGAGGAGGCGCTTGATGTTCAGTGCCTTGGAGCAGCTGGACTTGGCCATGGTGAGTGTTCAGGAAATGCACATTAACAACTCTAGGGTAGCTCAATAGGCAGAGGGTGATTGGAGGAAGGGCCTCCTGGCCAGGGAAGAACGATGGGGCTGGAGTCTTGTTTTTCACATTCGCGGTGCTAGTACAGAAGGTGGTGGAGCTCCAACCAGGGAGGGCATTACTGGTGGCTTTGTGCTCTGTGGCACTGGTTACTGCTATATTAGTGTGTATGGTCCCCAGTTAAGGCATGAGAGGGAAGATCAAAGGCTCCCTTCCTCTGGGCTGCATGATGTTTGGTGTTGGGGGGGATTTTAATTGTGTCAGCCGGCCTGAGCACCGCTGGTCCCGTTTTCCCAACCTTCAGAGGAAACATTTTTACAATGAGCACTACCTGGCGCAGGTCTGTAGTGAGGTCGGCTTAGAGGAGCTCACTCCAGCCACAGAGGGGGTTCACCTTTCTGCGGGGACAGACCAGGACTCGCATTGACCGGATTTATGCTTAGCTTTTGTGTCTTTAGCATGTTGCTTCTCAGATTCTTTCTTGGCCTGACTTGTTACACTTTGACACTTAACAGGCCAGAGTTTGTGCACCTTCCTATTATCCTCACTAGGATCTGATTTCCAAATTTTGAGGAATGACTTTTTGCCTCTAACGGCCTCCATTACTCTGCCATGAACCTAGAGTGGCGTTCTGCTGGTCGTCCTATTGTCGCTTCTGATTTAGGGCAAACGTTTCATCTGAGCCTCTAATTGCGGTGTTTTTAAACGCTCTGCATGCTGCTTGCAGGCACCTAACACTTGTGACAGCAGCTCCTTTTAATTCCCATCCAACCATCTGTACTTATGCCGATAGGTCGACTCTAGGTCTTTAACTCTGAGCGGTAGCTGAGAAGATGGTAAATGGGGCAGAAACCCGTTCGACAAACCTCTTCATTTCCTTGTATCAGAGGGGAGCCGTGTTAGTCTGGATCTGTAAAAGCAACAAAGACTCCTGTGGCACCTTATAGACTAACAGACGGTTTGCAGCCTGAGCTGTGGGTGAATACCCACTTCTTCGGATACCGCTCAGAGTTATTCTTGCATCCGAAGAAGTGGGTATTCACCCACGAAAGCTCATGCTGCAAAACGTCTGTTAGTCTATAAGGTGCCACAGGATTCTTTGTTGCTTCATTTCCTTGTTATTTCCTGACTTCTTTATTCATCCCCTTTTCCTTATTTCCTGGGTGAGGCGGCGGCCTGCCAGGGAGCTCCCCGGCACCTCTGGCTGCCTGGGCTGAAGGCAAGAGGCAGGCCTGGGCGTGGCGAGGGCCTCCTGTCCTGGCCTGAGGCTGCAGTGCTTCCTGGTCCCCTTTTCCCACCACCCCGGCAGGCGGCTGCTGCGGGAGAACACGAGGGAGGCTCTGGGGGCGCTAGGCAGCGCTGTGTGTGTGGCTGTCAGGGGAAAGAGCCGAGGCTCCGGACTCGACCTGCCATTGACTCGCGTGGCTCTGCGCGCCGTCAGCCGGGGCGGGCCAGGCCGCGGACGTGACTCAGGCTTGGGCCGCATGGCCGCGCTTTCCTGATGAGGTAGAACCCTGGGTGTCAGGTCGCTGTGCAGCTTTGATCTAAACTGACCAGCAGCCCACAGCCTCCCCCTGGGTCAGCCCCACCTGGTTACTCCTTACAGGCCGACCTCACCCCCCTTCCAGTCCCGGATTCACCCCCTAATCATCCTACTACCACTCAGAGCCACAGCCGTGGAGGTGCTGAAGGAGGGAGGTGACTCCAGGGTGGGGTTCTTCTCTAACGATGGCTGGCAGAAAGGTGGTGCTCAGCTCTGTCAGCGACCTGCCCAGTTGCCTCGCTGCCAGGGGATACAGACATTTCTGTAAGGCGATTAAATGGGGTATTTGGCTTCTGAGTGAATGTGAGAAATGTGCAATTATGAGAGGGAATTTCCATCTACCTTTCTACTGCTCTTCAGTGGCCTAATGGCGAAAACATTAGCTTCCTAAACCAGATATTGTGGGTTCAAGGCCCATCCGGGGTGAAAAACTCCTCTCTTCTTGTATAAAGTACTGGATCTTCAGAACAGTCCTCCAGGAACAGAATCTTCCATTTGACAAATGCTTTCTAAACCCATCAGTAGCAAACAGTTAATACTAGTGTTTGTCTGAGAATAGAGTGAAGGGGAGTGTTTACTCCGACACAGACAGAAAGAGCAAGGCTGTTCTGAAAGAGAATGGATCTGTCTGGAGACAAAGCAGCCCATGAGACTGAGCAACCGTGTGAAAAGAAGAGGTTCAAATATGTTAGGTGTTATGTAGGTTGGCCTGGCAAATTTAGCGCTTGGCTACACTTGCAGATGTAGAGCGCTGGGAGTTAAACCAGCCCTCGGAGACCACAGCAGGGAAAATGCTGCTGTGTGTTTACTCTGACAGCTGCAAGTGCACTGGAATGGCCACACTAGCAGCTCTTGCAAATGCCACAGAGAGCAGTGCACTGTGGTAGCTATCCCAGTGTGCAAGTGGCTGCAATGTGCTTTTCAAATGGGGCGGGGTGGAGTGTGTATGTGGGGGGAGAGACAGTGTGTTTTGGGGGTCTGAGAGTGTGTCAGCATGCTGTCTTGTGTGTTCGGACAGCAGCAGACCACCCCTCCCCCCCCGCTCGCGCACACACACACACCCGGCAACATCGGCCGCAGCAGTCCCAGTAATGGTTGCTTTGTCCCGGAGCAGATAAGCAGCCGGCTGTCGGAAACAGAGCTTTGAAAGGGAATATCCGCATGCCGATTTCAAAACAGTGACCACAGTGGGCACTTGACTTCAGGGGATTATGGAACGTTTTCAGAGGCCAGTCACAGTGCAGTAATACAACACGTCGTCACACTCACACCTGGGCATTTCAGCCGAGGCAAAGTGAACTTTATGCTTCTCATGGAGGTGGATTACCAGGAGCGCTCCAGCTGCAGAGCCCAGGTGCTCCATGTGCCTTGCGAGTGTGGACACCTCAGGAGTTAGGGCACCCGGGGCTGCTTTAATGCGCTCAAACTTGCAAGTGTAGCCAAGCCCCTAGACTTGCGACCTGACACCCAGGGTTATAAGACAGACATAGTGACCCCCTTACTGGCCTTGGGGAACCCCAAACCCTTGTTACTAAGGGCACTGAGGAGTCTCTGTCCCTTAATAACTTCTGGGAGCTCCCCAGCAGGCTGCGGGCGTCAGCCGCCTCCTGCCTCACAGGTTAGACTCTTGGTGCTGTGCCAGCCGCCCCCTCGCTTGCAGGCCCAGTGTGAGAAGCAGGAGGCCTGGTGCTGGCAGAAGAGGGTTTTGATTGATCCACCTCTGTGTGCTGGGCACAGGACGCTTCCACTGTGTCACTCTGCTGGCTTTTCTTCAGCAGCGCCTAGCGGCCCTGGCTCCAGCCTAGTGCCTGGTGAGCTCTGGCACTGGCAGGAAGCGCTGCAGGGTGCTGGGCAGCGGCCCTGGCAAACCAGCTGCTGGTAGGTGTCTCTGTGGTATCATGGGTCAGTGAGTTCAGCTGTTAATGGAAAGGAGGGGGGGTTATGCTCCCCCAGGGATGCCACTGAAGGCTCCTCATGGGCTCCTCAAGGTCTGCTGGGAGCTGTGATGTCCCCCTTTTGCCGCCTCGAAGGCTCCCTCCTGGACACAGTGGATTCACCTGCTGCCTACAAGAGTGTGGGGGCCGCGCTGCAAAAGCGCATCTGCCAGCAGCCGTGCCGGAGGCTCAGGTTTAATCCTCAAGGCCGAGTGCAAAACCTTCAGCCGGGAACATTTCGCTCCCTTCCCGCCTCCGCCCAAGCGGCAAGGGAGAAGCGGAGGAGACAGGCCGGCTCAAAGACGCCTCCCTCCCACTTCCCTGTACGCTGTGCAAAGCTCTTGGCCTGCCTCATGCCTCGTCAGGAAAGCACGGCCATGCGGCCCAAGCCTGAGTCACGTCCGCCTGGCCCGCCCGCCCGGCTGACGGCGCGCAGAGCCACGCGAGTCAATGGCAGGTCGAGTCCGGAGCCTCGGCTCTTTCCCCTGACAGCCACACACACAGCGCTGCCTAGCGCCCCCAGAGCCTCCCTCGTGTTCTCCCGCAGCAGCCGCCTGCCGGGGTGGTGGGAAAAGGGGACCAGGAAGCACTGCAGCCTCAGGCCAGGACAGGAGGCCCTCGCCACGCCCAGGCCTGCCTCTTGCCTTCAGCCCAGGCAGCCAGAGGTGCCAGGGAGCTCCCTGGCAGGCCGCCGCTTCGCCTCAGCCACCTCTTGCCTCATGGCCTAGGCTCTTGGTGCTCTGCTGGTCACCGCCTGGCTTGAAGGCCCAGAGGGAAAAGAAACAAGCGCTCACCTAGCAGAGGATGGTTTCGATCCAGCGACCTCTGGGTTATGGGCCCAGCACGCTCCCGCTGCACCACTCTGCTGGTTTTTACACCCTCCCCCTGCCACCCAGCTGCCACTATCCAGATTAGTGCCCTACGTGCTCTCGCGCTGGCAGACAGATGTGCAGGCTGCTAGGCTGCTGCCCTGGTCACAGGATTTTACAGCTTCTACAGGGCAAAAGGGATCTATTTGGGGTTTGGACCCCATTGGGAGCTGGGTAGCTGAGTGCCGGAGACGGGAGCACTTCTTAAACTGTTTTCAGTTAAGCCTTCAGCTTGTGGGGGACGAGGTTCAGCCTTGGATCCGTGTCTGCAGCAGGCGAGCGCATCTGGCTATATCCTCCCCCCCTCTCGCTGTATTAGCAGACTATAACCCGGAGCGAACGCACACGCCTTGCAAAGGAACAGGAGCCGGGATCTCAAACAAAAGTCAACATTTTATTAAGATGACGTTCAAAGAAAAAAATGTGTACGGTACAGAGTTTAGACGTAGAAGTTTCTGGTGCTCAGGGAACAACGTACAGCTTATCCAAGGGGTGCGAAGTTCTGTTTAAGATCGGGTGGCGTAAGGAATACATAATCTGCAATAGCCCCAACTGGGGGTAAAAGGTTAACGTACAGACTCTGAATTAGGAGGGTATGTTGTCCATAGGAGGGCTACTGTTCAGGTGTGGAGTATAACAAGCAGATTTGACGATGAGGATGGATTGACCCATGTTTGGTGAGGTTTAATGTTTGGTGTTTTGGAATCTTTGCCACAATCTAGTTGAGGCAGGGTCAGTATGAATTCTACCCTGCCATCTGTTGGTGATGTGTTGTCAAGGCCTTTTGGGGCTGATGTCATTTGCATGGTTACACCCACCTCAGGTTGCATGATGGGAGTGCTTGTCCAAACAGTCATTTCAGGTGTTGTGGGATCCCCAGTCTCTTTCTTATTGGGGCAGGAGTAATCCAGTGTATTTTCCTGTTGATTTCGGATCAAGGACAGAGTAACTGTACCTGGCATTTGAGGCCTGAGAGCGTCACCCTGTCCTGGAAAGTACTCACCATTAAGGGGCATGGGTTCCAAAGGACAAAATGGGGTGGGAGGTAGGAATGGATGTTTGGTGGTCTCTTGCAGGTGCTGGTCCTTTCTGTTGTCCCTGGTGTGGAAAGACAGAGGTGGTTTTGAATCCTTAAAATTGTTGTTTGTGCTCCAGTTGCTTGTTGTAAGCTTGTGCTGTTAGATCTCTTTCACGGTGTCTTTGGTCCTGAGAGGTAAAGGGCTGCTCTGTGTGTGGTGTTATGGAGTGAAGTAGCAAGCATTAGTTTCAGAGATGGTGCGTGTGCCCCCCCCCGCCCCTCCTCCGGTCCATGAGTCTAGTATTTGCATAAACCCACCCACTGACTATTGACTAACAATTCTGCTCTGCTTTTTCTTCCAGCTAAACTATTCTGCCAGGTTTGGCTTTTATGTGAAATAAGAGACAACCCACTAAATTGTATCTAAAATGTACACTTAAGCATCAAAGTTTTTAAATGTTCTCTATCATAAATAATTATATTTTTTAAACTAAAGCAAGAAAAAATCATAAAATCTGCATTTAGAAATTTTAAAAGAAACCTAGTATTAAGTGCAAATATTGATTTTCAATCTCTTTTAATTCACTCTGCTTTGGAACCCATGTCCCTTGTATACTGAGTTTCATGTGGGTTCTGGTGAGTCCAGAAATCAAGAACTGCTAAATTCCGTTCTACTGTCCTTGATTCATATCACCAGGTTCACTACACTTTGTTACTCTTGCCCTAATAAGAAAGAGATTGGGGATCCCACAGCAGCCAAAATCACCATTTGGACAAGCACCCCATCATGCAATGCGGGGTGGGTGTGACCATGCACATCAGCAACTAAATGCCTTTACAACACAACACCAACAGATGGCAGGGTAGAGTTCATTCTGACCCTGCTTACACCCTCCCCCCAGCCAAGAATTGGTGGTCCTGATAAATCACACTCCCTGTTATACCAACTCATTGGTATTGAATGCTGAAGTTATGGCTAGCAAAAGTAGCCACCCATCTCTGCCCTGTAGCATCCAGCTTAGCCCTTGTTAACACATAAGTCAGTGGATTGTTCTCTGTTCATACCTGAAACTGAGCAGCAGACAAGTAGTCTCAAAATTTCTCAGTGATGGCCCATTTCAAGGCCAAGAACTGCAGCTGGTGGATGGGATAGCGAGTTTCGCTGTCTGACAGTTCTCAGCTGGCAAAGGCCACAGATTTACATTTGCCTTCCACTTCCTGGTACGAGAGTGCTCATAGGCCCTCCAAACTGGCATCAGCATGCAGGATAAACGGTTTGTTTGGGTCAGCAAGGACTAGGACTGGCACATGATCAGGGAAATAATGATTTCCCATCAAGCCCTGTCACATCTCTCATCCCGCCATGTCCCCAATGGAGAGGAGAGGAGCCCCTCCCCTGTCCCAGGCCAGACACACCAGATTTGTGGGAATGAGATGTTCATGGTCCATTCCAGACCAAACCAAACTGCTGGCAAGTGGTGATTCTTCCTCAGTCAGCTCCTGTTAGAGTTGTTGGTGCAGCGGGGGAGAGGTATTTCTCATTTAGTTCTTAAATGCTCTGGGGTAGGGGGTGTTTTTCTTACTTGTATCTCAAACTTTTCAACCCCCACCATTTTTTGTTCTAGTCTGATCTTTTCTTTCTCATGTTTAAATTCTCATTTAACTGGCTTTGTTCCAGAGATTTCACATCCCAATACTATGACCTAAGCTTGAGCTCTCTACTGCCCTCTGAACCAATCATTACAAACCAACCCTAAAGCCTTCACCACAAGAGCCAGTGCCCTCATCCCCCTGCACTCCAATTCTCTGTCCCATGTAGCCTGATTTAGGGTGTACTAATAATATTAATTTGGAAAATATGATGAAAATTTAATTTATTAGCTTACATTTTATTTAATATAATTGAGTTACAAAGTTACAGTTGCATTACTGCTATTCAAAAGATACATATGGCATTATATGCAACAAAGTTTTGGTTAATATACTCACACCTTTCCTTGATAACCTGGTGGTAAGAGACACAGGACCAGCCTTGCAGTTCAGGTTTTCAATTCTTGAGTGAAAGATGCAGTGCTTAGAAAAAGCTAATGTTACTTAGGGTTCACTTGACTATGTTAAACTTATAATCAAAACCTAATAAACAAATAAAAACTTAGGGAAACTGAGCTTAGCCGAGTTACTTTGAAACTTAAAGTTTAAGAACAAGTACAGGCACCTACTGATAGTAGATAGACAGAGAGTGGAGGAAGTAAGTTAGAATGATAGAGCGACGTGCTCTAGCGAGGTGGGTTACCTCTTTCATAGGGCACAAGCGCCGGAATCCTTCCTCCTATGCCCAAATTTCATTCCCATCCACAAAACGTTAGGGTACGCTTACTTCATAGGCTAGTATGTTTGTGCGTGTTGATGACATGTACATATGCACATAAGTTCCCTCTTGGTGTACCTGTTAATTCTGTGGGTACAACACTGAAAAACCCCTTATGCCATTCTCCATTGTCGATTGGTCTAGACAGGCGTGGGTACTTCTCTATTTAAGTAACAAGATAAAGGTCAAGTTTCCTTTCTGAGTAAAAGGTCACAATATAGATATGCTCACTTTGCCTTAGCTTAACATACAGGATATGGCCTGTAGGTCATTGTAAGTCATGTGCCCCAGCCCCCTAATCATTTTTATTGCCCTCTGCTGGACTTTCTCCAGTTTGTGCACATCCCTTCTCATGTGGGTCCCAACCCCAAAAGTACTCACATTTCACCCCAATGGCCCCAAAATGTACATAGGGTGCTGCCATGGTCAAGTCACTCCCCAGCTCTCCAGTGGAGCCTGCTGGCAGAGAACAAGGTGAAAATTAGCCAGGACATCACTCAGTCAATTCCCTCTGCTCCCAGCAGGGGGTATCGAAAGCTCCAAGATCGCTCACTTCCCTTTCTCTCATCAGCTTCAGGCCCCAAGGTTACAAATGCACAAACCAGTTGGGAGTCTCCCCTGAGCTCAGGGGATGGGGCTACTCTGAGGGGATGGACTTGCACACTTGGGATACTAGTGCAAAGATACAATTTCAATTTCTCATAGAGAAAACTGAGGGCAAATTATATTTGGTAAAAATCTTATTTAGTGAAAGGAAAGCTGCAGTGACAGCCTGGTTACTGGGATGCAAAACACTTTCCTCCTGGGAGAAACAAGAAGTTAGAATTAGACATTTACATTGTTTGTTCCAGTGTTGGCAAAGGTTTAATTTTGCTTCTGTGTAGGTTTGTTTCAGGCTGTGACCGTTTTGGTTTATTGGGTTGTTTTGTCTTTTTTAGTTGGAATGGAGCTTTTAATTGACATTTGCTGGCTTGAATGGCTGACCTGCAACACCAGTTTTGACATAATTCTACATATTTTATACAGATTTGGCCAGTATTCAAGGATTCAATTCCTTTATAGGAGGCTTTAGTGGTCAGGCTTATTTATTTTATGTTATTTTTCTCATCCTGCAGTAGCACACCTTTTTGATAAAATGTTGAAATTATTAATTTATGGCATTTGTTAGTTTTTGTTTTTAAAAACAAAGTTTTTCTTAATGTTTGGGTTTTAAATTAAACATTGTTTATTTCAATTTTTCATTTAGGTTTTGGTTATTGATGGGATCTTTAAGAACTTTGGATTTAATACTAAAATTAGGACAGATTTAGATTATTTAAAGTAAACCCTGTTTACTATTTTATTTTAATAAAGGTTGTATTGCTCTAAACCCTGGCCGAGGGGAGGGAGTGGACAGCTGGAGTAGTTCATGGGAGGGCTGGTGGAGCGGAGCAGAGCTGTTCATGGTGACGGCTGCAGCAGATCTCCATGGAGAGGCAGGGCAGTTAGCCTCAGCCCACATAAAATGCCCCTTTACACCCTGTGTGCCCCCCCCCCCCATTTCCACCCAGGCTGGGGGGGGTAAAACTGCAAATGAACTTTTGAACTCTAGGGTGGCACTGACCAGGGACAGAGACTTTTGGGGTTGTTGGACTTTGGGGTGATTTGGACTTAAGACCCTGAGGGGAAAAGGACATTGCCAAATGTACTTGGAGATGGGTCTTTTGCTCATGATTTGTGTTATAATCCTGTTTGTGGTGTTTCCCCCACATGATGCCACATTGTTTCCCTCCTTTATTAAAAGGATTTTGCTACACTCAGACTCTGTGCTTGCGAGTGGGGAAGTATTGCCTCCTAGAGGCGCCCGGGGGGGGGGGGGGTAGATAATTGTCCCAGGTCACTGGGTGGGGGCTCGAGCCGGTTTTGCATTGTTATTGAAACAGAACCCCTGGATAGTGAACCCGGCCCTTGTTGCTGCCAACTCGGAGGGGCAGAAGGGTTCCACCAGCAAACTATTAGCAGACATTTAACAGCTATTTTCTTCACCAGTTTAGCCTTTTTTTCTGCTTTGTTTCTACATCAAATACATTACTCACAAAACCCCATGCTTACAATGCTTAGATATCTTGCTGTTCTTTAGCTGTTCTAAACCTCCTCCATGTTCCTGAATGTATTTTCTGGCAAGGTTTTCTAAAGCCATGCTATGGGCAATTCCAACGGACTCTACTCTTGCCCTTACTCCACTCACCTTAACCCAACATAGAACTCATTTGAATTCTAACACTTCACTAGCTTATGTAATAAACTAGAATGAACGTTCTGTTGCTTTATTCTGTAACTGAAGGCATCCTTTCACAGAAGGAGGAAACAATACCCCAAACTGGTTTTCTACCTAGTTCAATAAGTCCCAAGTAAAAGATGGGGGCATGTTCCCTCTCTTCCCTTGATGGCTCATAGCTGATTGAAAGGTCTTTTCCCTCTGTCGGGACCTGCCTAACAACTGGGGATACTGAGGCAGATGGATCAGAGGTGCACCCTGGGAGAGTTGTGGGGACTGAAGAACTATACAAGTTCTGAGTTATTGCAGCCTCTTGGTGGCAATTAATAAATCCATGTATTAACTGCCCCACCACCACTCAGTGTTGATCAGCGGGCCCGTTGATACTGCTTATATTTTTAAACGGTAACAGTTGTTACAACTTCAACCTCCAGCAAAGCCCCTTAAACACATTTAACAACATCACTACTATTTTATCTTGCAAGATAAAGTTCAAAACTGATACATCAAAACTAAGTTAAACCACAAAACAATGGAAATACTGGTCTTGCTGCCAAGCTGCAGCCACAGGAAATCAGGTTCCTGTGTTCTTAACAGTGAGTTAGCAAGACACACAACTCTTGCTCTCTAACTCCTTGTAACTTTAACTCTTTACTTATGTCTCAGGTGAGATTTTCAGGGGGTCTAAGGATGCCTGGAATCCCTGTCACACACTCCTTGAGACTCCTGGCTGGCTCACCAGCCTGTAGCCGGATTTAAGGTGTACTAATATATAGTTGGATAATATGGGAATTTAGTTTATTAATGTAATTTTATTTGATCTTAATAATTAAGTATGGGTTTAGGCTCACCAATCTGTTTGATCAGAAGATCAAAGTTTTGTCCTGAATCAGTCTGCACAGAATTTATAAAGGACCCTCAGGGGTATGACAGGAAACTCACACTGAGACAGATATAGCTTTAAAGACTTTTTATTAAAATCAATATTAGTAAGTAAATGGTAAAATACTCAAAAGTTACAAAGTTACAATTGCATTACTGCTATTTAAAAAGTTACATATGAGAATATAGTATTATATGCAACAAAGTTTTGGTTAATGTACTCACACCCTTCCTTGATAACCTGGTGGTTAGAGACACAGGACCAGCCTTGCAGTTCAGGTTTCTCAATTCTTAAGTGAGGGATGCAGTGCTTAGAAAATGCTAAGAGCTGTTAAAGCTGACTAGGGTTTTACTTGGCTAACTTAAATCAAAACCTAATACACAAAATAAGAATAAAACTTAAGGAAACCAAGTTTAGCCTAATTCCCTTGAAACTTAAAGTTTAAGATTCCATTCCTCACCCACAGAAATATTAGAGTACAGTTAATCCATAGGTGCACGTGTGTGTACACACTGATGACAGGTATGTACGCATATCACTCTCTTGTGGTGTACTTAGTCTGTGGGAAGACCCCTATGCCATTCGTTATTGTGCATCAGGCTACATAAAAGTTCGTAGACATAGGTGTGGGACACACACACACACACACCCCTCTAATAAAGTGCAATCGTGTTCACCTTCCCATCCCTGTGCACATGTTCAAGGATTTAGAATGCCTAAAATGCCCAGAAACAATTTATATAGCAGCTCAAATGGAGTTTTCTTCAACTGCTTCGATGCTAAGAAATAGCTGTTGTCAGCAGGGGCGGCTTTAGACATTTTGCCACCCCAAGCACAGCGGCATGCCTGCGGGAGGTCCACTGAAGCCGCGGGACCCACGGACCCTCTGCCGGCACGCCTGTAGGAGGTCCATGGGAGCCGCGGGACCAGCGGCAGAGTGCCCCCACAGCCGATTTGTGTGATGGGGCCATGAGCCGACCCAGGGTCTCAGATGCCACCAGTGTGGTACTCTGCTCTGTTCAATGTTCAGATCAGTTGGCTGCATGCATGTTCCCTCTGTGTGCTACCCTGGCTCTGCAGAGAGCTGACAGCAGACCCTGAGAGAACTTCCAAGGACCGCAGATTCTAATAAGGCACCCGGCCAGGTTTATTGTCAAACGAAGCACAGTAATAGTTTCCAGCAGACTCTACAGGACATACTACAAATATGTGCACCAACAATGGACCGGCTCAGTCAGTGGCAGGACACTCCACTGCCCCAGGGATGCATTCTTATCCCCAGGTACAAACAAGTTATACATCAGTCCTGACGTATTGAGGTACAACCCCTCTGCGTAGCAAGGTGCCGCCTCTCACCTTGTACACATGTTGGTATGAACAAAACAACTCTATCCATCATATTACCCCTTTGCCCATCTTCAGGATGGGTCAGCCTCTTCCTTGTTATCTGTGTGGAATGGGCAAGTATTGGAACGGTCTGATACCTGGTGTCCAGGACCTTTTAGGTCTGTATCTTGCTCTTTCCTTGCCAGCTTCTGTGAGCAGGGCCTGCCTCTGGCTCACAGCTTAACTTTGCTTTACATTAGTAAAGTCTTGACCATTACTTTAGTCCAGGCTTTGGGCTTCATACTGGGCCTCTAATACAAGGCTTTGTTTCAGGGCCTCCTCTTATTACAATAGCCAGCTGTGGAAGGTTGCTTCCTGTGCATTTAATCCACCTCCTCAAGGTCCAGATGAGGCCCTCCAGATCGGGCAGCTCCAACCACCAGGAATGCACCAGGCATGCCACCAGGCATCCCTCCTGCACTCTGCTACAGCTTGGTGATGATGGGGTTGCAGACCTTCGCCAGCTCCTTCTGTTGATGTTCAAACTCTTCTCTCTCAGCAGCCTGGAACATATAGAGAACAATTTGTACACTCACTGCAAGTGCGCCCCTGGAAAGCCAGCTCAAGAACCAACCTACTGCTTATATTTTCCCATTTACCTTGGGTCAGGGTTAAGATGGCAGCTTAAGCCACAGTGTACTTTATGCAAACCCCATGTGGGGTGGGGGAGGCTTGCACTATTAGTCAATTTCCGCTTGCCTGGGTGACAAGGATAGGTGGGGGAGAGTAGTATGCCAAGCTAGGCATTTGACAAGCTACATAGAGGAATTCAGAATCTAGAACAAAGTGTAAATATGGACAAAAATTACAGAAGGAAAGCTACAGATTAACAGTAACCACTGCTAAAGAGCTTGGAACCTATGTAATCTACAGCGTTAACATCTTATAGGCCAGTCAAAGAGACAGTCAGAGCAGTTTTGGCAAGGAATTGCTTTTTAATTCAATTCATGAGTGCAAGATGTCCACTCAGGAAAGGAAATATTCAGGAATCCCTTTCTTTTAGCTGAGTTGGTAACTAGAATCTGATCTGACATTGTATCTTGTACCACCAGGAGAAATCCATTTATTAAGGCAAGTCTTTTAGAAAGATTTTATGGTCACTCAGACATCCAAGAAAGGTACTTTAAGCCAACACAAGTCTTTCGACTGCTGGTGGAAACTACGAATGGCTTTGGTGTCACTCTCGTCATAGCGACCATTAGCTATCTCCTGTCACTCAATCTAGGCCAATAGCTACAGCCTGCCCATAGAAACTAGGATCCCACCTTGGATTTTGGTACTGCTGCCTTCTGTAAGCCATTACAATACAAAAAGACACTAGTTAAGATTACAATGGCAGGAGACTTGCCCATCTGTTGCTGCACACTTCGATAAGTGTGTTCCTTGTCAGGTTAAAATGAGTCAGGAAGCTTTGTTGGAGCTTTTAATTCCAGTTTTTGGATGATGAAAATTCTTCTCATGGAGCTATAATTTTCACATACCTGATTGTTATCCACCCAGTTGATAATTTCATTGCATTTGTCCAGGATTTTCTGTTTGTCCTCATCACTGATCTTGCCCTGGAGCTTCTCATCTTCAACAGTGGCCTTCATATTGAAAGCATAGGATTCTAGAGAATTCTTGGAAGACACCTTATCAAGCTGTTTCTTATCTTCTGCTTTGTATTTCTCTGCTTCCTGGACCATGCGTTCAATGTCTTTCTTGCTTGCGACCTGTAAGATACGGTAAGTCAGTTGGATTAAGTTTGTAGGCCACATTACTATAAGAAATATTGTACTCATGGAATGAGATTTTTAGGCTTCAAACTATCTACATCAACCCATACTTCCTTTTGGAGTGTACAGTATGGAGAACCACTGTATCCCTGAAGATGAGAGGAACAAATACAAAACACAAAACAAGCCAATGTTAAGGTTTTATCAGACTGTAATGCCTGTGTAATTTGCAACATGGTTTTAACATTCCTCATCAGCATGAATGGGTGACCAGGCAGCTGCTTTAGCTTGGGGTACACCCCAGCAAGGTGGTGGTTGTTCTGGGAAAGGAGCTGGAGTTGGTGGTTCCAGTACCCTAGAGCAATAAGATTGGCCTTCCATTCTACGAATCACTGGTATATGCACTCACCCACCCACTTCAGGTGACATTATGCAGTCCTACAAACTACTGCAGCCCTCTTGCATCTCCTCCCACCCCACCTGGACTATGCACTGCCTACCTTTGTCATTGGTAATTGTGATCTTGTTCTCCTTGCCAGTACTCTTGTCCACAGCAGACACATTAAGGAGGCCATTGGCATCAATATCAAATTTTACTTCAAGTTGAGGTACACCCCTTGGAGCTGGACGGATGCCAGTCAGCTCAAGCTTGCCCAGCAAGTTGTTGTCTTTTGTCATGGTTCTCTCCCTTCATAGACCTGGCCGGGGTGGGGCAGGGCGGAGAAGAAACAAGGGCCAACAAGATGAGTGTAAGTATTTTGCTATATGAAGTTTAATCTGTGTTACTTGCAAACTAGTATTTTCCTGAGGATCAGGAAGTCAAGTGAAGTATGTGTTATGGTCGCTCAGACATCCAAGGAAGGTACTTTGAGCCAACATGGGTTTTTCAACCTCTAGTAGAAGCTACAAATGATTTTTGGAATGTTATCATAGCAGCCGTAAGTTACTCCTTCACAAATCAACTCTCAAACAGGGAAGGGATTCTTCAAAACCTACCATGCCTTAAGAGAGAGTCTACTCACCGAGATTGACCTGCGCACTCATCAGCAGATAACTTCCATTACAAGTACAGTACTTCCTTACAAGAGGAGTTTGAAGTTTAAACTGGAGGTTCTCAGTACCTGAGACCAGATTATGCTAGTTTTGTTGCAGTACAGAGACTGAAGGGAATTGAGTAGCAGCCCCTTAACCATTTGAAGAATATTACTCCAGCCCAGATACATACTTGAATCAGAAAACTAGGCTGGTTGTCAGAGTAAGTGGAGAATGTCTGAGTCTGCTCGATGGGGATTCTAGTGTTTCGCTTGATCAGGACCGTCATGACACGTCCAGCTGTTTCGATACCAAGAGACAGAGGAGTGACATCCACCAGCAGCAGGTCTGCTACATTCTCAGACTTGTCGCCACACAAGATGGCAGCCTGAACAGCTGGAAAAAAAAAAAAAGAAGCTGTGTGAAGACACTACAAAGTAAAATACTGTCACTGGAAAGACAGGTTTCTTTTAACTCGCTCGGACATTCACGGAAGATTTTAACTATCAGTCCACTTCTGGTGGAGTATGGATGAATTTGGAACCAAATTCATCAACGCAAGTGAACTGGAAAGATGCTATCCAATAGGATTTAAGAAATATGCACAGTATTCAACTAAGTGTAAGTGATTTCTCATTGATGCCATTGTGATCCACAGGTCACCAACATTTAAGTGTAAACCTGGGAGACGATCGCTTACTAGCCATGGCTTGAGTGCTGTGTTAGTCTTTTGCAGACTTTACATACATCTATACCCATGATCAAACCTGGCATTACAAGCCAAAAAGTTATTGGGGGAATGAGTTACCTGCACCGTAAGCCACAGCTTCATCAGGATTGATGCTCTTGTTCAACTCTTTGCCACTGAAGAAATCCTGGAGCAGTTGCTGAATCTTGGGGACTTGGGTGGACCCACCAACCAGTACAATATCATGGATCTGTGATTTGTCTAGTCTGGCATCCTGCAGGGCCTTCTCCACAGGATCCAGAGTGCCACGGAACAGATCAGCATTTAACTCTTCAAAACGAGCTCTGGTAATCGAGGTGTAAAAATCAATGTCCTCATAGAGAGTGTCAATCTCAATACTAGCCCGAGTGCTAGAGGAGAGGGTACGCTTTGCATGTTCACAAGCTGTGCGGAGACGGCGAACTGCTCTCTTGTTCTCGGTAATATCCTTCTTGTGCTTGTGCTTGAATTCAGCAATGAAATGATTGACCATGCGGTTATCAAAGTCCTCCCCACCCAAGTGGTTATTACCTGCAGTTGACTTTACTTCAAAGAGGCCATCCTCAATAGTGAGGATTGAAACATTAAAAGTGCCACCACCAAGATCAAAGATCAGGACATTCCTTTCAGCTCCAACCTGTAAGGAATAGAGAGTTTTGTTACTGATGTTACATCTCACCAATATTGAACTGATTAACAACAATCTACTATGCTGTTTAGCTGTGTTATAGTACAGCTTGTTCACCTTCTTGTCCAAAGCATAAGCAATAGCAGCAGCTGTCGGTTCATTGATGATCCGGAGCACAATGAGACCTGCAATGGTTCCAGCATCTTTGTGGCCTGGCACTGGGAGTCATTAAAGCTGGCTGGTACTGTGACCACAGCATTGGTAACAGTCTATGGGCAGGAGAAAGAAGTCAGAATCATCTGAGACTTTCATCTACATGGTAGATGAAATCAAGCTCAAGCTAGGTTTGAAACTATTAACCCCTTAAATTTAGGAGAGTTAGCTGAGTAAACTCAGCTCTTAATCTCACCTTCCCAAGGTATGCTTCTGCAATCTCCTTCATCTTAGTCAATACCATGGAAGATATTTCCTCTGGGTAGAAGCTTTGGTCTTCCCTTTGTAGTTGACCTGGACTTTTGGCCTGCCAGCATCATTCACAACAGTGAAAGGCCAATGTTTCATGTCAGACTGACAACAGCATCATCAAATCTACGACCAATCAGCCGCTTTGCACCTGAAAAGGGTTAACTATTATCAGTAACAACTCCAATTCATCATTCTACAAACACATGCTGTCATTAGCATTTCAGTTATGTCCTGTGTCTAAGTTAACATGAGGCAACTCCACAATAACTCCGCTCCCCAAATATCTAGCTATTTTGGTCACTGGAATTATGGAGACTTAACTCCTGCCATGGTATGAGCACATTTAAGCCATCCTATCTACTAGTATCAGGACAACAGCAAAAATCTCCACTTTATAGGGTAAATGGAGGTTGCATGATTTAGAGCAGTAGTTTTCAACCTTGGATGTGCAGACTGCTCTGGATATCTTAGGCAGTCTGCAGATTACAGGTTGAAAACCACTGATTTAAAGTCCAACTGTATACTAATTAAAATGGAACAGCTGAACTCAATGAAAGCTGAAAATAATAATTAACTAGGATCATTTTAGCTTAAGGACTATGAATCAAACTTGGAGTCTAAATAACTTATGCCTCATGCCAATTTGAGCACCAACCTGCACAACAGGATGTGCTGTAAAAAAGATGGCATTTGTTCCTCCATTCCCAGAATGTGTTCATCGAAAGCAAATACACTGCTACCTAAACTGATGCCAAAATGGAAACAATGGAGAAGCGAGGCCTCTAACTTCCATCTACATCCAAATTAGAGAGCCCAATTCTGCATGATGCTATACCCCCTAACAAGCTGAAGAGCTATACACTTTATGCTAGCTAAGCAATGATACAGCAACTTTATTCAGTTTAATGGTTACACGATTGAAGTACTCTGATCCCAGTTTTAAAGTCTCATTTCATTTTTCTTACCAAAGACTGTGTTAGTAGGATTCCTTGAAGCTTGGTTTTTTGCAGCATCGCCAATCAGCCTCTCTGTATCTGTGAAGGCAACATAACTTGGCGTGGTCCTGTTACCCTGATCATTGGTAAGGATTTCCACCTTGCCATGTTGGAAGACACCAACACAGGAATACGTGGTGCCAAGATCAATTCCAACTGCTGGCCCCTTAGACATTTTGCCTGTAATAAGAAGCTTGTTTACTACACATGCAAACACTTCAGTTTGTTAGCCCATGTTTAAAAATGACCTACATCAGGTACAAGATAGAAGTTAGTGGAACTAATGTTTTCCTTTTTTAAAAAACTAAAAACATTAGCAACAGTAGCAAGATTTAAACTTCATGAGTTTAGTAGCTCATGTTTCTATTTGCTTACGTGCAAAGTATCACTACTTAACGTGGAGTTGAGTTGCAGAGTAGCTACTAGAACAAAGGCACACAACATGCACAGGATACCATGTGGCCTCAGAGTGAACCAAAAAAGCTTATCTGATAGGACAAAATCCCTTACAAGTTAGTAGCTAAATGACTCATGAAGTCTACATTTACAGCTCAACCTTAAGGTCACATGGCCTTTTAGTCCGGTAGACAAGCCACAGTCCATGCCTAGGGTACAGAATCCTGTATTACATGTTGTAATTTGAGCCATTCGGCCAACAAAAGATGACGGGATGGAAAAAACGTAGCTGGAATTGAATCCTGCTCTGCAGAGCGAACCTCCCGGCATGCAGCAGCAGGTCATTCCAGCCCCATGGGATAAGGGGGCACAGTGCATGCTGGGAAGCGAAGTCTCCATACTGCACCAAAGCAGCAGCCAGGAAGCAAAGCGGGGGTGTGAAGACCCCAGCATGCATCACTTCACACAGACCACAGGTGGGCCAGGCCCTTGGACTACATGTCCCAGCATCCCCCACCGCATCACAGGGCAGGGAAGCCAGGCGCTCTAGCGCTTGCGCTCGCCACCCCCTGCGTCGGGCCCCGCTCCCGCCCCAGGTGGTGCCCCCCCCCCGGGCAGCACTGACCCGCGACCGCCCCCCCCCGAGAGCCCGGCCGGGCCGCGGCCGCTCGCGGGTACCCGCCAGACAAGGCCCCGCTCCTACCCGGCCAGCGCCAGCGGCTCCGGCAGGCGGAGAAAGCGAAAGCGAAGCTGCAGCCTAGAGAGCGGCCCCCGGCCCCGCCTCACTTTATATACCACGCCCCTTCCCGCCCGCCGGCCAATCCTGCCGCGCCTCCCCCGGCAGGAGCCAATCGCGGCGAGCGGAGCACGCCCCCTCAGTGACGCACACAGGAAGGAGGCGGGCCGGCCGGCCGCGTTCCCCAACCTTCATGCCGGGGCCCGGCGGCCGGACGGGGTGGAGCGGAGGGAGGGCGGGCTCCAATCAGAGCTCCAGGATGCCGCTGTATTTGCATAAACAGAACTTGACGCCGGCGGGTGGGCCGGTAATTTAACCAATCGTATCACAGCGTGGCTGTATTTGCATATTCCGAACCGGGGAGGGAGGGAGGGAGGCGAGAGTCCGACCCGATCGCGGAGCTGGCCGCGCTCGTTGCCTAGGCGGGAGCCGCGGCCGCGGGGGGAGCGCGGGGCAGGGAAACAAAACGGCGGCTTAGCTGTGGGCGGGGCCGGGAGTCCAAGGGGCCCAATGAGAGACGCGCGGCCCAGGCCGGGGGCTTCAGGGGACCCCCCCCCAGTGGCGCTACAGCCACGCCCCGGAGCCCTCCGCCCGTCCCGTGGTGCCCCTCTCCCTGCCCCCTCCCCGCTGCCTGGGGCTGATGCCAAGGCCCTGCTCCCCCTCACCCCCCAGTCCCTGCAGCGTGTCGCTGGGCGCCGGTGGTGTAGACGCTGCGGCGGCCAGAGGGGTCCTTCAGTCGCTGTAGTCAGCCATCCTCACCCATAGGTGCTGGAACTGCGGGGGGGGGGCTGCAGCACCCCCTGACTTGCAGTGGTTCCATTATAGACGGGATTTACAGTTTGGTTCAGTGGCTCTCAGCACCCCCACCATAAACATTGTTCCGCACCCCATAACCCCACCCCAGGCAGGCAGCTGGGAAGAATTCTTCAATCACAGAGCCCTGTCTACACCAGGGCATAGGTTGGCATAGCCACGGCATGGGGGGAAGAGGGACCAAACGTCTCACTTCCCTGAGTGATGTAGCTAGGTCGGCCTGAGTTTATTGTATATAAGAGCTATGTATTATTAATTATTAAAGGCAAAAAAAAAAGCCCCTCTCCCACTGCCTGCTCGTCCGTACTCTTCAAGGTCAAGTGTTCTCGGTCAACCTTTGAAAACAAGTACAGGCACAGATTAAATATATTACCATTGGTTTGTTTTTGTTTGTTTATTTTACTTTTCAATAGTAAATGTCTGGGGAATAGTCACAAAACAATTTCAGGTTGAATAAGGAGTTGCTAATGTGAAGAGATTGAGTAACACTGCTTCCCAGAAAAGTGTAATGCACCCCACCTCTCCATCATCACATACTTCACCCACCATGCCAGACTAGAAGTACTGACAGTGGATCAGCCACTGACGCATCTAACCTAGTATCCTGTCTTCACCAGTGGCCAGGACACAGCTGTTTAATTCCTATGTATCCTACTGTGCAATATCATACCATAGGCTTCTCCATAAAGGGATAAATCAGTTGTTTAAGTAGTGTGGGTTCATTTCCAACAATGGCTAATACATGATATTTTAATGGCGATCATGCACTGTTTGCATCTCACTGTGTAATACCAAACCATACGGGAGGCAGTGTGGTTAGTGGTTAGAGCACTAGACTGGGACTCAGAAGACCTGGTTTGTCTCACGGGCCTACCATGGTGACCATGGGCAAGTCACGGCATCTCATGCCTCAGTTCCCTATCTATAAAATGGGGAAAATGATACTGACCTCTTCTGTAAAGCACTCAGCAATCTAATGAAAAGCACTGTAGATAATCTACCAATCATTATTACCACTACCATGCGGTGGAATAGATGAATAGTCCATTTTGTCTGCTGTCCTATCTCCAATAGTGTCTAATGCTGAATGCTTCAGAGGGAGGCAAAACAAATGTGTCTACTTCTTCAATCTTCTATTATAGAACATTACAGTATGCCACACCAGAACTTTCTGAGGTCTATTTTAGCTGATATTCTGCCTCAGACAGTGGCCAATTCTGGATGCTTTGGTGAAAGGTGTAATCCGGTTCCCTGCATAATGTACTTCACTATCTAATATACCATAGGATTTTCCATAGCAAAATAGGTCAGTGGGCCTATAAGGTATCCTATCACCAACAGTGGCCAGTGCTACATGATTCAGAGGAAGAATAAAACCTTCACAAGTTCCCATCTCCCAACCATCTTGCACAGCAGGAGGGGGCTGAGCAGGAAGTTCTGATGGGGTAAGAACTGCAAATCCTGGAAGGAGCCTGTGCCAGGAACCAGGTGGTGCAGAAACCACAGCCCCCCTCCCCACCTCTAAGCCCCCCTTGGCTGGCACTGGATCGTGCCTCCTGTGGCCTCACTCTGCCACCTACACAAGCCCTGGAGGGCAGGGAATAGCCACGGTGCTGGGCCCCATCCAATTGAAGTGGTCAGTGTCACAGTGAGTGACCCAAGGTGTGTGTACAGAATGGGGATGGTGTGTGTGTGTGTCTATTTCTGTGTGTTTTTGTGTATGTCTGGTTTTCTGCAGTGGTTGTGTGGGGGAGTTATTGCAGCTGTGGGGGTTATTGTGGCTGTGCAGGTGTGTGTTCATGTGGCTGGATTTGTGTGTGTGTTTGCATCTGTTAGTAGTTGTGTTGGTGTTGGCTGGACTTATGCGGGTGTTTGTGTATATTAGCAAGTGTGTGTGTGTGTGTGGCTGGATTCATGCATGTGTTTGTGTATGTTTGCAATTGTGTGTGTGTGTGTATGTGTGTGCGAATGCTCTGCTGCCCTCTGCCGGCGCAACAACCGTTTCTCCATATGTCACAGCCCCATACCGTCGACCCCGGTGGTGATTTCCATCTTACAAGGGCTGGCTGGCCTGACCCTTCTCCCCTCTGCGCAGTGTGGCGGGGCTGCAGCTCACCCCTGGGCAGGAGGGCCCAGGTGCAGGGCACTGGGCTCCAATGCACCTGGAGAGTAGCTCAGGTGAGGCAGGGCAGGGCGTGTGGTGTCCGTTCTGTGTTGCCTGGTGCTGGGCCATTGCACAATCCCCAGCCACGTTGCACAGCGCCCCGAGAGGGGGCAGGGGCCAAGCAGACGAGCCAGCATGAGGGGTGAGGATGTGTGGCTGGGGGAGGAAAACCTGGGCTGCACACATCATAGTTATGCCCATGGTGGCTGCAAAATCTTTTTATGTACTTCTTCTTATCAGCAGTGTATTGTTTTCTCTGGTGATTAGAACTTGACCAAGAAATTTGTACCTTGATAAAATAATCGACTGCCCCTGGTGAAGACAATGGACTTGACACCCATTGGGGTGTCCCTACACAGGTACAAGTACTAACAACAGTGGCTGCCTTTAGGCATAGTTTTTAATCAGGCCAATAAATGAAACAACCCCTTTTAAAATCATTTCTCAGCCTGAGTCCTTCACCCACATTCAAACACCCATATATGAAGTAATTGTAGCTGAGTGTTTAAGGCAATGGACTAGAAATCCATTGGGGTTGCCCTGTGTGGGTTCAAATCCTGCTAACTACAGAAACACTGAATTGTTATTATTATTATTATTACTGTAGTCTTAGTACCTGAGCATCCACAGTGCAAACTGGAGCCAGATCTAGTTTCACTCTGTCTACACTTAAAACGCTGCTGTGGCACTGCTATAGCACTTTGGAGTAGACAGTGACTAGAGGGGTTTTCCCATCCCTGTAATAGCTGCATTGACAGAACAATTCTAACCAGGGCTTAGGTCACCTTAACTCTATGGGTCTGGGGTGGGGATTTTTCACACCCTGAGAGACGTCGCCTGCCAGTTCAGTGCCCAGCGTACACCAGCCCTTAGATCCTCTGGGTATTTCAATGCAGGCACTGACCTGTGAGAGGAAAACATCAGCTCACAAACACAGAGACTGAATTCTACATTCAATCTCTCTGCACTTTCCAGAAAGTCACGAAATTCAATTCATTCTTGCTAGGACAGAGAAAAAATAAGTGACACTAAGTTTTTGGCTTGATTAAATAAAATTAAGTGTTTAATTAATATAGTAAAAATATGTCCTGATTCTTCTAACTAACACCACAACGTGAAGACAGAGACAATACTTGTCAGTGACGATTCATTTCACAAATGATCTTCCCATTATTAATTTCCACGCCGCCCCCGTTGGTGGTCTGGGCACCTCCAGTGTCACTGATCTGCATTCACCTTCCCTTAGAATTGTTCTCGGACATTCCCAAATTTGGAAAATTGTGCAGTTCAGAATGTGAATAGTGACCCCGGCTCCTTCCTGCACCTGCTCAACATTGCTCCACAGCAGCTTCTCCCTGCAGAGTCACCCCAGCACTGCAGTGCAGCCTCCCAGGGTTCATCAGGTCCCCCTGGCAAGGACAGTGGGTGCAGCTAACAGCCCGGTGTGCCTTGCACAAAGCAATACCCCCTACACACAAGTACATAGACTGAATTTCAACTTTAACATCATGACACTCTGTAGAAAGCCACACGTGTCAGTTGTATTTTGACAGGGAGATGCAAAATCAGGTGACATTATCTGATTAAAATATGAGCATATAGATCATTATTGCAACCACTGTTATATATTTGCTACAAATCTGGTACAAAATGTGGCATGTAAGATGTGTATGAAAAGATTATGATTTGCTGAATATGATGATGCTATTTGTATGCATGTATAATTTTGTACTTGAAGTTGTGAGCACTGGCTCCATACTTGTATTTCAAATACGTTTGCTCCTGGGGTAACGCCCACAAGGTAGTTAGCCAGTGAGTGGCCCATCAAAAGGACACAACTCACAGTGGACCATGGCAGACACCCATCTACACTGAACAGACTTTTCTGTGAACGTTCCATCTGACGTATCCTGCAAAGTATCCATCCTGCAATAACTGAGCAAAATCAAGCATGGATGTGGACTTGCCCATGTGACTCCAAGCTCCCATCTTTCACCTGTGATTTTCCACTAGCTGTGCTGAGGACTTTGAAACAACGGCTTTCCTCCACATGGCAGAAGTTATGTGAGGCCCTGGAAACATCTCCACTGTGCCTCTTTCCTGCTCAACCTCTGGACTATGGACTTATAGGGGGGAGGAATAGCTCAGTGCTTTGCACATTGGCCTACTAAACCCAGGGTTATGAGTTCAATCCTTGAGGAGGCCACTTAGAGATCTGGGGCAAAAATTGGTCCTGCTAGTGAAGGTAGGGGGCTGGACTTGATGCCCATTTGAGGTCCTTTCCAGCTCTAGGAGATTGGTATATCTCCAATTATTATTACCTTGCCCAGCCTCACCTGAGCTGCTCTCCAGGTGCATTAGAGCCCAGCACCCTGCACCTTGGCACTTCTGCCCCACAGGGGGTGAGCTGCACCACACTCTGCAGAGGGGAGAAGGGTCAGGCCAGCCAGCCCTTGTAACATGGGGAAATCACCACCGGGATCGACGGTACGGGGGCTGTGACATACAGAGAAACAGTTGTCGCGCTGGCAGAGGGCAGCAGAGCACACACACACAATTGCAAACATACATGAACACCTGCACAAATCCAGCCAACACCAACATGAGCCAGGGGAGCAGAGCAGGCTGGGGCTGGGTCACTCCACTTACCATGCAGGGGTGGGGGGGTGGAACTGGGAAGCCCCCCCTGCAGGAGCTCCCCACCCCAGCTCACCTCCGCTCCGCCTTCTCCCCTGAGCTCGCCAGCACAGCTCCACTTCTCCTGCCTCCCAGGCTTGCGGTGCCAATCAGCTGTTTAGTGCTGCAAGCCTGGGAGGGGAGGAGAATTAGACAGGGGGCAGCGTGCTCAGGGGAGAAGACGGAGCAGAGGTGAACTGGGACAGGGAGCGGTTCACCTGCACGCCCCCACCCCGTTACTTGCTGCGGGCAGCCCTCCCCGCACCTCCCAGCCCCTGCCCCAGCTCACCTCCACCCACTGCCCACCCTGAGTGCGCTTTTGGTGCCGCCAACCACTTGGCACGCTGGGCAGCCGACTAGTTTGCCTAGTGGTTGCACCGGCCCTGGCCACTGCCTGTCAGCAGGATTCCTCCTCCTCCTCCCTCCTGTGCCTCAGTGCAACTAAATCTCTGCACCTAGACAGCCGGTCCGTCCGCTGCACCCCAATCCCCCATGCCTGAGCCTCCCTGCCAAACCCTGCACCTGGCTCCAGAGAATTAAGTCTCATATCTCACTGGGAACGCGACTTCTTGTGCCCAGGAGTCTTGGCCCCTCAGTAGCTGACCTGAGAAACACAGTGTCTGCAAAAGCAGCAAAGAGTCGTGTGGCACCTCACAGACTAACAGACGTATTGGAGCATGAGCTTTCGTGGGTGAATCCCCACTTTGTTGGATGTGTCAGTGTCGCCTTTTCCAAAGAAGTGCCTGGAGGGCCTTTTTCTGTGTGACCACGTGGCCTAATGGATAAGGCGTCTGACTTTGAATCAGGCAATCGAGGGGTCGAGTCCCTTCGTGGTTGTGCTTGTGCAGTTTTATCTTTGGGCTGAACGTCCTGCTCCCTTCAGGGCTAGAACCTCTTCTTGGCCACTCAGACCAATGCTCTGGCTTCAGCTAGAGCCCCGGGAAGGAGTTGGGGGTTGGGTGTCACAAAGGCTGGGGCATGAGCCCCAGGTGCTTCCAGTCTCACCTTTGCCCTTCCTCACTTGCCAGAGAAAATGGCGGCTGCCCGGCTAGCGTGTGGAGCAGTTTCCCTCTTCCAAGTGTGCGCCTGTCCCTGTGCTGGAGGGTACTTGCTACATAGCACCTTGGGAGCCTGGGTGTTTCTCTGCTTCTCGCCAGCTGGGGTAAAATCTCCTGCCCCACTGCCAAAGTGAGCACAGAGAGTGGGAACGGTAAGAGGCGCCACCGGGGGGCTGGCCCTGCTTTCCTACCATCTTCGATAATGGCCACAGAGCATCAGCAGCCTCCACATGCTGGTCTGTGGGTGGCCTTCAGTGGGGTTTGGCATGGCAGGGAGCAGCCTGGCTGGGTGTTTTTGTGCCTGTCTGCTGGCCACACATAGGCATGGTCCTGCCCTCCTCTTGCCCTGCCCTCGGCTGCTCTGTGGCTTTTAAGCCTTCCCTTGGATCCGTCAGTACCAGCCGCCTCTGCTCTAGGTGCCCAGAGGAGGAGAGGTCTGCTGGGCTCTGTGACGAAGTGGGGGATTTTCTTAGGGTTTTCTGTGTTTTCCAGTGGTTCGCATGCACAGGGAGCGGGACTCAGTGTCCCCGGGTGTTACTGGTTTAACGAGGTGAGGGGAGAGGGAGTTTGTTGTTACAGAGGATCGGAGAGGGACTTGGGACCCTGGCTGATGGCCTGGAGGATGGAGACCCCAGCGACTGGTGACCTGGTGACCCGGACACCCAGCTCAGGAGTCACAGCCAGTTCTGGCCAGTGAGAGGACAATGGGCTGCGGGGAGAGGACCCCGTGACCAACCTGTTCCAGCCAGAGGGGGGCAGAGAGGGGAGGAGGCCCAGGCAACCCTGTTTACCTGGAGAAAAGACAATGGACAGAGGTGGGGCCTGGGGCCCGGGATATCGGAGGCCCAGCTGGGAAGCAGGGGGGCTCTGGGCTGGCGAGGGGAAGCAGGCAGAGCCCACCTGGCTGCAAGGGGACTGGGATGTGCTGTTACTGTGAGAGGCCAGGCCTGAGGCCCTGAGAGTTTCCTGTGCTGTGTTCAACTCTCAATAAACCCTCCTGTTTTATGCTGGCTGAGGGTCACCTGGGCTAGAGAACAGGGGGCATCAACCCCTTCGGGGGTGAGGAGGCCCAGGGGGTCCAGAGCGCGTGGACTCCCTGAGGGGGCCCACGGCGAGAGACAGACGTGCTAAGGCTCAGAGAGGTGCGGCTCCAGGAGGTGGAGGGGCCTGACCCCCGAGAGAGTGGACCCCGAGAAGGGCTGTCGACTGAAAGGGGCACCCCCACGGACCGCACGGGGCCAAGAGTGGGCACGATCTGTGAGTCCGTGACAGGCAGTGACATCACAAAGGCCTTTGCAGGACCTCAGACTATTGGTCAAAGGTGGTGGGGAGGTGGTGACTCACAGACAGATGCTGACATCAGCCAGGCAGGACAGGGCGAGGGGCCAGGGAAACCTCAGAGACCCTGTGGCTTTGCTTCAGCCAGTCTCCTTCTCCAGGTCTCTCTTTGAGGACTGAGAGAGTATTCGGGTTCACGGACATGAGCGCCAGGAGGAACCTCTTTCGAGTTTTCTCCTTCCCTTTTCCTGATTTTACTAGAAAACAGCCGTCCCTGTTTAGAAGGTAAGAGCCTACTCTAGGAAGGGGTGTCCTGGGGTGTCACAGTTCGATGCCGGTGCCCCCATGTAAGGAAGTTCCCGCCACCCTGATCTGTATTCGCAGGGCGGGAGAGAGCAGCATCCACGGCAGTGATTTGCTCCTGGCTGCTGGAGCAGAGCAGCAGGCTCAGCTGTCAGAACTTCCCGGAGTGATGAAAGGGGAGAGGCCCATGGCTCTGTAGCAGGAATGCAGGGCAGGCGAGTTCACAGAGGGCATTGTGGGATACTGGAGGAGGCCAGTTATGGTGATATAATGAACAGCAGCGTCTACACTGACACTCTGTCACTTTAAGTTTGCTGCAAAAGCTCATCGAAGTGGTTTTATTTGGTCACCAAAACAGGGCAGTTTTGTCACCAGATGTGGCATTGCAGTGCCAACTGAGGGAGCATAGTGTGTTTTTCACACACCTGAGCAATATAATTCTGCTGAAATAACTTTGTAGTGCAGACCTGGCCAAAGATTCATACACACACAGAGCTTGTAAGAAAAACCTCACCTGCTGCTCTGCTTTGTGGGGCCCAGGTGGGGATGCAGGAGTCAGGTGTGAGCAGACACTCTACTTTAGCCACAGGCAGGCACCATGGTTTAGCTGGTTAAAGTACCTGTTTTGTAAACAGGAGATGCTGGGTTCAACTCCCAGTGGTGCCTTGTTGAGATGCTTTAGAGCACCTGGTATTAGCTACTGTCAGAAGATAAAATACAGAGCTAGATGGACCTTTGGTCTAGCCCAGTGTGGTTTTTCTTATGGTTTAAATTACACTCACTGGCACTGATAATAGAGTTACTGAAAGTTTGGGAGTTAAGAGCTGATAGGTCAGTGGTCCAAGCCCTTGCAGGTGGTCCCTCCTCTGGGACAGGGGCAGGTCTGAGCTATCGCACCAAATGCTCATTATGGCTTCCAGAATCTGTGGGCAGCTCATTTAGTTTACACACAGGGTTGAGTCCTTGATTCACACATCAAGGATAACAACACTTTGTTTCTCCTGCCCCAATAACATGGAGACTGGGAATCCAACACCAGCCACCAGTGATCATTTCGGCAAGCAACCCAACCTATTTCCAACATACTGTGAAATCCACATGCAGACTCATACACGAAACCTTGCAAGAAAATCTTCCTGAGGGGGTCTGAAGCACCTGCTGCTGGAGGGAAGGAGGGAGCCGTGGGTTGGGATTGAGGAGCAGCATGAGGAGGGGGGTCTGTGGGTTGGGATTGAGGGGCACTGGGAATAGGAGGGGGCTGTGGGTTGGGATTGAGGGGCACTGGGAATAGGAGGGGCTGTGGGTTGGGACAGAGGAGAAGGGTGAAGAGGAGCAGGCTCCAGTTGGGAGTGAGGAGCAGTGAGCATAGGAGGGACTGAGGGTTGGGTCTGAGGGGCACTGGGAAAAGAGGGGACATGGGTTTGGGCTGAAGGGCATCTTCATTTGGGGATCCAGCAGGACAGGGGAAGGCAGCAGGTGATTCTAATTCCTTAGGGATATTCTGTGTGTTTGTCTGTGTGTGTGTGTGTGCAGGGGAGGAACATGCTCTATGCCCAGAGGCCTTTATTCCTCCAGGCTGCAAGGACAGAGGGGATGTCAAGGAGTTGTTCCTTCAATCCCCCCCACACAAAGGCCCTTCTTAGGAAAGGAAAATCCTGAAGAGAAAGAGTAACACCAAAGAAGAATCCAGAAAGTCAGATTTTTACAATCATACTGAGAAGTTTATCACCTGACCAGGACTTGAACCCTGGACCTCAGATTAAAAGTCTGATGCTCTGCCAACTGAGCTAGCCAGGCTCACATAGGAAAAGTGCAAGTTGGTGCAGAGGTGAAGCTAGTCAAGAAAAATCAAGCAGGAAACTATTGGGGAAACCTGCTGCTCTCTCTCTCTTCCCAGCCCTGGCCTGGCCTGGTATTAGTGCTGGTTAAAAAGAGGGGAAAATATCGGCATCTACCAGCCTCTCATAGCTGTACAAGACTCAGGCACAATACAGAGGTGCCCATCTGCAAGTGCCGAATGGTTGGATTGGCTAATGCAACCTGTAGACGTCCAGGGCACACTGGGATATCGAGCCGAGTGTCCATCACCATCATCATTTCGAAGGGATAATGATAATGGTAGCAAGGTTCACAACTGACTCAGCAGTTGCATACAAAGGTGCATGTTTGGCAGTTACATTGGGAAATTCTGGCTCCTTCTCAGGCTCAGGTTGGCCACCCCGGTCTAGATGTAGAAGTTACAACATTTAAACTTGAAAGAGGGGCCAATTTCCCATCATTTCCCACCTTTACATCCAAACACAATGACTTTCTGAATGAACCTTCCTCGTTCAGCCAGAAGATCTTGGGGTGGTTGTAGGAGTCACTGGATAAAATTCTCTGGACTCTGTTCTGAATCAGGTCAGAGCAGAGGTCCCTAGTGATCTAGTCTGCCTGTAAAATCTATATATCAACACCAAATATGGTGTGAAATTAATCCTCAGAAATGGCTGTTCCCACCCAGACCCCAGCAAAGGGCTCTCCAAGGAAGGGGGCTGTTGAGGAAGGAAAGATGAAAGATGTCCTCTCCTGGAGGGACTGGGCTCTGCGCTTTGGACAGAAAGGAGGGGAAGGAAATGGTCACACGATGGCAGCAGAACCTAAGAAATGAAACACAACAGGCTTCTGAGCACGTTGCTTCTGAACAGTGAATGAACCTGACTCCGGGATCATGAAAAGCCAAAAAGCCGTTTCTTTCTATGCCCGGGAGAAAAGAGTTCCAATCATTCCTGCCCGTTTACTTTTGAATTATTTTACATTATAAAGAAAATTGTAACAAAATTAGTCTGAACTTGAGCTGCCTGTTATTAAAAGCTGGTTCCCAATTCAGTTGCAACTGCCCTGCTAGAAACACCCCAGGTCCCTGCTCACCCCAGGAACAGGAAAAGAGAAACCCCACTGGGCACTGTCCTTGGCTCCAGGCTGCTGTCCCGGGTGCGGGTGGGGACTGATTGTTTGCTGCTGGGGAGGGAGCCAGTAGAGGCCTCTGGTGCTCTGCTCCTAGCATCTGCCTGGCCCAGGCTGTCCTCTGCCTCAGCTGCTCCCGGCCTGCTCTAGAGTCAAACACGCAGGGCCCCCAGGGGAACAGAGGCTGGGACAGGCAGCAGCCTGGGCTGGGCTGGGCTGGGAAGATGCTGGGAGTTCTCGTTCCCTGAGAACTGGCCTGGCTCCCTTCTCAACAGCAAACAAATCAATTCCACGTCCCCTCCCCAGAAAAACCAGCCTGGAGCCAAGGGCAGCAGGGGACGATTCCTCCAGTTCCCACTGAGGCAGGAGAGAACCCAGGGTGTTTCTAGCAGAGCTTATGGAACTGACGTGGGGAAACCAGCCTTTAACAACAGGCAGTTCCAGTTTAAGCTAAGTGTTTTTAACAATTTTTACAACATTAAATAACCCTTCAATCATAGTGTCACCATCCGTAACATTGCTTCAGCCTTACAGGTTCCCAAGTGCAAAACTAAACATCTCTTCAAAGACAAGGGAGTGGAGCTCAGTCAGTGTTCAGAGTCATCCCACATAAAAGAACCATGTTGTGGTACATACTGGCCCCATCATGTGGCCATCGCCTTTCCTCCTCTCTGTTAAAAGTTTTAGTATTTTGCACAGAAACCTTCTTCCTCAGGAGAGACTTGGGAACCAGGGCTGCCAGCCAGACAAAAACTTTTAAGAGGAGGCGTAACCTGTCAAAAATGATCTCCTTCTTCAGTTCAGTGACACCTTGAAATGTTACTTGTCCCGGCAGAGCTGGAGGATTGAAAGCCGCTACATCAAACCCCTGTGTAGCTCACAGGAATGGACATAAACACTCCTGGTATCTGAAGAGATGTTTAGTTTTACCTTGGTAAACTACAAGACTAAAGGGAAAGGCAGTGGTGCCAAATATATAGAGTGAAACACGAAACAATCGTCATAGTTATGCCCATAGTGACTGCAAAATTTTTCTATATACTTCTTATTATTTTCTCTGGTATCTAGACATTGACTAGACCTTGACCAAGAAATTTGGCTCTTGATAAAATAATCAACTATCCCTGGTTAATGGAATGGACGAGAAATCCTTTGTGGTCTCTCCACGCAGGTTCAAATCCTGCCAGCTACAGCTGCAGTATATTGTCATTACTGTTGTCTTAGTGCCTGAGCATCCACAGAGCCAAACTGGGGCCAGATCTAGGTACGTCTACACTACGGGATTATTCCGAATTTGCATAAACCGGTTTTGTAAAACAGAATTTATAAAATCGGGTGGAGCGCCATACTAAGCACATTAAATCGGTGGTGTGCGTCCATGGTCCGTGGCTAGCGTCGATTTCTGAGCGTTGCACTGTGGGTAGCTATTCCTAGCTATCCCATAGTTCCCGCAGCCTCCCGCCCCTTGGAACTTCCGGGTTGAGATCCCAGTGCCTGATGGGGCAAAAATCATTGTCGCGGTGGTTCTGGGTAAATGTCGCCAGTCACTCCTTCGTCTGGGAAAGCAACGGCAGACAAGCATTTTGTGCCTTTTTCCCTGGATTGCCCTGGCAGATGCCATAGCATGGCAATCATGGAGCTTGTTTTGCCGTTTGACTCTCACCGTATGTGTACTAGATGCCGCCACAGAGGCGATTCAGCAGCGCTACACAGAAGCATGCTTTTGCTTTTGCATGACAGCAGAGATGGTTACTAGCCATATTGCACCATCCAAACCCTTCCATAAATTGGAACTGAGGATGATCATGGCTACCAGTCCTTTGTACCATTTGTTGCTAGTGCCCCTGGCCGATCAGCCAGGGGCGCAAAGCCAAGATTGGTTACTAGCCATATTGCACCTTCCATCGTTTTGTACCATTAGCTGTTGTCATAAGTGCCCTGGCCGATCAGCCAGGGGCGCAAAAGCAAAATTGGGAATGACTCCTGAGTCAATCCCTCCTTTTGGTATCTAAAAATAGAATCAGTGCTGCCTAATAGAGGCAAGTGTACTAGAGAACCACCGTATCATAGAACCAGAGAGCACAGCTGCTCTGTGTCAGAGCCTGCAGAAATTATGATCTGTATGCTATTCACAGGGGTGCTCCTGTAACAACCCCACCTGTTGATTCCGTTCTTCCCCAGCCTTTCTTGGCTACCGTAGCATTGTCCCCACTTGTGTGATGAATTAATAAAGAATGCAGGAATAAGACACACTGACTTGTTAGTGAGAAATGAGTGGAAGGCAGCCTCCAGCTGCTATGATAGTCCAGACAGGACATTAAGCAGTGTATAGGAGAGAAGCCCAGCATCCCACTGCTAGTCCAGGGGCAACTGAATCTTTCTTTACACATGAAGGGTGGGGCTGATGGAGCTCAGCCCCTGTTGCTATGATGAGGATGGTTACCAGCCATATTGCACCATCCATCCACCAGAAAAATTAGGCCAATAGGCTGATGATGAGGATGGATTTCCAGCTTTTTGCACGATCAGCATCTTTTGTACCATCAGCCGCCCATGGTGGGGAGCAAGGATGCTGGTGTTGAGTGCTGCACTATCGCGCCTATCTGCAGCATTCAGTAAAGATAGGGTGACATGTAAAAGAGTCAGAGGATTGTTTTACCTTTCGCTTCTGGGGTGGGTGGGGGTGGGTGAGTAGATTGCCAAGCTATGCCCTGACCCGCGGACACTGTGTTTGACCCTAGAAGCATTTGGAGCTCAGCCAAGAATGCAAATACTTTTCGGAGGCTGCAGGAACTGTGGGATAGCTTCAGTCCTCCAGTCCATGAGCATCCATTTGATTCTTTGGCTTTCCGTTACGCTTGTCACGCTGCAGTGCGCTGAGTCCCTGCTATGGCGTCTGTCTGGAGATTTTTAAAAAAGGATTCTGAATTTCATCTTCTGTAACGGAGCGCTGATAGAACGGATTTGCCTGCCCTTACAGCGATCACATCCGCATGGTCCATGCGGAGCTCTTTTTATTTTGATTTCGACTGCATCACCACCCGTGCTGATCGGAGCTCCACGCTGGGCAAACAGGAAATATTCAAAAGTTCGCGGGCTTTTCCTGTTTACCTGACCACTGCATCCGAGTTCAGATTGCGGTCCAGAGCGGTCACTGGTGCACTGTGGATAGCTCCGGAGGCCAATACGCCGATCAGCCCACACTAACCCTAATCCGATATGTTAATACCGATACTAGCGTTACTCCTCTCGTTAGGAGGAGTACAGAAACCGGTTTAAAGGGCCATTAAAATCGATATAAGGTGCCTCCTAGTGTGGATTTGTTTTATGTTAAATCGGTTTTACGCCCTAAAACCGATTTAAACGCCTAGTGTAGACCAGGCCCTAGTCTCACTCTGAGGCTGGCTACACTTAAAATACTGCTGTAGCACTTTGGAGAAGACAGTTGCTACAGTGAGGGGAGTGGTTTTGCATCCCTGTAATAGCTACATTGACAGAACAATCTTTCCTTTCATTTAGCACTATCTAACCACGGCTTAGGTCAGCTTAATTATACTGGTTCTGGGGTTTTTCACACCCTGAAAGACGTACTTGTTAGAGGGTTTATCCTAACACCTCCCATTCCCTGGTCCTTCTTGCGTGACCAGAGAGCAGCAATACACGAAGTTCAAAGGTGCAAACAATTCAATGTTTATTGGGGTAAACTTCCAATGAGTAATGATTCCAATTTCCTTCCTCAGTGTCCCCCTTCCCAGCTCTGACACCACAGAGCCTTGCCTGTGTCCCTGTTCCCTTCCCTGTTCCTATTCCCCTTAGCAAAACATAATTCCACCCCTACCCCCATTCCCATTCCCTTACTTCCTGATTGACTGCAGACTATATAGTAAAACTGGAGTTCTGCTTAGCTATACCTTAACCAAGCATTTTACTGAAATGTAACTAACCAATCCTAACATAGTGTAACATGATTATCTAACCAATTATACCCCACCACCTTAATTGGTTTACACTCAACAAATTAATTATACAGCAGACAGAAAGAATCACAGCACCAGACAGAGATTATACAGACAAGCAATAGGAAAATGGGGACTACAGTGATAGAACAACACAGAAATGAGGATTTCACACCCCAGCTATTGATCAGTGAGTTGTTCCCAGACAGGATGCTATCATGGTAGAGGTTGTGGGTGCTGGTTGCTTAACTGTCTGGCCCCCAGGGCAGGATTTTGAGGTTCACCATTACTGTCTCAGAATGCCAGCACCCATCTTTTGTTCACTTAAAACATGAGCGGGGAGATTACAACACCGCAGAACTCATGGAACTCCAGGAAACGTGTAACTTTAGGTCTGGGTGAGTGGGTCTAAAATTCAGCTGTGCTGTAGAAGGTCTCCAGGAGTTCCTATTTGGTATGATGGGATGTTAGAGAAATAATTCCATTGAAGCATTCTGATTGCATCATAGCCAAGGAGAACAATGGGGGTGGGGGGGGGAGTGTGTGGGTGAGAGTGAAAGACCATTTATCTATTGGGTGTCCGGGAAACGGGGCGGGCAAAGCCCGCCCCATGCTAACGGATCCCCCCCCCCCTCAGGGGAGGGTCCACAGGCCCTCAGAAACCCACCAATTGCGGGGGACAACTACTAAACGAACAGGGACAGGAGTGCGGTCAAAGGGTCATAAGAAGGAGCCTGACGGGGACACCGAGCAGAGAACCCCGGACAGCGCCCACCGCCTCAAAGGCGTCAAGGGAGCCAGCGGACGCCGCCCAGAGGAACTCCGCCCAGAGACGTGAATGGACTAAGGATCAAAACAAGCCCCACAGTCGCAGGAGTCTCCATTGGCCAACCGCCTCCCTGGTCACGTAGATGGCCATTTTTGAAAGAGATGTGCCAACTCGACCGCCCTAAAGAGTTCATCAATTATTAACAAAACTAGGGTTCATAAGTCAGAGTCTTTGTAGCAGCAGGATGGTGGACTGGTCGAAAGTGCTAGTTTCAAGACACTTTTTTCCTATCTCTTGGGTGTTCTGGTCTCTGCATAGAGACGTGGTTTCAAATCCCACTGCTGACATGACCATCTGGAGAAAATGGCCTCACTTCAATCTCCTGTGCAACAATAGAACCCCATTTGCTTAGCTTTGCTATTCCAGTAGTTGTGAGAGAAGCTCCAAACCAGGGGGAAACAGGGCCTGTTCTCTCGACCCATCAATTTTTGTCTTCCTTCATTCCAAGCCATTTTCTCAGATACATCTGTATTTCCCACACTATTTTGTTTAATGTTCTTTGCTTTTATGAAACTTTAGAGTCATCATTTAATTGCCACACAACTGTACTTATGAAGTGAAGTGAAACACAATCTTTTTGGATATTCTTGCAGAAGAGTTTTGCTTTCTGACCTGGAATTGAACAGGGCCTACCTGAGGGGACAATGCTACTCCCTTTCTTGGCTCATCCAAAAACATAAGTTCTGGTGCCCTTTGTTTCTGTTCTTCAAAGGCAAATCAACTGGTGTAGCAGCTACTGAGAAAGCCTTAGAAAAGGGCCCCAAAATTGACAGCAGCTGGTTTCTGTAGTCTAGTGGTTATCACATTTGCCTAACTTGCAAAAGATCCCTGGTTTAAAACCAGGCAGAAACATTGATACTTTCCTTCCTTTGGTCCTTTATCTCTCCAGCTCCTTTCTTAAGTACATCCATAGCATCTATGCTTTCTTCCTCATTATTTTTTTTCCTTTCATGGAGCTTTAAATTGAAAAGGAGAGGGTTAGCCGGCATTTTGAGGGAAGGAACAGACCATCATTTGGGAGACTGCCAGCTCCATAACAAATCTGAGCGGAGAAGAATCCCAACCCTTTGTCCTGCATATTCAGCTCCCAGCCAGCAGTTTTTCCCTTGCCTTTTTTTTTTTTTTGAGCTAACCTTGAGTCCAGGGCGCGCACACTCTCTCCGCCCCACACATCGAATCTGGCCCTGCTGCAAAGTGACCCCTAAGAACCAGCAACCTGCACGAGAGCATGACTGGGGGGAAAGGGTTCCCATGAAGCTTATAACCCACTGGATGCGTTGGAAAGAGGCAGGCTCTGAGTGTAACAGTCAGCAAAGAAGGCCTGTTTGGGGATGTGGCTCAGTGGTACAGTGCCTGATTCACATGTATAAGGCCCTGGGTTCACTCCCTACATTTGCCTTTCACCCCTGCTGCTTTGCTCAGGCCCAGCTGGCATGTGGCCCAGCCAGTCTCCCTGCACAGGTTACAGTCCTGAGCAGTGATGGCAAAGTGCCAATTGCATGGAAGCTCTGTGGGGGTTTCTGCTCCTAAAGCCCCAGGGTGACTCTAAGATTCCCATCCACTGAGCTGCTTGAGGAGCAGGGGCGGCTCTAGACATTTAGCTGCCCCAAGCACGGCGACATGACGCGGGGGGAGCTCTGCCGGTTGCCGGTCCCGTGGCTCTGGTGGACCTCCCGCATACATGCCCGCGGAGGGTCCGCTGGTCCAGCAGCTCCACCGGCCGCTGCTGGGACCAGCGGACCCGCCGCAGGCACGCCTGTGGAGGTCCACCGAGCGCCTGTCGCCGCCTGGCGACCGGCAGAGCGCCCGCGGCATGCCGCCCCAAGCACATGCTTGGCGCCCTGGGGTCTGGAGCCGCCACTGGTAATCGGGGTACAGTTGTGTAAAAAGAGTAATCCCAGTGCAAGGGATGTTAGACCAAATAGAATTGTGTGCGCACAGGAAAAGGAAAAGGGGAGCAATGATTGGCACACTGAGCCTTGGGGTGGCTCTGGGGGATCTGACTGTCACTTTGGGGGTGCATGAAAACTCTGTGGGCATGGGGAGGCAGTCACAGCTTGTGTAAAATTAATATGGCTGATATAATGGAGGTTAAATGATTTCCAGGACATGTGCAGTGTATATTGGAGAAGGGGTAAAAGAAATGCAAACAAAACATGGTACTTCATTAAAATCCTGTTAGGGCTCCAACAGGAGCCAGAATAGATTGTGCTTTCTTTTTCAGATCTCTGTGTGTTTCGGAGCAGGAGATGAAAGTGAAAAGTAATCGAACTCTGGAGGAAGTGGAACCTGTCCCTTTAAAACAGTCTCTGAGCTGCTGATAGCATTGGATCCAGAGGCAAGCCAAGAAAGCCTCTGTGTGAATGCAAATTACCTAGCTGATGGGGGAGGGAAGGAGGAAACTGCCCATAAGTAGCAGCACAAAGAACCTGCAAATAATAAATACATCTGGTCAGCAAACAAGCTAATAGAATACTGAGATTTTGGCCCTCCAGAAAAGGGCCCTGACATCCCCTCAACCCCCAACATGCCCTGTCCCTGGGTCCCTTCAAGCCCCCATCCACCCTCCCCAGCCCTGCCCTGCCCTGCCCCCTGGGAACCCCTCAGTCCTGCTACCCAAACTCCCCGTAGTTCACCCCAGCCTCCCCTCATCCCCAGCGCACCCTCCCCACCCTGTCTTCTCTCTGTGGCCTTTTCCTTTGCCCTGTCAATGTGCTGCCTCCCGAGTGTCGTCCTCCCACCCCGCCCCATCAACTCCAACCCATTTCTCCAGGGTTGGGTCCCATGTCCCTGTCACCCCACGGCCCCTCCATCCCCAGTGTGTGAGTCCTCATCTCCACTCTCTGCTCCCCCCAACCTGCCAGGGTCCCCTTTTCAGCCCCCGTGGGGCCCTTCAACCCACCCCACCCATCCTCTCTGGGGTCTCTAAATCCCCATTCCCACAGTGCACCTTGGTAACCCTACCCTCCTCTACCCCTAATCCCCCTAGTCCCTTCCCTTGGGTCCTCCTGACTCCCAACCCCACACCCGGCCCCTCATATATACCAGTCACTCATTCACACACTGAGCCAGGCCTCGGGGCCCCACTACCCACCAAACTTCTCCATCCGTGAGCCCAGGGAAGCGGGGGCAAGCTCCCAGTTTGGCTGGGCTTGGTGTGGGTGTGTGTGCTGGGCTCACAAAGGCATTTTGCTCCCTTGGAGTGGGGTGTGGTTTTTGGCCAAAGGTGACACGGTTTGGTAGCCCTGTGGATGCCATGTGGTGTCTGGAATGGGGCGTGTGTGTTCCCACGATGCCCCTTCCCCTCTGCCTGCAGAGCTGAGGACAGACAGTGTTATATCCTTGGGGCAGCCGGTGTAGGAAGCAATCACTTGAGGCCAGAGAGCAGGCAGCTAACCAAAACCTCCATTTTATTTACAGATATACAGAGAGCTCACTCAGCCGGTTGAAACCGGCTGAGCTATCCCTTAATAGTCTAACTCAGTTGCCATAGTAACAAAACCCATGACAACCAAATACACAACATATTCCTCCCCCCCTAATAAGAACATCCCCTAAATAAAACACACACTAAACTAGAGAAGGAAGGTAGACTGCCTCCATTCCCGGCTAAACCCTGGGGATTATTTTGCCCCATAACCGTGGGTTCGCCCTAACTAAAGATCCAGCCGATGAGGAGGCCTTCTGTCTCTAGGTGGATTACGGCGAACTTCTGGTGTTGTTGCACCCGAAAGTACTAGGGGCTCAGGGTCCGCAGCACGAATAGGTGAGGAGGTGGTATCAGCTCGTGCTGGGCAAAGGGGTATCTCAGCTGCAGGCAGTAATGGAGGAGAACAGTCAGGAACAGGTGACTCATGATTCGGTGTCTCACCAGGAGGGGTGAAGTCAGACCCCGCCTGCAGATGGGTCCTGAAGACTGGCATGACCTGGCAACAGCTGATCTACATGTTGCCGCCAGGTAAGATTCTCTGCAGTCCAGACTGTATAGGAAACAGGTCCTGTTTGAGTGATGACTGTGGCCGGGACCCATTTAGCTCTGGAAGTATAATCGAAGGGTAGGCGACAGTATCGATAAAGCCCTTATGAGTCACAATAGTCAACAGCTCTTGGGACTTTTCATCGACGTGCATCTGTAAATATGCTTGACTCAGATCAATCTTACTGAACTTTTGTCCCCCAGCCAGGCCTGCGAAGAGGTCATCGATGCGGGGAAGCGGTATTGCTCTGCACACAACACTGGGTTGACAGTGACTTTAAAATCACCGCAAATCCGGAGAGAGCCATCTTTCTTCACTATTGGAACGATAGGAGTGGCCCATGAGCTATGGGTAACTGGTATTAGGACTCCATTGGTGACCAGGCGCTCCAGGTCTGCTTCAACTTTTGGCCTGATGGCATATGGCACAGTTCGGGCTTTCAGATATTTTGGTGGACTGCCAGGTTTAATGTTCAATGTCACAGTGATTCCCTTCATACTTCCCAAATCATCTCCAAAACAGCAGCATGTTTCCTTAGTATAGGGTTAGACTGGTTTCTTCTTTAGTCATCCGGTGCACTTCTGCCCAGTTCAGCTGAATCTTCCCAAGCCAAGACCTACCCATTAAGGCTGGGTAGTCACCTCTCACCACAAACAGTGGCAATTTAGCCGCCTGTCCATTGAGCTCCACCTTAACATCAATAGTGCCCAACATGGGCACAGCTTCACCTGTATACGTCTTCAGAACAGTTTTTGTTGCCTTAAGCGGAAGATGCTGTAGCTTTTCCTTATACACAGTCTCAGGAACCAGCAAGACAGCTGCACCGGTGTCTAGTTCCATGCATATAGGTTTGCCCTCCAATAAGGGGGTTACCCAGTATTAATGTGAGCCCGCTGCCAAAGACAAAACATGCAGTGGCACTTCCTCTTGTGAGGAGGTGTCACCTTGATCATCCTGGGTCTGCTCTAGGGTATGCAAGGTTCCGCTGTTTGTCGGCCAGACCACCGGCCTCTTGTTCTGTTGTTTACAGGCATACTCAATGTGTCCCTTTGCCACAGTGTCGACACACCAGGTCCTTACACCAGCGTTCTGATGCCTGGTGACCCAGCTTACCACAGCGGTAACATTCTTGACTCTGCACCGTTTTGTGGGTCGGTTCTTGTGACACTTTTTGCACCCTAGGGGATACACCGATGTATTGTGCCTCCCTTGTAGCCAGTTCCATGGAGACAGCAATATCAACAGCCTTCTGTAATGTAAGCTGAGCCTCTGTCAGTAGGCGCCTGTATAGCTTCACTGCAGAGGCCACACACTAACCTGTCACGCAGGGCATCATTTAACATCTCTTTAAATTCACAGTGTTCTGCTAGCTTTTTAAAATGGCTACAAATTGTACAACTGTTTCATCTTCCTTTTGGTCTCTTTTGTGGAACCTATATCTTTCAGCAATTACCAGTGGTTTTGGGGAGAAATGAGACCCCAGGATTTCCACAATGTCACTGTAAGATTTAGTCTCAGGCTTAACAGGGTGTAGTAAGCTGCGTAGCAGAGAGTAGGTTTTAGCCCCTACAACAGTTAAGAATATTGGCACCTTCTTCGCTTCTGTAATGTCATTTGCAATACCAAAAAGCTCAAAACGCTCAGTATACACATGCCACTGCTCTGTATTCTCATCAAAAGGCTCCAGGGGCCTGGTCAGAGTAGCCATGATTTTTAGTTTCACTTTCACAATCAGTGCAAACAAGCAGCTTTTTTTTTGTTTGTTCTTTACCTTAACTTCTACTTCCTTCTGTTACTGGAGCAGCACCGAATCCCATCCTCGTCGCCAGTGTTATATCCTTGGGGCAGCCGGTGTAGGAAGCAATCACCTGAGGCCAGAGAGCAGGCCGCAACCAAAACCTCCATTTTATTTACAGATATACAGAGAGCTCACTCAGCCGGTTGAAACAGGCTGAGCTATCCCTTAATAGTCTAACTCAGCTGCCATAGTAACAAAACCCATGACAACCAAATACACAACAGACAGGTCTGAGGAGCAGAGCCGGAGTTCTGGGAAGGAGAAGAGCAATATGAAGATGGAGTCTAAGATGAGACCAGGTGACTTGGACTAACAGAGACTTGGTGGGATAACTCACATGTCTGGCGTACTGTCATGGATGGATATAAACTGTTCAGGAAGGACAGGCAGGGCAGAAAAGATGGGGGAGTTGCATTGTATGTAAGAGAGCAGTATGACTGCTCAGAGCTCCAGTATGAAACTGCAGAAAACCTGAGAGTCTCTGGATTAAGTTTAGAAGTGTGAGCAACAAGGGTGATGTCGTGGTGGTAGTCTGCTATAGACCACCAGACCAGGGGGATGAGGTGGACAAGGCTTTCTTCCGGCAACTAGCAGAAGTTACTAGATCGCAGGCCCTTGTTCTCATGGTAGACTTTAATCACCCTGATATCTGCTGGGAGAGCAATACAGCAGTGCACAGACAATCCAGGAAGTTTCTGGAAAGTGTAGGGGACAAGTTCCTGGTGCAAGTGCTGGAGGAACCAACTAGGGGCAAAGCTGTTCTTGACCTGCTGCTCATAAACAGAGAAGAGTTAGTAGGGGAAGCAAAGTGGATGGGAACCTGGGATGCAGTGACCATGACATGGTCGAGTTCAGGATCCTGACACAAGGAAAAAGGAGAGCAGCAGAATACAGACCCTGGACTTCAGAAAAGCAGACTTTGACTCCTCAGGAAGCTGATGGGCAGGATCCTGGGAGAATAACATGAGGGGAGAGGAGTCCAGGAGAGCTGGCTGTATTTTAAAGAATCCTTATTGAGATTGCAGGAAAAACCATCCTGATCTGTAGAAAGAATAGTAAATATGGCAGGCAACCAGCTTGGCTTAACAGTGAAATCCTTGCTGATCTTAAACGCAAAAAGAAGCTTAAAAAGTGGAAGATTGGACAATTGACCAGGAGGACTATAAAAATATTGCTCAGGCATGTAGGAGTGAAATCAGGAAGTCCAAATCACACTTGGAGTTGCAACTAGCAAGGGATGTTAAGAGTAACAAGAAGGATTTCTTCAGGTATGTTAGCAACAAGAAGAAAGTCAAGGAAAGTGTGGGCTCCTTCCTGAATGAGGGAGGCAACCTAGTGACAGAGGATGTGGAAAAGCTAATGTACTGAATGATTTTTGCCTCTGTCTCCACAAACAAGGTCAACTCCCAGACTGCTGCACTGGGCAGCACAGTATGGAGAGAAGGTGACCAGCCCTCTGTGGAGAAAGAAGTGGTTCGGGACTTTTTAGAAAAATTGGAAGAGCACAAGTCCATGGGGCTGGATGCGCTGCATCCAAGGGTGCTAAAGGAGTTGCTGGATGTGATTGCAGAGCCATTGGCCATTATCTTTGAAAACTCATGGTGAATGGGGGAGGTCCTGGATGACTGGAAAAAGGCTACTATAGTGCCCATCTTTAAAAAAGGGAAGGAGGAGGATCCAGGGAACTACAGGCCAGTCAGCCTCACCTCAGTCCCTGGAAAATCATGGAGCAGGTCCTCAAGGAATCAATTCTGAAGCACTTAGAGGCGAGGAAAGTGATCAGGAACAGCCAGCATGGATTCACCAAGGGCAAGTCATGCCTGACTAACCTAATTGCCTTCTATGAGGAGATAACTGGGTCTGTGGGTGAGGGGAAAGCAGTGGATGTGTTATTCCTTGACTCTAGCAAAACTTTTGATATGGTCTCCCACAGTATTCTTGCCAGCAAGTTAAAGAACTGTGGGCTGGATGATTGGACTATAAGGTGGATAGAAATCTGGCTAGATCGTCAGGCTCAACAGGTAGTGATCAACGGCTCCATGTCTAGTTGGCAGCCCGTTTCAAGTGGAGTGCCCCAAGAGTCGGTGCTGGGGCCGGTTTTGTTCAATATCTTCATTAACGATCTGGAGGATGGCATGGACTGCACTCTCAGCAAGTTTGCTGATGACACTAAACTTGGAGGAGTGGTAGATACAGTGGAGGGTAGGGATAGGATACAGAGGGACCTAGATAAAGAAACCTGATGAGGTTCAACAAGGAGAAGTGCAGAGTCCTGCACTTAGGACGGAAGAATCCCATTCACTGTTACAGACTAGAGACCGAATGGCTAGGAAGCAGTTCTGCAGAAAAGGACCTAGGAGTTACAGTGGACGAGAAGTTGGATATGAGTCGACAGTGTGGCCTTGTTGCCAAGAAGGCTAATGGCACTTTGGGCTGTATAAATAGGGGCATAGCCAGCAGATCGAGGGATGTGATCATTCCCCTCTATTTGACATTGGTGAGGCCTCATCTGGAGTACTGTGTCCAGTTTGGGGCCCCACAGTACAAGAAGGATGTGAAAAAATTGGAAAGAGTCCAGCGGAGAGCAACAAAAATGATTAGGGGGCTGGAGCACATGACTTATGAGGAGAGGCTGAGGAAACTGGGATTGTTTAGTCTGCAGAAGAGATGAATGAGCAGGGGATTTGATAGCTGCTTTCAACTACCTGAAAGGGGGTTCCAGAGAGGATGGATCTAGACTGTTCTCAGTGGTACCCAATGACAGAACAAGGAGTAATGGTCTCAAGTTGCAGTGTGGGAGGTTTAGGTTGGATATCAGGAAAAAACTTTTTCACTCACAGAGTGGTGAAGCACTGGAATGGGTTCCTAGGAGGTGGTGGAATCTCCTTCCTTAGAGGTTTTTAAGGTCAGGCTTGACAAAGCCCTGGCTGGGATGCTTTAGTTGGGAATTGGTCCTGATTTGAGCAGGGGGTTGGGCTAGATACCTCCTGAGGTCCCTTCCAACCCTGATATTCTATGATTCTATGACTTCTGCGGGGGGAGGCATGCTGGACAGCGCCAAGGATTGGGGAGACAACCAGGTGTGAGCCCAGGGTGCAGAGAGAGCTGGGGAGGGTCTGTGTGTCTGTAACACTTCCTGTCCACTCCCACAGATGGAGTCCAAGAGAGATAGGAAGGAGAGGACGAGAACCCCAGTACTAAAGAAAAATAAGGTGCATCCTAGCTGGACCTGGGGCTCTGTGGGGTTAATACCAGTGGAAGGGACAAGAGTCTCTTGTGCAGCGTGACTATGCTGGGTGCAGGAGCAGTGGGGTGCTTTCCAATTGTAGCTGTGACAACATCATGCAAAGGGGGTTCAGGGTAAGCCCTGGGGTGTGGGTGATGCGAGAAGGAGAGCCTAGCCATCACGGCAGATTGTGATGATAACTTTGTTTTTCCTCTTGTGTTGTGTTTGGCACCAAGGGGAAAGAAATGTGGGGTGGAGAGGAGGGGAAGAGGGAAAGAGTCCAGCCCAGTGGTGAGATGGAAAACGAGTGAGAGCAGAAGCGTTGTTGATGCCAGGCAAGACAATCACCAACGAAATCATGCTGCCCGAGCATGGTGAGATTTTCCCAGGGCCCCGAGTTGCCCGAGGCCCTGGGCATGGGCCCCCTGTGCGTTAAGCCGCCACTGCAATGGCTGCAGGGCTCAGGATACCGCTTCCCAGCATGCCTGGAATGCCGGGCGGAGACGGAACATGCGGGGAGCTACTACCAGAGCCAATCAGAAGTTAGCGCTCGGAGACAAAGGGGTCAGTTTACATTTGGTTATTGGCTGTTGGGGGAGTGGAGCAGAGCATTTGGTTATTGGCTGTTGGGGGAGTGGAGCAGAGGGAGCCAATCAGAAGCCAGTGCTCGGAGACAAAGGGGTTGGTTTCCATTCGGTTGTTGGCGGAGTGGAGCTGAGGGAGACGCGTCACAGCCTGGGAGGTGCCCATTGACACTCAGACCGAAGACCCGGTAAGAATCCCTTTTGCTTGTTTTCCTTGTGAATTTCAAGCCGGCCAAGGAGCACAGGGCAGCATCAGCCCCTAGAGAACTGATACTCAACTCCCATTCTGCTGCGCAGGGGCTGGGAGGGAGCTGGTTGGGGCGGGTCGGGCCCCTTGTCAATGCTGTGATTGTTGATGGGTTACTAGTCTAGTTGCTCCTGTTCTTTCCTTAACCCCAGGCCTTTCTTCCCTCTGCCCAATAAGCTCCCTCACTTGTTGTGTTGTTACTGGGAGATTGTGATAGATTTGTACCCTTGTGCCTGGATGACAATCCTAGTCTGTTATTGGGCACCAAACACTTCCCCAGGGCACAGCAGCCCTTGTGACTCAGGCACTAGGAGGGGCCCCCTGGGGTGGAGTCAGCAGGGGCCAAGAGAGTCCTGCACTGGACGGAAGAATCCCATGCACCGTTACAGGCTGGGAACCGCCTGGCTAAGCAGCAGTTCTGCAAAAAAGGACCTGGGGATTACAGTGGACAAGAAACTAGATATGAGTCAGCAGTGTGCTCTTGTTGCCAAGAAGGCTAATGGCATTTTGGGCTGTATAAGTAGACGCATTGCCAGCAGATCAAGGGACGTGATCATTCCCCTCTATTCGACATTGGTGAGGCCTCATGTGGAGTACTGTGTTCAGTTTTGGGCCCCACACTACAAGAAGGATGTGGAGAAATTGGAAAGAGTCCAGCGGAGGGCAACAAAAATGATTAGGGGGCTGGAGCACATGACTTATGAGGAGAGGCTGAGGGAACTGGGATTGTTTAGTCTGCAGAAGAGAAAAGTGAGGGGGGATTTGATAGCAGCTTTCAATTACCTGAAGGGGGGTTCCAAAGAGGATGGAGCTCAGCTGTTCTCAGTGGTGGCAGATGACAGAACAAGGAGCAATGGTCTCAAGTTGCAGTGGGGGAGGTCTAGGTTGGATGTTAGGAAACACTATTTCACTAGGAGGATGGTGAAGCACTGGAATGGGTTCCCTAGGTGGAATCTCCATCCTCAGAGGTTTTAGGGCCCGGCTTGACAAAGCCCTGGCCGGGATGATTAAGTTGGGGTTGGTCCTGCTTTGAGCAGGGGGTTGGACTAGATACCTCCTGAGGTCCCTTCCAACCCTGAGATTCTATGATTCTAAGGACCCAGGTTCCATTCCCTGAGGCAAGACAGGCCCATTGCTGAGAGGCTTTGTTGCCCCAGACTCACGGCTGCTCCTGCTCAGTTCCAGGATGGACGTGCTGAGAAGGTATCTCAGGAGGAAGGTGGCCCGAGCCAGAGGGGACCAGCTGCCAGCGTCCCCAGACAGAGAGCTGCCCTCCATCCGCATGGCATGGGAAGCAGGCCCCGGCCACCCCAGGAGATGGTCCTGCTCGGCCTTGCTCACTGGGAGGAAACCAGCCCCAGGGCTGGTGCTGAGCAGAGAGAGACAACATCCAGGCCGAGATGGAGGTGGCCTAAGTTCAATCTGGGCAGGCAGGACTCAGCCCATGGCAGGAGCCAGGCAACGCAGCTCTGGGTTTGCTTCTGCTGGAAGGCCTGCCCTCATCCCAGCTGTGTGGGCCAGCAGGAGGCATTCCCAGGGCAGGAGCTGGGGGATCGCTGCCTCAGCTGCTTAACTGTTGCCGGAGAGGAGAGCAGCTACTCTCTGGAGGTTCTCTGCAACACGGAGGCTGAGTGGTCCTCCACTGCAGGTGAGGAGACCCTGGGCATGGGGAGGAGCAAGGGCCATTAACACCCAGTCGCTCTGTCCCAGTCATTGTGGGGATCCCAGCCCAGGGGTCTGGCCAGAGCCACGTGAGCTCAATGACATCAGCGGGAGTTGCAGAGCCACCCCCTGCAATGGGGCATGGGGGGAGCTTCTGGGAAGTGGGTCCCTGATGATTTGGAGCAACTCCCAGGGAGGATGGGACAGTGAAGGGCCCACTCTGCCATGGGGCCACAGGGCTGAGGGTCTATGGGAGGGGCAGTGTGGGGAACTCTCTGCCATGGGTCATTGGGGCTGAGGGGTCTGTGGACGGGGCAGTGTGGGGATCTCTCTGCAATGGGTCCTGGGGCTGAGGGGTGTGTGAGAGGGACACTGTGGGGATCTCTCTGCCTTTCGATGCTTACATGGGAGGGAGAAACATTAAATCTGCTCTCCCCATCCTTTCTCACCCCTGTCCTTCCTCTTCCCCCCTCCCCAGCAAGAGTCACCCTCTGCCCTTGTCTCTCTGATGCAGAGACCCCCACAGACCAGTCAGAGAAGGACTTTGCCCCTGAGGAAAAGACAGAGGAGGATGAAGACCCTGACACAGAAAGAGAGGAAGAGGAGGAAGATCTAAAGACAGAGGAGGAGGAGAAGCAGGAAGAGCAAGTCCTGATTAGTGAAAAAGAGGAGGAGGTGGAGGAGCTAGTGATGAAAGAGGAGAACATTACCACTGAGGAGGAGGAAGACCTGGACACAGAGGAGAAGGGGGAGGAGGAAATATCTATAGAAGAGAACAAGGAGGAGGATGAGAACCTGTTTGCAGAAAAGGAAGAAGAGGAGGAGGAGGAAGAGAATGGGTCTGCAGACACGGAAGCAGCGGCGGAGGCGGGGGGGAGGTGTCTGAAGAGAAGGAAGAGGAGAATCTGACTACAGAAGAGGAAAAGGAGGAGGAGAACTTGTTTGCAGAAGAGGAAGAAGAGGAGGAGGAGGGGGGGGATGTGTCTGAAGAGAAGGAAGAGGAGAATCTGACTACAGAAGAGGAAAAGGAGGAGGAGAACTTGTTTGCAGAAGAGGAAGAAGAGGAGGAGGAGGAGGACGAGAGAGGAGTGTCTGCAGCAGAGGAAAGGGGGAGGAAGAGAACGTGTCTGCAGCAGAGGAAAGGAGGAGGAGGAGAATGTGTCTGCAGCAGAGGAGAGGAGGAGGAAGAGAACTTGTCAGCAGAAGAGGAGGAGGAGGACCTCTGCACAGAAGAGGAAGAGGACTTGATCACTGAGAAGGAGGAGGAAGAAGAAGGTAAAGGAAGAGGAAGAAAGGAACACCTGATCATGGAGCAAAAGGAAGAAGAGAAGGACCTGGCCATGGAGCAGGAAGAGGAGCACCTGCCTGTGGAGGAAGAGGAAGAGGACCTGGCCACAGGAGTGGAGCACCTGGCCATGGAGCAGGAGGAAGAGGAGGAGGACCTGGCTCCAGAGGAGAAAGAGGAAGACCTGGCCATGGAGAAGGACCAGGCCACAGAGGAGGACAAGGAGGATCTGGGTCAGGAGGAGGAGAAGGGAGAGGACCTGGCAATGGAGGAGGACGAGGATGTGGCCATGCAGGGGGAAGAAGAAGAGGCGGAAGAAGAGGTAGAGGACCTGACTATAGACTAGGAGGACCCAGGAATGGAGGAGGATGAGGATGTGCAGATGCAGGGGGAAGAAGAAGAGAAGGAGGTGGACCTGGCAATGGAAGAGTAGGAGCAAGAGGACCTGGCCAGAGAGGAAGATGAGAAGGAGGAGAACCTGGCCACGGAGAAGGAGCAGGAGGAAGAGGACCTGACCAGAGAAGAGGACGAGGAGGAAAAGGAGGAGGAGAACCTGGCCACAGAGGAGAGGGAGGATCTGGCCAGAGAGGAGGAAGTGGAGGAGGGGGAGGACCTGGCCATGGGAATGGAGCACGTGGTCATGGAGAAGAAAGCAGAAGAGGACGACTTGGATGAGGAGGAGGATAAGGAGGGCAAAGCCAAGTCCTCCTCCACCTCCATGGCCAATTCCTCCTTGCCCAGATGCATAATCCATTCCCATTGCCAGACTCTTGCCCGCGGTGACAATGAAGGAGCAGGAGAACTTCTGGGCTGCACAGTCGGGTGTCACGGGACGTCTGTGGGAGCCATTGACAGTGTGTTCTGTGTGGGCCATTTTCCTTCTCTGACCCAGGGGTTCTCTGCTCCCAGAATCTCAGCCAGGGAGGCCACCCTGCAGAATATGGCCCCGCAGTTTGGTGATGGGCTGCAGGAGTCACCACGTAGCTGTGCAGCAGCCATAGCACCTGCATTGACCAGGGACCAAAACCTGCAGCCCTCACAGCCCAGGCTGCCCCCACGGATGGCAATGGGAGTGTAGCCTGGGCAACTAGCTGCTGGGCCAGGGCATATAGAGAGGACTCAGAGATGCAGCAAACCAGTGGGCAGAGAAGTGAAGGAAGTAAGGGAAAGAGGAGAGCGAGGAGATCGGGGGAGCTGCTGCAGTCAAGGGACCCCAGCCAGAAGAGAGAAGCTGGGTGGGTTAGACACACAAAGTCCTGCATCTTGGCAGGGGTTAGACTAGATGAACCTTGCCAGAGGCGGCGAGTTATATGGGCCTGTGGTGCCCGGGCTCCAGCAAATTCAGGGCCTCGAGGGGCCCGGCTCCACCAATGTTCAGGGCAGGGTTTCTCCCCCAGCCCGACCTGCCACTCCCACGTGCCACCCCCAGAGCATCCCCCGGCCCTGCCTGCCACCCCCACGTGCCTCCCAAGCGTCTCTGCCTGCCCCTGCATCTCCACACTGTGCTCCTCACTGGCCGCTGCCACTGCAGGCTACAGGAGCGGCGCTGGGGCAGGCTGAGGCGGCTGCTGCGCCTGTGGAAGTAGGAGGCGCATGGCAGCCTCCCGCCCCACCAGGTGACTCCAAGTCGAATCTGAGGAGGGGCTTATCCCGGTTGGACCTCCTGAGCAGCAGCCTGGTGGGGCCTGGGTGAGTGTCTTGTCCCTGGGAATCCTCCTCTGGCCCCCACCCCAGCCCCAGGGCAGCCGTCCGGCTGCACCCCAAACTCCACATCCCTGGCCCAGACCCACACCCTGCACCCCTCCTGCACCCCAACACCCTGTCCCAGCCCAGAGCCTGCACCCAACACTCAAACCCCCTCTCACACCCAGCCCCCAAACCCCTCCTGCACCCCAAACCCCTGTCCCATCCCAGACTCTGCACCCAGCCCCCAATCCCCCACCTGCACCCCAACCCCCTGTCCCAGCCCCGACCCAGCACCTAGAACCCAAACCCCTCCTAGAGCTTGTGCCCCTTCTGCACCCAACCCCAACCCCTGTCCCAGCCCAGACCCTGCACCCAGCACCCAAACTCCCTCGTTTGTACCCTTTTCTGCTCCCAGACCCCAACCCCCTGTCCCAGCCCAGACCCTGCACTGTCCCAGCCCAGACCCTGCACCTAGCACCCAAACCCCCTCCTGCACCCCAACCGCCTGTCCCAGCCCAGACCCTGCACCCAGAACCCAAACCCCTCCTAGAGCTTGTACCCCCTTCTGCTCCCAAACCCCAAACCCCTGTCCCAGCCCAGACCCTGCACCCAGCCCCCAAGCCCCCTCCTGCACCCCAACCCCCTGTCCCAGCCCAGACCCTGCACCTAGCACCCAAACCCCCTCCTGCACCCCAACCCCCTGTCCCAGCCCAGACCCTGCACCTAGCACCCAAACCCCCTCCTGCACCCCAACCGCCTGTCCCAGCCCAGACCCTGCACCCAGAACCCAAACTCCTAGAGCTTGTACCCTCCTGCACCCAAACCCCAAACCCCCAGTCCCAGCCCAGACCCTGCACCCAGCACCCAAACCCCCACCTGCACCCCAACCCCCTGTCCCAGCCCAGACCCTGCACCTAGCACCCAAACCCCTCCTGCACCCCAACCCCTGTCCCAGCCCAGACCCTGCACCCAGAACCCAAACCTCCTAGAGCTTGTACCCCTTCTGCTCCCAAACCCCAACCCCTGTCCCAGCCCAGACCCTGCACCCAGCCCCCAAGCCCCTCCTGCACCCCAACCCCTGTCCCAGCCCAGACCCTGCACCTAGCACCCAAACCCCTCCTGCACCCCAACCCCTGTCCCAGCCCAGACCCTGCACCCAGAACCCAAACCCCTCCTAGAGCTTGTACCCCCTCCTGCACCCAACCCCAACCCCTGTCCCAGCCCAGACCCTGCACCCAGCACCCAAGCCCCTCCTGCACCCCAACCCCTGTCCCAGCCCAGACCCTGCACCTAGCACCCAAACCCCTCCTGCACCCCAACCCCTGTCCCAGCCCAGACCCTGCACCCAGAACCCAAACCCCTCCTAGAGCTTGTACCCCTCCTGCACCCCAACCCCTGTCCCAGCCCAGACCCTGCACCCAGAACCCAAACCCTCCTAGAGCTTGTACCCTCCTGCACCCCAACCCAACCCCTGTCCCAGCCCAGACCCTGCACCCAGCACCCAAACCCCCTCCTAGAGCTTGTACCCCCTTCTGCTCCCAACCCCCAACCCCCTGTCCCAGCCCAGACCCTGCACCCAGAACCCAAACTCCCTCCCAGAGCCTACACCCCAAACCCCCTTCTTCACCCAAACACCCTCCCTGGACCTTGCAGTGCCTTCTAACCTGATGGGTCTATAATTCTTTGATTCTAGCATCTGTCACCTCAAAAGAAGGGCTGGCGTGTCTGGATTTCCTCCGCATCCTCTGCAGTGAAGACAGAAGCAAGGAACTTTTTTAGCTTCGCCGCAGTGGCCTGGTCTTCCTGGAGTGCTCCTTTAGCACCGATTGCCTAGTGGCTTTGCTGACCGTTTGGCAGACTTCCTGCCTCCCATGGACCCCCTCCGAGCGTCACACCGCCCAAGGCCCCGCCCCCGAGCGTCACCCAAGCCCCGCCCCCCGAGCGGCGCCCCACCCAGTCCCCACCCTGAGCGGCGCCCCACCCACATCCCCGCCCCCCGAGCGGCACGTCGCCCAAGTCCCCACCCCAGCCGAGCACCGCCCAAGTCCCCGCCCCCCCAACACGGCACCACACCTCCTAAGACCCGCCTCCCCCCAGCGCCGCCTGGCCAAACAAAAACAATAAACCCAACCCCCGAGTGCCCCCCTCCCAAGGTGCCGCCCCAGCCCGTGCTTGGTAGGCTGGTGCCTGGAGCCGGCCCTGATCCCATGTACTGAACAACCCTTTGCTGTTAGTTGTTGTGCCTTGGCTAGTTGCTCTTCACGTTCATTTTGGCCTCTGCCCTATACTTTTCATTGGACTTGCCAGAGTTTACGCTTCTTTGTCTTTTCCTCACTAGGATTTGACTTGCCAATTGTGAAAGGTGCCTTTTTAATGATCTTAGAAAGGCTCTAGCGGCTGCACCAGCGCGAGCCTCTCCTAAACAAGGCCTGCCATTTTACTTGCACCTGGCAACTACTCCAGCAAGCACTGGAGCTGTTTTGCTGCAAAAACAAATTGGCCAGGTGAGACCGATGGCCTATGGTTCCAAAACTCTCAGTGAGGTGGAGGCGAGGTTTTCAGCTTGCGAACGTGAGGTATTCGCCCTGGTATGGTCCCTAACACATTGGGAATATTTAAGTGGCACAGCTCTCATTGTGGTGAGGACATGCCATACTCCAGTAAAATATGTCATCTCTGGAAGAATTAATGAGGAAGGGTATCCTCTACCCGGCTGGCGGGATGGACTCTAAGTCTGGTCAATCGGGATATTCGTACTGAGAAGATCCCCCCCATACGAGAATCCTTCCCTATGCTCCGATTACCGCAGGAGATGAGCACGAATGTCCGTTGCCAGATCCTGATTTAGACTTACTATCTCCATTCTTCTTAGCAACATCCTGGGAAGAAGTACAAGGAAAAGGGTTAACACTCTGGGCAGTTGATGGGAGTGCTTGTCACCACGAAGGGCATCCTGTTGCAGGGTTTGCTGCAATCCAGGAGGGGACACAGCAAGTGGTGCAGGGTACGGTGAGGCCGCCGTCAGCACAAGCTGCACAATGAATTGCGGTCCTGGCAGTATCGTCTGGGGTAGCACCTGAGGAAAACATCTGTCTGTGTTCTGCTTCTAGTTGGGTGGTTCAAGCCCTTCCCATCTGGAAGAAAAGAGTTCAAAGTAAAAGCCCATACGAAGGGGGTCGGTTCTGGCCACGCTTGACAATCAGGCCAATCAGCTAGCAAAACAAGCTGCTAGGTTAGGATCAGCATATACATGGGATAAGACCCAATTTCAGCTGCTGTAGTTAAGATGCCGTCTCCAGATGTGTCAGCAGGCCATGGCATCTTGACCCTGCAAAAACAGGATAATGATCTCCAAGCCCTTTTAACAGCAGGGAAACATCAAGGATATGTAAGGACAAAAACGGATTGATTATAGCAACATCACCAAACTGTGAATTACCTGTACTGGTTATGCCAATAACTCCACGAAAAGAACTAATAACTGTAGCTCATGGCCAGGGACACTATGCTGCGTCCAAAACTTTGGAACGGGTGTCTAAGTGGCGTGGTTGCCTAACATAAAGGAGGAAATACTGGAACAAACCTTTTCTCGATTTGGTATCCCATCAGAAATAGATTCAGACAGAGGACCACACTTTGTGGGTGAAGTCACAAAAGCGCTGTGTGCGGCCTTAAACATCAAACAGCGGTTGCACATAGCTGCTCACCCGCAAAATCTGTTATCGTCGAGAGGCTAATAGAGCCATGAAAACTGCTCTTAGAAAAGTAATAGATGTGCAAGGAAGGGATTGGGATAGCAAACTCCCATATATCCTAGCGGCCATGCGATCTACTAGAACTGTGTGAGGGTTTTCACCGCACGAGATGCTAACTGGGAGAATTATGCACACCCCTGAACTTTAGTGGGTGGGAGGAGTTCCACCGGATGAGTACCTTCCCAGGGTGCAAATAGACTTATACATGTCACAGTTGCTAGACACCATCAGCAGTCTTCAACATCGAGTAGCTCCTCAACTAAAAGCTAATAACCAAGTCATTAGTGCTTGGTTAGGCCACATTAATGATGTAGGATGGGTGGTTGGTACAAAGGTAATGTTTAGGTATTATATAGAAAAAGGCCATGTCCTTAGTCCTCGTTGGGTGGGTCCAGTTATCATAACAAACGGAGCAAGTGCCTCTGTATATCAGGTTCAAATACCAGCAAAGAAGGGGATCAAATTAAAGTGATTCCATAGCAGCCAGGTAAAGGAATGGAAAGGAAATCAACCCATTTAACTGTGCCAATCATATTTTCTCTTCCATTCCTAGATCGACATGACCGCCATCATCCTATTCTCTATGTATATAGGTTGCACTGTATTTGTTAAGGTTTGGTTAATTGATTTGGTTGAAGGTGACCATCTGTTCTGTATAACAGGGAGTCATTATGCCACAGAGGATCCCATGGCCACCCTGGATCCTTTGGAACAAAATGACCCCATTTCTGTTTTAATGATCAAGGAAGAACCGTGCTGTGTGCTCAAGTGGGTCAAAGAAAGATCGAACAAGGCAGGTATATTTCAAGCAGTAATTTCAGAAATGTGCCTTAACTATCAGGCTGCACCTGTGGGATGCAGAGAAAAACAGAAATGTCATGTAAGTGGGATATAGTAAAACCTCTTTTGGGAATTGTACCAAACTTAGGGTGCCCAACAGTTCTCAGATTTGCGGTTGCATTAAATTGGAAGTACCTGAGCATGTACCATGGGGTGGGTTTCTGGAAATATATCAGCTCCTTGGGTTCATGAAAGACCTAGTGCCATGTTCAGAATTAGTACTCCAGCACAGTCCTTCCTTCTCGGCTCTCAATGTACTGTTGTATCCACACCTTCTTGCAATAGTTCGTCTATGCAGGGAAATGGATGTAAAGCAGGAAGAGTCTTTTCATTGTAAAACTTTCTACTGCAGTAAGATCAAGGTTAAATTTTCCGTAAATAGTTAGACTTGTATAGGAGGTTTAAAATGAATGTTACAACGGCAGACTCTGGTAAATGGTCTATGGTAGGTCCGTATGGAATAAGAGTATACCAATTTGTTTTGGTTCTTCCTTCTCCTATTCCTAGTTTAACTGGTCCCGTGGTAATTAGGGAAGAAGCAAATCAAACAGTTATTACACATCCCCAGTCTGCGATAAGGAATGTTTTAATCAGCACTACCCTCTGTAATACTATGGTTGTATTTGGGTTCAATGCAAATTTTTCGCCATGTGACAATTTATTCATCGGGTGGGTCATAATTTGGCAAGCCACAGGTGTCGGCAGTTACATCTTTTAAAACAGGTGTAACACCGACAAGAGGGGAAATGTTAATTTCAGTATACATGTTTGCCGAATTATTCTGTATAAAAGTTAAAATAAGTTCTGTAAATCAAAAGGCCATTTTGTTTTGGTAAAGGACAAGGCGACCTCCATTGGGGTCAGGTTCTTGTTCCTCAGTACCTAGAAAAGGCGGGAAAGTGGGAAGAGCAGGAATCTGACCTTGCCCAGCAACAGCTCCCTACAGAGACCAATGAGGGAGGGGCCAGGGCACTGGCTCTTGAGCTTTTGAGCTGTCAGAGGTGCAGGTGGCTGCTCTCTCTCCTGGTGCGGTACAATCTTGCCACTGGCTATGGGCCTGCAATAGCTACTTACTAATTAAGTTGGGGTTGTTTGTTTGTTGTTTTGGGAAAGCAAACTTGCATACACGGACCTGGTCCGATTAGTTAGATCAATCGTGCACTCAGGACGACGCAAAGCGGTTAGGGTGGGAGTTAAGATAGGGATACGTACCTGTCTGTTTCATCTGTTGTCCACGGTCAGTGTTCACTACTGGCTTCTCTTTTCTGGATCCTGCACCCCTTTATCGCTGATGTCTGTAAAGATAGAACATCTTGTATTATAAGTGCCTGTGTGTTATTCCGAATCTCCAGAATCATTAATCCATTCCCTTTCCATTCCTTCCTCTCCTTAGCAAATAAAGTGTTGTTGTTTTATTTTATAGCTTTGTGTGTGTGGAGTTCATTAAAGTCAGCTCTGATAGATGGCCTTAAAAGGGGGACTCAGCGGGAGATAAACTGTAAGGCTCCCCGAGATCTTCTGATCAGATCGGCCTAGAGAGATAAAAATCCTTACGCTTGTTGAACCTCATCAGATCTCTTTTGGCCCAGTCCTTCTTGAGAGTGGGAAGGGGCTGGGACAGCAGCTTAAAGCCACATCTCCCCAGCGCAGGGGGCACATTTCAGTTAGTTTCACTTTGTGCAACTTAACCCTGAGGTTCTCAGCCCTGTGAATGAGACTGTGGAATTACCCAGCCCGTGGGAAAGACTGTGAGTGTAAAATATTCCCCAGGGTTGTTCCATCCCTGGGGGACCATCTGCCTCTGGAGGCTGGGGATGGAATCAGGACCTTTCACTGCCAGGCTTCTGCTTATGACCAGGACTACGTCAGCCGTGATCAAGTCTAAACAGTGACTTCCAATGAGCCTTAGCCCACCGACTGTTGTTAACGGGCAAGGCGGAAAGGCCTCAATTTACAACAATGGCCTAATTTTGGGTACCTCAGTTTCTCCCTTTGAACTACAGGACTGCAGGGAACTTGTTCCAACTGCAGCCACAGCTGCATGTGGAGTCCTTGGGCACTGCAGGTGTCCAGCCCCTACGCATGTAAAGGCAGGATCCCATATTTGGATCTGACATCAAGAGACATTCTTGAAATCTGGCCCCAGCCCACCACTGTGCTCTGCCTCCCATGCTGCCCAGGGTGGGCCAAAGGGGCTGTAGGGAAGGGGTAAAGCCCTCCCCCACCCTGGGAAATTCCTCCCACACAGGTGCCACTTGTGCCTCCCCCCAGCAGCTGTAGGCACAAGGAGTGCTCGGGGAGGGGGGAGCATGGACAGGCTGGAGGGGGAGGGGGTGGAGCAGGGATAGAGGGGTGTGACCAGGGTGAAGCTGCACCTCAGTTTTATACAGGGCCGCCGAGAGGGGGGGGCAAGAGGGGCAATTTGCCCCAGGCCCCGGGCCCCGCAGGGGCCCCTACGAGAGTTTTTCGGGGCCCCTGGAGCAGGGTCCTTCACTCGCTCCGGGAGCCCCGGAAAACTCTTGCGGACCGGGCCCTTGGAGCTTCTTCTGCTCCCGGTCTTCGGCGGCGGGGAATCCTTCCGCTCTGGGGTGGAAGGACCCTCTGCTGGCGAATTACTGCCGAAGCGGGACCCGCCGCCGACGTGCAGCCCGGTCTTCGGCGGTAATTCGGCAGCAGGGGGTCCCCGCCACGGGTCTCCGGGGCACTTCGGTGGCGGGTCATGAAACGGAAGGGCCCCCCGCCACCAAATTACCGCCGAAGTGGGGGCCCCTGCCGCCGAAGACCCCAGGCCCCCGGAATCCTCTGGGCGGCCCTGGTTTTATACCCTGGCAAAGCCACTAACACCATTAAAATGAGTGCAGCACACTACTCAGCTGAGCTGCAACCTCTATATTAACCATGTAGTTAAAGTGCTGCAGCGTCGTACTCAGGGAACTAGCAGCATCTGCAGCAGCATCTCTGCTCAGCCCAGCTTCCCCAGCACAGCTGAATTCCCTCCTTCTCCCAGACGGCTGCTTTCCCGACTCCTGCCCCAGTCCCCTCGGGCTGCTCCCAGATCCCCTCCTGCAGTGGAATGGACACGTGGCCTGAGAGCCCTGGACACTGGATTTCTCTGTTCACCCCACACCATGGACCCTGCAGGAGCGCTAGTGCAAGCTCCCCTCACCCGCTGCCCTTGATCACTGGTTTGCAGCCCCCAGCTGGGGGAAAGCTCATTCTCCATGGACCAATGAGTCCCTGGTCTCTCTGCTGGGACTCACAGACAGGGAGAAAATCGGTGCAGGCCTTGCTGGGTGTGGTTACGGGTGACGGGGTCACCTACCCCACTAGGGCCCAGGCCGAGATCCCAGCACATTCCACGCTAGCCCCTGACCTGCCATCAGATGGACTTTCAGCTTCTGTCCCTGTGGTGGGGGGAGGCATTGGGTCATTGCCCTGGGGGAGCTGCTGGGCGAGGGAGGCGATTTACCTGCTCACAGACCCAATGGGCTAGTTTTACTTTGGTTATTATAGTTGAAAAGTCATGGAAGATGGGAGAGATTCCAGCAGACTGGAAAAGGGCAAATGTAGTTCCCATATATGAAAAAGGAAATAAGGACAAGCCAGGCAGTTACAGACCAGTCAGCTTAACTTCTGCACCAGGGAAGATAATGCAGCAAACAATTCAGGAATCCATCTGAAAACATCTAGAAGATAATAGGAGAGAAGCAATAGCCAGCTTGGATTTATCAAGGACAAGTTGTGTCAAACCAGCCCCCGATAGCTTTCTTTGACTGGGTAACAAACCTTGCGGATGGGGGGAAGCGGCAGATATGGTTTATCTAGACTTTAGGAAGGCTTTCAATGCAGTCTCACATGACCTTCTCCTTAACAAACTAGGGAAATACAACCTAGATGGAACTACTCTAAGGTGGGTGCATAACTGGTTGGGAAACTGTTCCCAGAGAGTAGTTATCAGTGGTTCACAGTCAGGCCGGAAGGGCATAAGGAGTGGGGTCCCACCATGCTCAGCTCTGGGTCCAGTTCTGTTCAATATCTTCATTCATGATTTAGATCCTGGCATAGAGAGTACAGTTACATAGTTTCAGAGCAGCAGCCGTGTTAGTCTGTATCCACAAAAAGAACAGGAGTACTTGTGGAACCTTAGAGACTAACAAATTTATTTGAGCATTAAGCCACTGAGCCATCCCACCCCCACTCCAGGGGCAGCCATGTGCTGGGAATGACGCAGGGCAACAATTTCCCACCTACACAAGGACAAATCGCTGCAGATAACACGGGTGGAAAATGCCCCTCACGAGAGAAGATTTTAAACTGACGTTTGAGACTCATGGGGAGAACGGGGGAAATCGGGGGAGACGGGAGAGCTGATCATTGGAGGGGAAAGGGGGAAATCGCCCCAGATTTTATAGCCCGTGTGTGAGACACTGAGCGAGAAAACGGGCAGACCTAGAGTGCATTTGTATCGGGGGCGAGAGCCTAGTGGCACAAACAGGGACAGGATCCAATTAACCCCCCTCCCCCCTACCCCCGCCCCCCACTTCTCACCCACTTGGGATTTTCCTGGCTGCACAGAGACAGTTCAACCCTCCCCGCGTCCCACTGACCTTCCCCTCCAACTCCAGCTTCTCCTCCCTGCCTGACACCCCCATCTCCCCCACACCACAGGGGATCCCCTGCCAGGCCCCAGTCTCTGCCCCCAAATCCCAGCGATGCCGGGGCAGCTCCTGCTGCAGCTCCACTGGGGCTGAGGCAGCTCTGAGGCTTCTCCCGGGTTCCCGGGCAGAGTCACTTTCCTGCCCAGCCCCAGTGCCCCCGGGGTCTCTCACTCCCGGGGCTCCGTGGGAGGCTGGACACCAGGGATGCAGGACGGCAGGAATGGGGTGACAGGCCTCCTGTTCCTCAGTCTCACGGCGGGACCCAGGGGTTCGTCGCTCTCCGGCTCGGGAGCACTGGGAAGACCCGACCGTGGAGGGGCCGTCGCTGGGGACGGCCCGCGCAGGCGCTGAGCACGTCCTTATATCACTTCTGTGGCGGGAAAAGGGCTGAGGAGATGGAACGCTGAGGGCTGGTTTTGGCGGGAAAACCGGTTTGGACTGGTTTGAGCCTGTCCCCTGATGGTAAACAAGTCCCCTCTCAGAGATGGAGTCCAGGGGTCAATAGTTCATATGCTCCAGATTGGATCTTATTTTAAAGCCAGTGATTTACTTCGTAGACATCTTATTAACCAACTAATGGAACCTATTCAACAGTTCATACTTCTCACACCTAACAATGAGATAAAAAGAACACAGACAAGCCTTGTCAGTAACAGCTAATGTCCCAACTGGGACGCACGTGAGCTTGTTGCAGAGCTGCTGCTCAGGGATGGGAACCTCCTGGCACCCCAGCCTCCAAAATCACTCAGGCTGCACTTTCTGCACGACTAGGTGCTGGCTGAGGGGGCGTGGAATTGGTGGCCTCTGCTGCAGGTGATGGGAATCGCAGGTATTTAAAGCCATGGCCTAGAGGAGGGAAGTGCCTAACTCCAGAGTCTGCAGCTGCCTAGGGCCAGGGCTGAGGATTTAGAGCCCCTAGTGCTGCCGTTGCAAGGTTCAAGCACGCTCAGCCCTGGCATTGCCACCCTCCTGCGGCTAGTAGCTGCAGCTGGCTAAGGCTGGCCTCTGGGAACTGGCCCCATGGCTGTAGCCAGAGAAGCTGCAGGTGGCTCTGTGACTACTGGGGCCATTAAGCTAGAGCAGCTAAAGACACTGGAGTTCACCTCAAGGAACAGAGGGCACCAGTAGGACAGGAATGTCAAGGGGAGCAGGGAAGGAGGGAGCAGGTCAGGCTGGCAGAGGGAGCTTCCAGCTGGGTGGGAGCATTTCCAAAGTGGAAAGGAAACAAGTATGGGGAGAGGTGGTGGTGACCAGGTAGCAGACTAGCATGTAGATGGGAGCAGAGGGAGAGAGGCTGGTGGCTTCTGGATTCCCAAGGGCTCAGTCCTGACTTTGGGGAGATGGTGTTTGCAGCTGGCTGGCTCACATGGTAGGATGGGGGCTGAGGGGGGGAATCTGTCAGACCTGATCAGGTGTCTGCTGGCTTTAGAACTCTGAGCTGAGACTAGGACCATCTGCCGTGACTGGTGACATGGGGGGTACTGGAGACATGGCTAGAGAAGGTCTGAATGAGGAAGGAGATAAATCTGTGGGGAGTTTCCTTGATCACTATGAAAGTTCTGCTCACTGTGGACACTGGTAAACCCACATGGGTGTACAGCTCAATAAGAAAACCCGGGGGCTGAGGGAGCTGTGTATGGCAATGCGTACAGTCATGTAGGGGTGTGTGATCAAAATGAAAAATGTCTCTGAGGTTCAGTACCGGGTATCCTATGGCACCAATGGCACTGCCCCACCAGGCCCACACTGGAGCCCACAGTGACTACATAGGGGCCTACAAATATGTTTGGTGCCGGGACCCACAAAAGGCTAATCCGGTCCTGACTGCCTGAGCACTATTTCAGCCTCACATTTTGGGTGGACCTCCCACAGTGGGAGCTGCAGAGCCCTCCCCCGCAACACCCCCCCCTCCCTCCTGGTGTTGGGAGGGGAACAGGAGAAAGAACAAAATAAGCAAGAGAAGAAGAGAAAGGAGGGAGGAAGGGATGGAGGAAAATGTGAAACAAAAAGGACAAACCCTAATGTCCCCAGTGATTCTAAGGGACAAAATCCCAGGTGCGCAATAAAATTCTGCCTCTTTAAGCTCGTGTTTTCCATGCCTAGAATTCAACTCTCACCAGATGGATCAGACTGAACAGGTTTCAAACCTCCAGGAGGCTCTTACCTTCTAAACAGGGACGGCTGTTTTCTAGTAAAATCACTAAAAGGGAAGGAGAAAACTCGAAAGAGGTTCCTCCTGGCGCTCACGTCCATGAACCCGAATACTCTCTCAGTCCTCAGAGAGAGACCTGGAGAAGGAGAAGGAGAAGGAGACCTGGAGAAGGAGACTTGCTCCAGTAAAGCCACAGGGGTCTCTGAGGTTTCCCTGGCCCCTCGCCCCTGTCCTGCCTGGCTGATGTCAGCATCTCTCTGTGAGGTCACCACCTCCCCACCACCTTGGACCAATAGGCTGAGGTCCTGCAAAAGGCCTTTGTGATGTCACTGCCACACCCCTCCTTGCTGGGTTAACGTCCTGCCCTGGCCAGGCACTTTGCAGGTTTGAGCTACTCCCTGTGGATCACCCCACTCAAGGAGCGTTCGTTCTAGGCAGCAAGCCGGCTAGGCAGGGAAACATCAGACGCTGCTCCCAATGCTACCCTCAGATTTTCAGAAATTAGTCGACTTTATGGCAAGAGACCATTAGAGCATCTAATCTGACCCCCTGCGTATCGCAGGCCTCCTGTAGGACACAAGAGCTACTTTTGGGGCAAACACATTCCATAAAGGCATCTAGTCTTCATGAAATGACATCAGGAGATGGAGAATCCACCACTTTCCTTGGTAACTTGTTCCTGTGGTGAATCATCCTCGCTGTTGAATATTTGTGCCTTAGTTGTAATATGAATTTGTCTCTTTTCACCTTCCAGCCATTGGGTCTTCTTAGGCCTTTCTCTGCTCGATTCAAGAGCCCTTTAATACCCAATCTTTTCTCTCCATTAAGGCACTTCAACACTTCAATGAAGTCACCTTTCAATCTTCTTTTGAGAAGCTAAACAGGTTGAGCTCTTTCAATAGCTCACTAGAAGGCATTTTTCTCCAGCCCTCAGAACCGTGTCACCTCCTGTGACATTACTGACATAATCTGTAACTGTATAGATCACTGTTGCGACCACTGTTCTATATTCGCAGCCAATATTGTAGAAAGGTTGTTGTGTAAGAGGTCTATGGAGAGGTTCTGATTGGCTGATTATAATGATGCTATCTCTAGATGTGTATCATTTTTGTAGTTGATGTTATGAATATTGGCTCTATGCTGCCCGTATTTCAAACTTGTGCTCTGCTTCCAGGAACACCCCAGCCAGACAAGTTGGTGTCAGTTCTGCCTAGCCTGCTTGATGGCCCATTACGGACCATCAGCTCTACAGTCGACCCACTGAGAGAAGGCAGATACACCTTGTGACTCAGCAAGCTATGGAAGGACCTGCCTATGGACAGAACTCTAAGGTTTTTCTATGCCATGTGCTTAGGGAAGATGTATTTTCCATGCCCTGGTTCCTCGCTGACCCAGAGAGAACAAAGGAACATGAAAACAAAACCTTCCCCACAGATTTGAAAGTATTTTCTTCCCTTATTGGTCCTTTTGGTCATGTGCCAACCAGGTTATCTGAGCTTTTTAACCCTTTACAGGGTATTTAATGCTACCTGTAGCTATACGTTTATGACACCCTGTAAATAGCAATCTGCAGAATGATTCTGAGAAAGGGCAGGGTGAAGGGAAGTGGCTTCAGCAGATTTACTGAGCATGCTCAATGCACCCTAAGTAGCAAATTCCTACACACAGCAGTTTCTCACACTACACCTGAGGCAGCATGAGGCAGGGGCTCCATTGCTGTCCAGATCCCACCCAAGAGCAGATCCCCAGGGGCTGCGAGACCCTCAGCTTCTGGGACCTGTGTGTGGAGTCTCTTCTGCCCACCCAGGGCTGCCCTGGGGTCCTTCTGGCCCCTGGTGCCTGCAGCCCCTGGCCAGGGGCAGCAGAGCCTGGGACTGGGTCCAGCTGGAGAAAGTCCCCACCTCGGATGGGCACAGAAAGTGCTTCAGTGAACGTCTGTCCCTGGAGCAGCCCCTCTGGCACCGCAGCAGCAGCCCGGAGCTCAGCCCCGGCTCCCAGCGCACACTGGAGGCAGCAGCCAGCACCAGCAGTGTCTGGTACCTTACAAAGCCCGGCCACCAGGAGCTGCCCCACGGCTCTTTTCCTTGTTTTTCCTGCTTCCTTCCTACCAGCCCCCCACTGCTCCAGCCCCTTCCTGGCTCCTTCAAGCCCAACCCAGGCTGCAGCTGCCGCACTCACCGGGCCAGGGACTGTCTGAGGTGGGAACTAGCCCCATCTCTGCTCCTCCTCCTGCCCCTGTGTGTCCCAGAGCCGCTGCAGGGACTGACCCGCACCCAGGCTCTCGCTCCTATTAGCGCTCACAGGGGCCAATCCAGCTATGGGAGAGTGAGCGCCCCTGGGAGCAGGGAAGTGACCACATCTCCCTGCCAGAGGGTGGAGGAGGAGGAGGAAGAAAGGGAAAGAGGAGAGACTGAAAGGGGATAAGGAGAAATAAGTGGGGAAAGCAGCACGTCACTAAGGCTAAATGACTATAGACACCACTCAGCTAAGGGTTAAACAACACAGTGATAAAGTTCAGGTCAAATCAGGAAATCAATGAGTTAACAAGGATATTGCGCTGGAATCAAGTCGTCAATTTAGTCCAACCATCAGATTAATACAGTAGAAAACCAACCCCTATAAATCCTAAAAGAGCAACCCAAGAAGGCAGGTGCACATTTAGTGATGCCAAAACCCCAATCAGAGATTTTGACCCAGGCAGTGCAACCCAGATTTACCCAGCTGAATATTTCAATGCTGAAACCAAATCATTGCTGACATTTAGCCCACAACCTCAAAGCTAATTACAGTTTTCTCCTTAGATTTCACTATTCTGTAGCTAATACTTCTCCTCGCCCTCTCGGCCCAGAACACATACAGACCTTAGAGAGACATTAGTAAAAAGTTCAAACAGCTCTCGCTGAACAATACGTATCTGACCGCTCAAGTCCTTCCACTGCTTGCGCAGGTGAGGAGCATTCGTTCAGTGATTCTATAGGGCAGGGTTTTAAGGCTATTAAGATTTGGGGAACTATTCTTCCTAACATCTTCCCGTTGTAGATTTCAGAGGTGTTCACACACTGACACCCACTGAGCGACATCGTTACACTCCAATCTAATAGAAAGGCTGGGAGGTCTCCAAGTTCATAAAAAGAAAGACAAAAAATAGAAAAGGGAACAAAGAGTTTCTAAGATAATAAGGGGTTGGATCTCTGCACCTCTCGGGCTTTGGATTCACCCAGAGTAGGAACTGTAGCTGCAGTTTAGGAACCAGGTAATGGCATAGATTTCCTCTCTCTCAGGAGCAGGGAGTGACCTATGTCTCATTCTCTCTGTCTCCCATCAGGTGATGGGACCGTGAGTGAGAATGAGGAGGGGAAACCCCAGCAGGAAGATGCTGAGGAATTAGAACCACCTGTGCTCTATTTTCACACTTTCTAACCTTTCAAAGAAGCAGGAGGCAGAGAGGTGAAGGAATCAGCTGTTTTTCTCTCTGTGCTTCATCTAACTTTGGATCCAAATGGTAAAAGACAGTTGTTCCCAATTTAATCATGGCGTCCTTCAGGAGGGTGACCAATGTCACTTAACTAGGAGCCGGGTTCTAAAAATAGTTTACCTGGGCCACAGGTCACCATAGCTTCCATCTCAGGGGTGAAAATCAACCACTAGTACCTGCAATTTCTACCTGAGCTCTTGTCAAATCTTTGACCTTCCTTGGAGTAATTTGACACTTCTCTGGTGTAGAATTCTTCACCAACCACACAACAGATCAGTAGCGACAGTGAGGCACAACTCCTCAACTATGCCCTTTTATTTCTTTAATCTAGTGGCACAGATTTAAATTAGGGACTAAATTCAGGTGCGGCTTAGAGTCCCTGTAAGACACCAAATGTCAGGTCTCTATTAAACATAGGTATCTTTTGCAGCTATATCACATTCAACACGGATTTCATTTTCTACACATTTGCAGCATCTCCCATGGGTGAGCTGAACAGAAGTGTCACTTCCATTTTTCCCATCTCTACCTAGCTAGGGATTGCATTTCCCAAACAATAGGCAACATGCAGCTGATTAGGAAGGAGATATCTTCAGGAGCGACCACCTGCAGCGCCTGGGCCACAACGGCTTTGGGAGCCCAATGCATGGGTACTTTTCTTATGTACAATTCATTTACTAGGGTATAAATCTTCCTAGCCCCTTAGAAAAAATACTGACCTAACCAATTGAACAACAGGGGGGATTGGGATGGTGATGGGGAATAAGGGAATCCCTCTGACTTACACTGTCTTCTTCTGTTGTTACAGAGGGTGAAATGATGGTTTCCCCTATCCCTGCCCTGTTCCTGCTCTTTGTTATAGTTCAATATATTTTAAGTGAGGAAAATGGTAGGAAAAATATCTGCTCTTCAGCACAACGTGAAGCAACATCAGAGCAACTGAGAATGAAACAATTTGTTCCCCAAAGGAGAACTCGATGACTAACAATTGCTGTGTACTGGGGGAACAGTATAACCGTGATGCTCAGGGTTTGTTTAGACTAGGGAAAGTGATGGAGTTTAGGTCAGGTCAAGGGGGAAGCTAATGCCAACCCCTGCACCTGGGCTGCATCTGCTCTACAACTGTAATTGTCTTTTTACCCCAAGATCACTAACTCGAGCAGCCAACGCCATGTGCAGCCCTAGTGGATGTCAGGCACAGGTAGTTTTGCCTCAGTGTAGCTTGTTGGGAATCAAACCTCTCTCCCACCTGGAGCTGATGGAGTTTGGCTGTTCTCAGTGGGAGCAGATGACAGAACAAGGAGCAATGGTCTCAAGTTGCAGTGGGAGCCATCTAGGTTGGATATTAGGAAACTAATTTTGCTAAGGTGGTGATGAAGCACTGGAATGGGTTACTTAGGGAGGTGGTGGAATCTCCATCCTGAGAGATTTTTAAGGCCTGGCTTGACAAAGCCCTGGCTGGGATGATTTAGTTGGGGTTGGTGCTGCTTTGAGCAGGGGAATGGACTAGATCCCTCCTGAGGTCCCTTCCAACCCTGATATTCTATGGTTCTATGACATACACTCCTACGGCTCAATAGAAAAGATCACAGGACTGACCCCAAAGACGGGTGAGCTGGAAAAGGCAGAAGCAGGCAACTCATCTGGGGGAGCTGAGCTACTACGGTGAAGATGGTGCACAGATCACTATGTGGGAATTAGCAAATGTGATTTAAAAAACAAAAACAAAATCTTTGCTCAGCAAGGCATTTATTACAGTTCTCTCTTACGTGGATTTTCTGATGCCTGATAAGGTGTGAGCTCCAACTGACGCTTTTCCCGCACTCAGAGCACGTGTAGGGTTTCTGTCCTGTGTGGATTCTCCTATGTGTGATAAGGTGTGAGCTCCAATTGAAGCGTTTCCCACACTCAGAGCACATGTAGGGCATCTCCTGTGTGTGGATTCTCTGATGTGAGATGAGGGCTGAACTATCAGTGAAGTGTTTCCTCACTCAAAGCATGTGTAGGGCATCTCTCCTGTGGGGATTCTAAGATGTGTGATAAGGGGTGACTGCCGACTAAAGCTTTTCCCGCACTCGGAGCACATGTAGGGCATCTCCTGTGTGTGGATTCTCTGATGTGAGATGAGGGCTGAACTATCAGTGAAGTGTTTCCCGCACTCAAAGCATGTGTAGGGCATCTCTCCTGTGGGGATTCTAAGATGTGTGATAAGGGGTGACTGCCGACTAAAGCTTTTCCCGCACTCGGAGCACATGTAGGGTCTCTCTCCTCTGTGCATTCTCTGATGAGTGACAAGGTTTGAGCTCCCATTGAAGCTTTTCCCACAATCATGGCATGTGTAGCGTGTCTGTTCCAAGTTGATTCTCTCGTGTGGAATAAGGTCTGAGAGGCTACTTAAGTTTTCTTCTGACCTCTGCTGAGTCTCACAGGCTGTTTCTTTTCTGGGAGTGCACAACTCCCGGAAACGTTCCCTTTGGGTCTTCCTGATAACGTTCCATGTGTTTCTACTTGCTCAGCATCTTCCTGCTGGGGTTTCTGGTCCTTATTTTCACTCACCATCCCATCACCTGATGGAAGACTGAGCGAATCCAGATATAGGTCACTCCCTGCACCGGAGAGAAAGGAAATCTCAGAGAGAGGAATGGTAAAAGGGATGAACAAACCAAAATATGTGTGGGAGAGATCAAACCTATCAGGTGCTGATTTTCACCAGAACACTCTGGGAAAGCTACATTGGGCAGGGACCTGCTGCCACTTGTCAGAGCATAGGTGGGAAGCCATGAGTCACATCTGCCTAATGATTCCACACCTGCAGGGAACAATCCTGAATTTGGAGAGCTCATAGGGTCTTTGTAGGGCATCCCAAATGTTTCCTGAAATCACAGACAGTTTTTGAGCTGATTTAACCAATTCCTTACCCGTGCAGGCAGCTCTCGGGAGGACTTCTTTCTCAGAGCCCTGGAGATCTGGGATCCACAGCTTTTCCTCTCGTTCCAGCTGCGAGATCACATCAGGTGTGGAATCTGGAAGCCCTACTCCAGGCAAAGAAAACAAGGGAGGTGAGTGGAATTTGTGGGATACTTGTCACAAGGAATAGTCCATGGTTTTACCCCCAGCTCATTTTTAAGCAGTAACATCCCAAGGCCAGCTTCCTTGGCTCAAAGTGGCAGGAGAGTTGTTAATCATATTCATTACCTTAGTGCCTAAGAACGAACTAACAGTGAGTCCCCATTGTGCTCGGCCAAGTACAAACACAGAATAGTAGATGGCCCATGCCCTGAAGAATTTACAATCTGAATAGACAAGACAGACAGAATGGGGGAAAGGGTAGAACCCACTGTTAGAATAGAGATATTCAGGTCTGTCTGTAAAGCCTAGACTTTAAGAACTTAGGTGTATTTTTATCACTTAGCTAGTTACAGGGGTATAAAAACAAAGAATCAAAATCACTGTCTGCCTGTGTATGGGCCGTCTCTCACTAGGATAGTCTGAGGTCTTGTTCTTAGTTGAAGTTATGTATATTGGCTCTATACTGTCTGTATTTCAAGTTGGTGCTGTGCTTCTGGGGGCTTGGCTACACTTACAAATTTGCAGCGCCACAGCCTGGAAAACATCCCAGACAAGTTGGTGTTAGCTCTGCCCAGCTTGCTTGATGGCCCATTAATGACCATCAGCTACACAATTGACCCATGGAGAGAAGGCAGACACGCCTTGTGACTCAGCAAAGTATGCAGGGACTGGCCCATGTGACTCCAGACTCCATTTTGCTGTAATTTTCCACAGTAAGGACAAAGAGGTTGTTACACCTGGAAAAGCCTATCTAAGGCTGATGCCTCATCTCCATCTGGTCTACAATCCTGCTTCTTACCTCTGGAGGGACTTTGCTACAAACTGAAGCTCTGCACAAAGGACTGATGACCCATCCCAGTGGGGGATGTACTCCAGAGACTTGATTTGAACCTGCAGTTTATGCCATCACTGCTACAAGCCTGAACTAAGAACTTTGCCATTACTGTATGTAATTGATTCCATTTAACCAATTCTAGCTCTCATCTCTACCTTTTTTTCCTTTATGAATAAACCTTTAGATTTTAGATTCTAAAGGATTGGCAACAGTGTGAATTGTGGGTAAGATCTGATGTGTATATTGACCTGGGTCTGGGGCTTGGTCCTTTGGGATCGAGAGAACCATTTTCTTTTATTGGGGTGTTGGTTTTCATAACCATTCATCCCCAGGACGAGTGGCACTGGTGGTGATACTGGGAGACTGGAGTGTCTAAGGGAATTGCTTGTGTGACTTGTGGTTAGCCAGTGGGGTGAAACCAAAGTCCTCTTTGTCTGGCTGGTTTGGTTTGCCTTAGAGGTGGAAAACCCCAGCCTAGGGCTGTGACTGCCCTGTTTGAGCAATTGGTCCTGATTTGGCACTCTCCGTTGGGTCCCGCCAGAACCGCATCGTCACAGGGAGGAATGCAGCAAGGACTCAGGATCAGTGGCCAGGGTCACTGAGCATAGACATGGGGAGGTTATATGGGGAGAGGGGTTATGAGTGGGAGAGGGAGGTCAAATGTTAAAATAATGATATTTGGGGAAAAATGTAAAAGAAGTGAAACTGAACAGAAATAAAACTGGAGTGTAGGCTCTAAAGCAACAAGGCTTCAGTAGGGATTGAGGGTTAAAGGTCTGGGATCCCCCACAGCTCTAGATTCCCAAACCTCTCCTCCCTCCCAATGACCCACCCAGCCCACTTCCCGGGTGCCCTTCCTCCACGCTCCCCTCCCCTTCTTCCCATTACTCTCAGCCAGCACCACTTCCCGGCACCTTGGGAGCTTCTTGTATTTTCTCCTCATCTCTCACTACCTCCTACCTCCCTGCTGCTTCTTAGCTCTAACCCTGCACACACCCTCCCCATGTCCTGGCACCCCAGAATTACCTACTCCCCCCACTTCTCGGCCCTCCCACGGCTCTCTTATCCCTTCACCCATGGGATCCTGAATGGCAACAATACACGCTCTCCTAAAAGAGCTCATCTCACTGTCACACAAACCATGCATGAGTCATACACATATTTACTCAATTTAGAATTCTACAGGAGGCATATTTTCCTCTTAAAATGAGGAAAAGGCATGAAAGCTACAGTGATTAATATAGCCAATAAGGATATATTAAATCCAATTTTAAAATGACTGACGGCACCAAAAAGGCACATGTCCAAAAATGATACTAGCATGTGGGAGATAAGGCAAAAAAAGGGGAGCAAGAAAACCTGCAAAACTTGTATGATGAATAAAGGTATACAGTTATTACTACTCAGGTTCTTTAGAGACCCCACAGCTTCTAATAACCCAGGCGACAGGACTCCTTACCCAGCAAGACCACCGTCTCATAGTTCTCCTGCATGACATCCCTGTAGAGGGCTCTCTGACTGGGGTCCAGCAGAACCCACTCTTTCCTGGTGAAATACACAGCCACCTCCTCAAAGGTCACCGGCCCCTGAAAGAGCAAGAGTCCAACACTCAGTACCTGCTGCCCCACTCACAACCCCACTATTCATGGAACAGCAGCACCAAGTAAATGGAAGCTCCAGGAGGCACATGTTAACAGAGTCCCACCCCACCTTGCTTAGAGCAGCCAGGAGGCATCAGAGGGTGGAAAGAGAGAACCTTTGTGTCTCCCAGCTGACAGACAGAGGCAGAGTCATCACATTTATCACATAGCTACTAGCCAGGGCTTGATATAGGAGATGGGGCTGTCTCTGGACCCTGCTGGTGGCTCCTGGTAGGAATCTCCAAAGAAAATATATGGAAGAAAGGGGAAGTCAACAGTAAAGAATAACAGTTAGAAAGTCAGAATTGTAGAAAATTGGTAAGGGAAGCTATCAGAAATCAATGACCACTTAATGAAAATAAGAAGGAAGTTTTAAAAAGTATATTAAGTACAAAATTAATCCCTAACAATGGTAGTGGTAAATTACTAGATGGAAATGGCAGAATTATCAAAAATAATACAGAAGAGGTAAAAGTGTTCAATAAATATTTCACTCCTGGAGTTGGAGAAAAACAGATGATGTAATCATATAAGACGTTGACAACGACAGTCTTTCCATCCCAACAATAACTCATGAGGATGTTTAACAGCAGCTATTACAGTTAGACATGTTTAAATAAGCAGGTCCAGATAACTTGTATTAAGAGTTTTGAAAGACCTGGTGGAGGACTGTTAATGTTGATTTTAATTAGGACTTGGACCAATGGGGAAATTCCAGAAGACTGGAAAAAGCTAATGCTGTGCCAATATTTAAAAAGTGTAAAAGAGATGACCCAGCTAATTACAAGAGTGTTAGTCCGATACTGGGCAAGATAATAGAGCAGCGAATATGGATTTAATTAATAAAGAGGTAAAGGAGGGTAATATAATTAGTACCAATTAACAAAGGTTCAGAGACAACAGATCCAATCAAACTAACTGGATATCCTTATTGGGTGAGATCAAAAGTTTGGTTGCAGCTAATAGTATTGATGAGCTAAGAGGTGAAAACATTACCTAGACTTCTGTAAGGCATATGACTTGGTTCAGCACAATATTTTGACTAGAAAACTAGAAAGATACAAAATAAACACAGCATACATTAAATAGATTAAAAACTATGATTGTAAATGGGGAACCATGCTTGAGTAGATTTCTTTCTAGGGGGTTCCCACAAGGATTGGTTCTTGGCCCTGCGCTATTTAACATTCTTATCAATGACCTGGAAGAGAATATAAAATCATCATTGATAAAGTTTGCAGTTGCCACAAAGATTGGGGTTCGTGGTAACTAATGAAGTGTCAGAAGATTCAGGCTCCAGCACTGGGAGTCCGGGAAGTTTTCCCAGCCCTGGCTGGAGGGTTATTTCCTGTTCCACAAAGAGTGGAAGTTCCATTCCCAACTCCTGTGCCTTGAAATTAGGCCCTGACACTACACCACACATTCAGCATAGTGGTATGATTATAAAATGATTAGGACATAATTATGTTACATTTTGTGCAAGATGCATCATGTTCAGTGTCATTGGAAAAGTTATGATTTGCTGAATATGACTGTCCTATTTGTGTGCATGTATCATGTTCTTAACTGAAGTTATGGATATTGACTCTGTATCTGTATTTCAAATGTGTTTACTCTGGGTAACACTCACAACAAGCCTTTCAGGTACAACAAAGAAGCCAGACAGTGTTCATGGCTCATCAAGAAAGACAATGGACCGTGGAAGAGCTTAGCCCTCTTGTGAATTTTTCAGCTAGCCTATGAGTCATGGCTACTATGACTCAGCAGGGCATGCTAGGGCATGTGAGCAGACCACATGACAACAAACTCCATTTTTGTACCTGTATTTTTCCACAAACTGGACTGGGAAACAAGTTTGGAACAAATGGTTCCCGCAATATGGAAAAGCTACATAAGGTGGAGTGTGACATCATTTCTTGGCCTCATTCCCCACACAAGAGAACTCCTGGAAACACCTGAGGAAGAAAGACTGAACTGGGGGAACTGCTGGTCCCAGGGTAAAGGGATTTTTAGCTTGTGTACGGAAACTTGGTGGACTGCTTGTATCATCAGTCAGGGTGAGAAACTGCTAATTCAAATTCTATCCAGATAGTATGTTAAGCTTAGTTTGAGTTTTTGGTTATTTGTTAAGTAATCTGCTTTGATCTGTTTGCTACCACTTATGGCTGGGAAATTGGCTTTTGTCTTCTATCTGTCTTTGAGTGGCTTAGGTAAAGCACTCAGGTAGCTTAGTTGGATGCGTGGTGCCACCTGCTGTCCTGTTGGGTAATAACAGGGCCTGGAGAGGCTGGCAGTGTGAGAAGGGCCAACCCAGTTTGAAGGTTAGAGGGACAGTGTTTCCCAGAAGCCCCCCAGACTGCACCCCCGGGGTGACAGCCCATCACACCCTAGAGTACACAAGTCTCAGCAGGTTTGTCACATCCTTTCCTCCCATTCCACACCCTAGACAGTTCCTGCTTCCCACTACCTCTAGCAGCTCCCACCCTCCTATACATTTACTTCTCCTCTCCCTCCAAGCAGAACCCACCACCAGCGTCCTGATAATCCCTTACCTGAGCCAGCTCCATTGCAGCCGTTTCCTTCCAGCTGGGAGGAGGGGATGATTTAGGTGAAAGGTGGACATTATTCTGTAGCCTGCCAGGGCAAGAAGGGCAATGTGAGAGAATTCAGACAGGGTTTCTGTCCTTTCCACATGTCAATTCCCCCCAGCATTTTTCCCTGGTAATGGACATTCTAGGTTCTGCCACACTGTGTAGCACAAAATGACCTTATTCCAGTACAGGCCTAGCCCTCCCACCAGGGTGTAACCCTCCTAGACATAGTGAAACCCTCCCAGTAGCAGAGTCTCTCTGTTACACGTATACAGTTTGTAGATGATACCAAGCTGGGAGGGGCTGCAAGTGCTTTGGAGGCTAGAATTACAATTCAAAATGATCTGGACAAACTGGAGAATATAGGATGAAATTCAATGAGGACAAATCCAAAGTACTCCACTTAGGAAGGAACAATCAGTTGCACACATACAAGACAGGAAATGACTGCCTAGGAAGGAGCACAGCAGAAACGGATCTCGGAGTCACAGTGGATCACAAGCTAAATATGAGTCAACAGTGTTACACTGTTGGAAAAAACCCAAGTATAATCCTGAGATGTATTAGCAGGAGTATTGTAAGCAAGACATGAGAAGTAATTCTTCCGCTCTACTCTGCACTGATTAGGCCTCAACTGGAGTAATGTGTCCAGTTCTGGGTGCCACATTTCAGGAAAGATGTGGAAAAATTGGAGAAAGTCCAGAGAAGAGCAATAAAAATGATTAAAGGTCTAGAAAACATCACCTATGAGGGAAGACTGAAAAAATTGTGTTTGTTTAGTCAGGAGAAGATATGATCAGCTTTCAAGTACATAAAAGTTCATTTCAAGGAGAGAGGAGAAACATTGTTCTTAACCTCTGAGGACAGGACAAGAAGCAATGGGCTTAAATTGCAGCAAGGAAGGTTTAGGTTGGACATTAGGAAAAACTCCTGTCAGGGTGGTTAAGCACTGGAATAAATTGCCTAGGGAGGTTGTGGAATCTCCATCATTGGGGATTTTTAAGAGCAGGCTGGACAAATACCTCTCAGGGATGATCTAGATCAGGGGTGGCCAACATGTGGCTCTTTAGAATTTAATACGCAGCTCCTTGTACAGGCACCAACTCCGGGCTGGTGCTACAGGCACCAACTTTCCAATGTGCTGGGTGTGCTCACTACTCAGCTACAGGCCCTGCCCCCACTCCACCCCTTCCCACCCCTTCCCTGAGCCTGCAGTGCCCACGCTCCATCCCCCCTGTCTCCCCACCGAGTGTCTTGCATAGCATGAGCAGCTGATCGGGAGTGCGAGGAGGGGGTGCTGATTAGTGTGGCTTCCCATGGGTGGGAGGCACTGGGAGCAGGGGTGGAGCTGATGATTCTTTAGCAATGTATATTGGTAAATTCTGGCTCTTTCTCAGGCTCAGGTTGGCCACTCCTGGTCTAGATAATACTTCATCCTGCCTTGAGTGCAGGGGACTGGACTAGCTACCTCTCAAGGTCCCTTCCAGTTCTGTGATTCTATGAACCAAAGGCCAGAGATGAGCAGAATCAAAGAAGTCACTCTGGGGTTTCTCCCTGTCATTGTCCCCAAGGCAGCTCTCTCAGATTAACTAAGTTATTTGATGCTCCAGCCTTTATACAGTCTCTCCTGGGAGTGCCCTTCATGGGCTGGGCCTAGTTTTAGCTTTTGGGAAGCGTGACCCTGGGGCTCTGAGACTGGGCCTTCTTGCCTCAGCACACCTTGTTTCTTTCTGTGGCTCCCCAGTGAGTCCAAATGAGTAGATACTCCTCATACAGACTGTGAACATAAGAATGTGTTTTGTGTTTAGACTTTATTGAATGCTTGTAAGTTGCTGCCTGAGTTAACATCTGACTAGTTGCATTGTGAGCCTCTGTGGCTCTGTAAATCACCAGACAGGAGAGAGACTTTACCTACGTGAAGTGCTGATTGGCAATAGAATGCCTGGCAGGAAAGGTCCATCAACACCAGAGAGACTATTATGGGATGTTAACAAGGACACAAGACTGTTGTTGTGCTCTTCACTTCCCATTTGCTGAGTTTCCTGCTCATAGCACATGGTAGGAAGGGGATGAAAAACCCAATAGAGAAGGAACTGATTGTCTGTATGCTGCCTGGACTCGGGGGTGGGGGCAAAGTTTCTAGGCATAAGCAAGAGATCCCCAGCTGCTTAGCCTGGGTTAGTCCTAAAGAATATGTAGAGCTTGCTTATTACAGAAGCTTCTATTACCTTTGAAATTTAAGACTGCAACTCATCTGCATCTATAGGATTACCTGCTTAACTTTGTTAACAACTCTCGTTTCCTTTTAAATAAGTCTTAATACAGGTTATGAAAGGACTGGCTAGAAGCGTGTGTGGGGTGGGGGTGGGCAGGCTCAGAAAGAAAAAGGTTGGGAACCCTGGAGTAAGGGACCACCTGTCACAAAGGGGAGCTCACCTGCGTGGTGAGATATATGGGATCACCCAAGAGGACTGTCTGTGATTCCATGTTAATGCTGTTACAATGCCTGAAGCGTTTACACTGGATACTTGGTTGGTGAAATCTCCATACAGACCTCACACCCAATTTGGGGTTTGTGCCCTACTTCTCACCAGTCTGCCTGAGGCTGGTGCTAGTGCTCTCGAGTCACTGAAGACAGTGTTACAGAGAGAGGAGCTGTGACTTCCCAAGGTCACTAAACAGGTCCATGACAGAGCCAGGAACAGATCCTGTTAACTCCCGAGCCCCGTCACTGCAGCTTGGAAAGGTCCCCAGTGCACACTGTAGGAAGAGCTGTGCAGAGATTGCAAATGAGCTGCTCTGCCAAGACAGCCTGCACATCCATGGACAAACCACCTCGCTGGGGGTGTGTCACCTGGGTCAGAAGAAGTCAGTGTCCAGTCCTGTGGGGCTGTGCTCCTGGCTCATACCTCCAGCACTCACTGCTGCCCCTCCGTTACCAGCTGCACCGTTCAGTCAGCCTCAGGGAGGTCACAGCCCCTCTCCCCACCCCAAACCTTCAAACTGGGACATGGTGCAGCAGTGCCAGAGTGCACTAGTGTAAATTCTGTCTACACTAAGGGTTTGCACCAGTGCCTAAAACAGCAGTGTGGCAGAGACCTTCAGAAACAGCAGTACGGTGGCACTAGAACCTATTTCTAGCTCGGTCACAGACAGCCTGGGTGACCTTGGACACGTCAATGTTTCTCCTCCCAACTTTAGTCTCTTTATCCAACTGCCCACTCACTGGGGTCTCCTCTCTCCAGAGCTGCTCACCACTAAAATCTGTGTGGGTGTCCCCAGAGCTAAGGCAGTTCAGCTCTGGAACAGTCTTACAAGGGGGCTGGGGAGTCTCTTTCCCTGGAAGTTTTTAAGAACAAATAGGACAAAGCTCTGTCAGAGATAATCTACATATACTTGGTCCTGCCTCAGCAGAGAAAGCTGGACTTGATGACATCTTGAGGTCCTGTCTAGCCCTACATTTCTAGGATGCGATGCAATATATACATATAAAAACACAACATACAGAATAAAACTCACCACAACATAATGTCAGGCAAATTCAGGGGGAAAAAAAACACAACCTACACTCCACAGCATAAAATGACAATACAAAGGAAAAGAAAGCAACACGATGCGAACTATGACATCCTAGGACAAAAGTACACAATGGAAAACAAGCTGAGGCAAAACAATTCACCATAAAACTGCTACACAACATGGTGCGATCACAGTTCCAAATGGCACCATGCAAAACAGCTCAGCGTAGAGAACATGACGCAGCACAAAAGAGAATTATTTCAATGTAGGCCTGGAAGGGATCTTGAGAAGTCATCTACTCCAGCCCGCTGTGTTGAGGCAGGACCAAGTATCCCTAGACATTCGCAGACTGGCGTATCTCTAACCTGGTCTTAAAAACCTCCAATGAAGGAAATTCCACAGCCTCCCTTGGAAGCCAATGCAAGGCAAACACAGACCAAAACAATGCTGTACACACACACGCTGGGCTTGCGGTTAAGGGGGGAGGCAAGAATTGAAACAATCTGGGTTCAGTTCCCAGTTTTGCCGCAAATTCTCCACGCAAACTTGTTAGACACCGGTGGCTGGCCCGTACCACTGACTTGGACCCACACGGCTCAGGCTGTGGGGCTGTTTAATTGTCATGTAGACGTTCCGGCTTGGGCTGCAGCCCAAGGTCTGGCACACTCCCACCTCGCCGGGTCCTAAGGTGAAAAGAGACAAATTCATATTACAATTAAGGCACAAATACTCAACAGCGAGGTTGATTCACCACAGGAACAAGTTACCAAGGAAAGTGGTGGATTCTCCGTCTCGTGACGTCATTTCATGAAGACTAGATGCCTTTCTGGAATGTGTTTACCCCAAAAGTAGCTAGTGTGTCATACAGGAGGCCTGTGATATGCCGGGGTCAGATTAGATGCTCTAATGGTCTCTTCTGGCAATAAAGTCGACTAATTTCTTTAAAACTGCATTGGGAGTTTACCTTGGGAGCAGCGTCTGATGTTTTCCTGTCTAGCCGGCTTGCTTCCTAGAACGAATGCTCCTTAGTGGGGTGATCCACAGGGAGTAGCTCAAACCTCCAAAGTGCCTGGCCAGGGGCAGGACATTAGCCCAGCAAGGGAGGGGTGTGGCAGTGACATCACAAAGGCCTTTTGCAGGACCTCAGACTATTGGCCAAAGGTGGTGGGGAGGTGGTGACCTCACAGAGAGATGCTGACATCAGCCAGGCAGGACAGGGCGAGGGGCCAGGGAAACCTCAGAGACCCTGTGGCTTTGCTTCAGCAAGTCTCCTTCTCCAGGTCTCTCTTTGAGGACTGGGGAATATTGGGGTTCACGTACCTGAGCGCCAGGAGGAACCTCTTTCGAGTTTTCTCCTTCCCTTTAGTGATTTTACTTGAAAACAGGCGACCCTGTTTAGAAGGTAAGAGTCTCCTTGAAGTTTGAAACTGTTCAGTCTGATCCATCTGGTGTCAGTTGAATTCATGGAAAACATGATCTTAAGGAGGCAGAATTTTATTCCAAACCTGGGATCTTGTCCCTTAGAATCACTGAGGACATTAGGGTTTGTCCTTTTTGTTTCACCTTTTCCTCCATCCATCCATCCTCCTTTCTCTTCCTCTCTTGCTTCTTTTCTGCTTTCTCCTGTTCCCTCCTAACACCAGGAGAGGTGTGTGTGTGTGTGTGTGTGTGTGTGTGTGTGTGTGTGGGGAGTGCTCGGCAGCTCTCACTGTGGGAGGTCCACCCCAAACTGTGGAGCTGCAGTAGTGCTGGGGCATTGATCCCTGCCAGTGACCTGGGCCATCCTTTGAGCTCTCTGGTGAGACCCCTCAGCCTCCCATCCTCTGTTTATATCCTTATTTTCTGAGCAGGGGGTTAATGACAGGGAGGAGACTCAAGGCCTTTTTGTTCTCTTTTAAGTCCAAGTAAATAAGTCATAACCACTTATATGTTTGATGGATTTTGCTGCTTCTCTGCATTAATTGTCTCTGAGCAGTTCATGATTCTCTCTAACATTGCAGTTCTCCTAAAACACTGGCTGAATAATTACTGTGCATACTTGTTGGTCTGGAGCTCATCTGAGAGCACTTTATTGAGGTCATTCAATGTATGAAATTCAAGATCTGATGTCAAGTATCAGAGGGGTAGCCGTGTTAGTCTGGATCTGTAAAAGCAACAAAGAATCCTGTGGCACCATATAGACTAACAGACGTTTTGCAGCATGAGCTTTCGTGGGTGAATACCCACTTCTTCAGATGCAAGATCTGATGGTTAATATGAAAATCAGTGTTAGGGTAAATGGTGCCCTGGGCAAAACTTGTACTTTGGCAAAGTTCTTGGTTCAGGCTTGTAGCAGTGATGGAATAAACTGCAGGTTCAAATCAAGTCTCTGCAGTACATCCACAACTGGGATGGGCCATTCAGTCTTTGTACAGTGCAGGGGGTTAATGACAGGGAGGAGACTCAAGGCCTTTTTGTTCTCTTTTAAGACCAAGTAAATAAGTCATAACCACTTATATGTTTGGATTTTGCTGCTTCTCTGCATTAATGAGGCAAGTATGAAGCCTCATTCAAAGACCAGGGGTCACTATATTACTGCACAGTCAATCAATGCAGTCAATCAATGCAGTTGTAGATAAATCTCTGCATTATGCATTGTTGTATAACTTGTATATGACTTTGTATTGAACCTTGGTAATATGTTATAGCGGGCCCCTAAGGTAGTGTAATTAAGGTAAAAGAAAAGTGTCTTTTTGCTAGAAGTAGAATAAGATCTCCCCCACACTTGGTAATCAACTGCCCTATTGCATGAATGAGGTGTGACTGAGGAAGGCGTGGAGGGCAGTACCTCCAGACAGCTGCAATCCTTGGAGAGGGGCTGGCAGCCCAACCAAGGACAATCAAGCTTGGCAAGTGGGCTGACTAGAGAAGAGCAGACATACTGATGGCCTCGGGGATAAGAAGCAAACACCTTCCTGTGGGAACAACCCCCAGCCCAGAGAAAAGCAGCTAGAAGGACCAACAGACACAGTCACAGATTTTGAATCTGGGAGATTTGCCCCTCTCCATCCACCGACTCGCTGCTTGCCTCCTCACCCCCCCACCCCAAGTATAAACCCTCATTCAAAGACCCAAGGAGTCACTATATTACTGCACAGAGCCCTCCCCGACGAACTCTGCCCCTCACCTGCCTCAGGCTCTGCAAGGGAGTTTGGGTCGGGCGAGGAGGTCTGGGGTGCAGGCCCTGGGTTGGGGCAGGGGTTTGGGGTGTGGGATGGTTGAGAGGTTGGGCTCTGGAATGGAGTTTGGGTGCTGGGTGCAGGCTCCAGGCTGGGGCACAGGGTGGGGGTGCAGGATGGGTGGAGGCAGGGGCGACTCTAGGCACCAGCAAAGCAAGCAGGTGCTTGGAGCAGCCCATTTGCAGGGGCGGCAGCCAGCAGGGATCCAGCCTGGGAGCTGAGAACCAACAGGGGGCCCTGGGAGCTGTAGTTCCTTGGTTAGCTCCCTGCCTATAGAGCCAGCTCTGGAGCAGGAAAAAAACTACATTTCTCAGCATTCCCTTGGCCGCTATCAACAGGAAAGGGAGGGGGAGGGAGTACGGTAGCTGAAACCTCAAGCTGCAGCTTGCTGTCAATGGAGAGCTCACTGCTAGAGCGGGGTGGCACTGTGAATGGGGAACGAGTGTGCCCAAGTTGTAGAAGGCTTTGCCCTAGATATCCCCTTCAGAAGACATTGCCTTTGTTTGTTTGTTTTATAGTTTTATTTGTTTAAAAGGAAGACAGTGATATTGCATTGGCAAATTGCCCATAGAAACAAAGAATGGAACATAAGAATAATAAAGGCACCTCAACGTTTCCTCATTTCTGTAGGACAGTCTTATAATATGCATCCAGATATCCTTTAATCACACAAGCTGAAAATTTTTCCATGTTACTGCAGTTCTGTAACCATATGGGAACCAATCCTGTCTGTGTTCTGTGCACATCCAAAATTCCTGCTGAATGACCCACTCTGGGAGCAAGTTACCAGTGACCCAGGGCTGGGGTGGAAGGAGGGTGCAAGTGGGCGGGGGGAGCCCAGAGCTGGGGCAGCACGGGGTGCATGTGTGGGGAAGATCCCAAGGCTGGGGTGGCAGAGGGTGCTGGTGTGTGTGGGGGAGAGCCCAGGGCTGGGATGGCATGGGGTGCGGGTGTGTGGGGGAGAGCCCAGGGCTGGCAGTAGGGGGGTACAGGTTGTTGGGGGGAGGCCCAGAACTGGGGCAGCAGGGGGTGTGGGTGGAGGGGCAGAGCCCAGGGCTGGGGCCGCAGGGAGAGTCAGGAGGAGCCGAGGGCGGGGGTGGGGGCAGTCAATTTTTTTTTTTGCTTGGGACAGCAAAAAACCTACAGTTGGCCCTATCTCCACCCACCGTGAGGTAGGTAGGAGTGGATCATTATTATCCCTACTTGAAAGAGGGAGAAGATAAGGCTGAGAAAGGATAATTAACTTGTCTTAGGTCGCATAATCAGTGGCAGAGTTGGGAATAAGACCCAAGAGCCCTGATTTTCAAACTAAGCATCGGATCTTAAATTTCCGACATTGAATGATCTGAGTAAAGTGCTCTCAGATGAGCTCCAGACCAGCAACAGTGCACAGTAAATATTCAGCCAGTATTTTAGGAGAACTGGAATGTCAGAGAGAATCATGAACTGCTCAGAGACAATTAATGCAGAGAAGCAGCAAAATTCATCAAACATACAACTGCTTATGACTTATTTACTTGGTCTTAAAAAAGAACAACAAGAACTGAGTCTCTTCTCTGGCAATAACCCCCTGCTCAGACAATCAGGGTAGAAACTGAGGATGGGAGGCTGAGAGTTCTCACCAGAGAGCCCAAGGGATGGCCCAGGTCACTGGTGGGGATCACTGCCCCGCAACACACACACACACACACACACACACACACACACACACCTCTCCTGGTTTTGGGTGCGGAATAGAAGAGAGGATAAAAGAAGCAAGAGACGAAGAGAAAGGAGGGAGGGAGGGATGGATGAAAAGGTGAAACAAAGGACAAACCCCAATGTCCCCAGTGAATCTAAGGGACAAAATCCCAGGTACACAATAAAATTCTGCCTCCTTAAGCTCGTTTTTTCCATGCCTAGAATTCAACTCTCACCAGATGACTGAGACTGAACAGGTTTCAAACCTCGAGGGGGCTTCTGGCTGTGATTTGTCAGTCCTCAAAGGCCAGCCAGGTGACTGTAAATAACTTACAATCATGAGGAAAAATTAGTATCAAGATTCCAACTCTAGCAGTCAGACAACATTGGTTCAATTTACAAGAGATTACTTTTCATATTCCTTGGTTCCCCCCAAATTAGGAAGGGCCTGTGACCACAGGTCCTGCAGGGTACAAAGGGCAGGTCTACATCCCTTTTCTCTTTGTGCATAGTCCTGCCTGCTACCTTTTCAGTTTCAGTTCTGCTACCACAGTACTGATCAGCACATTATTCAGTAGCATAGGGAAGGGCAGGCACCATCACACAAGGACTATTACACAGAGACCTGCCAAATGCACACAGCAAACAAATGAAAACAAGAGATGAAAATGTTATTTTTACATTAATCCCTTTCAGTGACAGCAACCTCCGTGGCTAATTGTAACAATAGTAGATGCAGCATTTTCTGATTGAAATGATTTTCAAGTTGTGGGTGCCCCTTTATGAACAGTAATTGCCTACATCTGTGACACAAGTACTTTTCAATTCCATTAAACCTGGGGTTTTGCTCAATTACACACGATATCTTGGAATTTTTCTGGCATATTCATCATCACATACATCACCTACAAGACTCCTGCCATAACAAGGGGTTCTTTATAGGGGTTTGAAATTATTAAAGTGACCCAGCACTTTTCAATTGTAACAGCTCAGGACAAAGTAGATCTCCCTGATCCCACTTATGTAGCTATTTAAATGTAACCTAATTATAAGGTGGCCTAACTTACTGATATTTTTGACACGTTTTCAAAAAGTGGCCTCTATTTAAATCCATGCAAATATCTGTATGCACACTTTCTGAGCACTGCAAGTCTGAATCTATCACCTGTGCATGCATCTGCTGTTACCTGAAACATGCACATGCTGCTATTTGCATGAAAACTTCTACACGCCTGAATAGAGGAGGATCCTTTGAAAATGTGGCCTTTTAATTATATTTCATACTCCACAAGAGTAGCCTAAAAACAACAACGGGATATAATAAGGCCCTGGCATCAAATGAATAAGGAACAATATAAAAATCAGCAGCACTTTATAAAGAGTACATGAAAAAAATATACAGTAACCATAAAAACACAAGATAAAACCCATATTTCCCACCGTGCAATCTAACAGGACAATTTTGCCTTCATAACTCTAGCAATACTCATCTATTTCAGCATGTAATGATCCTGTTTAAAGTATCCAGGAAACAATAAACTCTGGCCCCGGTGCTTGTACATGTTCACTTTGTTGAGTGTGGCTCACATATCTGGACCTCCCAGCTGTTAATAGCTTCACCAACCACCCTCTGTCTTTGCTTCTGTGTATGTCACTTCATTCTGGCTCTGCAAGGTGTCTGAAGTCCCAAATGCCACTTGTCCTTCTGTAAACCTATCCCAGCGGTATCCCTCCTCCAACTGCCTCCTTTGTGGTTCAATTCTACACCATTGAAATCAATGGAATTTTTTCCATTGACTTCAATTAGAGCAAGATCGGGCCCTTCAGCAATTTCCACCCAGTTCTTTCTATTATGATTTGTACCAATCAGGGTTCGGGGCCTCATTGTTCTAGGCACTGTCTAACAAAACAATGGTCCTGTGCCCCAAATATTCTGCAGCATCATCCAAAAGATGCCAGAAATGCAGTCCAGTGAATTACCTTGATAACCTCTGGTGTAATCTTTCTTAATATCTGTGGTTTCTAATTCTATCAATTACTAGACAATTAAATTAAGGGGGTTAAGTTACACAGTGGTTTCTGAGAGCAACTGTTTTGAAAATCCAGTTAAAAATGTATTTTAAAGGTAAATAAATGCCTAATCTTTGCCTGAAACACAAGCAATATGAATTTTTTTTTAAATGTGTGCTACCATCTCCAAGCCTCATCCTCTCTCCAGTGAAATCCCTCTTCAAATGCCTGCACTTTTTCATTTCCACCCATGCCCTTTCCCTTTTTGCCTTTACAGAGCTATTAAATTTGTTAGTCTCTAAGGTGCCACAAGTACTCCTCATTCTTTATGCTTAATGATGTACTTCTAATAAAGAATTTAATTCTAATTTTTGCCTAGAGTGACTCTGACTTTCAAATTATATTTAAACATAGGAACTTATGGAATGGTTTAGGAATAAAAATAAATTAACATGTACAGAAATATGAAATAGAAAAACAAATAGGACAATTTCACTGCTCTACATGGGAAATCCCACACAGAGCTTATTTCATCTTGTGAATTTTTCTGCAGACTAAGCTCGGGGGGGGAAAAGAAAGAGTTTATCTAATTGTTTTAAACCATGGATGAAAAGAACCTAACATGATCACCCTTGATTAACATGCTTATTATATAATATATAAACAGGGAAACCAGGGAGACAACCCTGGGCCATGAAAATAAATAAGGAAGCTTTCACAAGAATCAAAACAAAGCATCATTCAGAATCTGTAAACAATTGAGCCCGCTGATCCTAAAACTCATATTATAGGTAGACATGTACCTCTTTCTCTCTATTTGAAATATTTAGATAACATCCTTAATGTTTTATTATTCTTCATGTCTCCACATTAATCATTTTTATATTGATAGTTCCCAATGTATCCTCTGCCAAGAAATGGACATTGTGCAGAGAAAAATCCATTTTCTAGTGCCAAAGATATTGATAATTAACATTTATGTCATGAAACTTGTAATACCAGTTTGCTAAAATAAAGCTAAGCTTTTCATTATTATTTTAGAGTTTAATTTAGTCATCCAAGGTTACTCAGCTTCATGTTTATAAATTATACAGGGCAGGGACTTAACTCCTCTTGATCGACCTGTTTTGGAATTATGACTGTACAAGTAAGGAGGTTCATAACCTTGTTTGAATATCTGATCCGGCCTTGAAAGAAGGTGATTTATGGGATCGACAAACCCTCATCATTTCAAGAATCGGCATCTGAGAACAAGATTTTCCTCTATAACACAAAGAGCGGAGCAAATCAGTTAAGTCTCTACTAGAAGCTACAACTTTGTTTATGTAAGAGTCATACAAGGTTACAAGGTCTGAGAATAGTCTGCCAGTAAGAGTATGGATTTTAGAACAAATAAATAGCTGCATACTGCATAAAAATTGGAAGTTTTGAAACTACTTCTCTGATAATTCAGCACTAGCCATGCTACAGCATGTTCTAATTTACCATTTGGTATATGCTTTTGAAAATACTGAAAGTACATGCCAGTGGTCAACTAAATCATAGAAAATTCAAGCCCTATTTTACATGATGGGTGAGACATTGAAAACTGCATGACTTAGAAATGCCAGTCCCATTAAAAGTTAATGAGACTTATGTTCCTAAATCACTTACTTTCTTTGAAAATCTCACCCATTTTCGTTTCCAGGGCTACTGCTGCCAATCACCAGTATTTTTAAGATAGTACATTTTTTGTAATTATCTGGCATAATAAAAGCACCAAAATTGTTTCCTGGAGAAAAACAAATCCAGAAACCCTAAAATACTGCAGCACTTTGTTTCACTTTCTGTACCAATGATGAGAGGATTCTGCGAAGACAGACTTTTTTTTACAGGATCTGAAAAATTTCTATAGTAATCAAACATATATGCCCATATTAAGCACCATAGACTGCCAAATTCCAGAGAAACAGAAAACACTCTAGACTTGTGCATGGAATTGCTATTATGTGTTATTTCAAATGCCCTTCCTGAAGTTCTTATGGTGATCTGCGGAGGGAGGGGGGAAGAATTCTGAAGATAAAAGTAAATTCCAGTGCCATTTCTATGATTGTGGAACCATGGGAATAGGGCACTGAATTTATCACAGTATTTACATTACTGTTACAAATCCAAATGTTTCACCTATTTTCTAGGAATACTTCACCTTGGTTAACAAGAACCAAGCAAAATCACGGTGCAACGGTAATACAATTAGGGCATTACCGATGCACCCAAACTTGTAGATTGTGCAAGGAATATCAGGTTGCAACCTGTATAAGTGCAGGTAACTGTGCAAAAAGGGGCTAAAACTGTTTTTCTTTAATAATTGTATTCTCTGCCATGCATTGTCAGGGACTGAAGAAAGCACATGCCCAGCTTTCATTATCTGAAGATAACCTTCCAAATGTAAACCAGTGCAGACCTGTCTTCCTGAGTCTGCAAACTGGCAGTTCCAGAGCTTCTATTCCGCCTCACAATGCTGCCAAGCACTAGCAGCTTTGGTCAGTTTCACTGCTGTTATTCAGAACCCCAGGGGTGACGGTAAAACTGAGAAAAATGGTGCCTCTTTCAGGAAAAGTAAGTTCAAGCAGAATCAGGCACTGGAGCTATTCATAGAGAAGCTCAATCCCCGCTTTCCTCCTCCCATGGAGTAGGAGGAGGGAGGGGATTTCTCCCTTTGGGTCTTGAAAAAACAAGAGTGAAAAAGAGGGTGCTGGGCTATGGGGGAGATCTGTGTGTGTCAGGGCACTGCGGGTCTGTGTGGGGCATTGTGCAGTTATGGTGTGGGGCTGTGGGGACGGGCACTGGGAGGGAGGCCGGAAGGGAGGGGAACGCTGTGTGTATTGGGACACTAGAGAGTGGGGGTTTCTGTGTGGGGTGCTGGGCAGCTGTGGTGGGGCTGTGGGCAGGGGTGTGCTGGGCGAGGTGTGTGTGCACAGCACTGTGCATTTGTGGTGGAAGAGTTGGAGGGGGGTGCTGGGCAGGGAGCTCTGTGGCACAGCATGGGCGCACCCCAATAGGAAAGGGCACGCTGGTAGCACACGGCCAGGCGGACCAGTGTGCCTCTGGCTCCCCAGCTGGCGCACCTGTGTCTGTCTGTCTCCCAGCTCCACCAACGTGGCCTGATAGTTCACGCGCTTGATCTGGTCACCCTCCCGCTCCGTCCATCCTTCACTCCCTTCGTCCCCAGCCCTGTCCTCTGTCCTGTCCATCCGTCCCGCCCCCCTCCTGTCCTCCATCCCCCCAGCCCAGTCCTCTGTCCCGCCCTGTCCCCCCATCCGTCCCTGCCCCGTCCCCTTCATCTCCTCCGTCCCCCTCCCCTTCTCCCTCGTCCCTCCCTCTCCTGCACCCCCCAGCCCTGTCCTCTGTCCCGTCCCCTGTCTCCATCCGTCCCCTCCCGTTCATTTGCAGCCCAGCTCAGCCCCGGTCACTCTCGCCAGGTGGGGCCGGGCAGCTCCCCTGCGCTGCGATCCAGCACCGGGCACCGCGGAGCACCGGGCAGGCTGTGCAGGGTGGGGAGGGATACTCGCATTGCTGACACCTGCCTGCCTCAGGGCTTTCTCCCTGCCCGCCGCGAGGATCGCGAGGGAGGGCAGCAGCGTGCCGCTGAGAGCCGTGTCCAATTGGCCGGGTGGCTGCCTGCAGACAGCACGGGGGAGAGAACCAGACAGCCCTGTAACGCCGCCGCTGCTCGGGACCCGGATCCACGCTGCTGTGCCACCGAGACCCATCAAGTGCCACGGGAGCGGGGGACACCCCCCCCACCCCATGGAAGTGTCAGGGGCTGCTCGGGCTGGGAGCCCGGCGGAGAGTCCAGCTGGGGAGAGGCTCAAAGGGGGGGGGGGTAAAAACGTTGCACCAAAATATGAAAAAGTTGCCAGACAAAACCCTTTAATTACAGCTCGGACGGGCCTCCGAGCAGAGCAGGGGGGCGGGGCCAGCCGCGTCCCGCCGCCGGGCAGCAGCAGCAGCAGCAGCAGCAGGAGGGGGCGGCGCGAGACGGCTCCCGGGGATTCCCTGCTCGCGCCGCTGCCGGGGGGAGCCGCTGCTGCTGCGAGCTGGTGCGCGGGGGGTGGAGGGGGGGTGTCCTCGCGGGCGGGGCTCGCGCCCAGAGCGCTGACACTGTCCGTTGGGAACTGTCACGCCGCGCGACCGGGCCGCCCCACTTGTGACGTCACCGCCCTCTGTCGCCGCGGCAACCACCAAAACAAACGTTCTCCGCACACGTGGGGCAGGGAGGGGGGTAAGGCTGGGCCGTGACGCAAACAAAGCAGCTGGCTGGCAGCGCGCGGCAATGACGTCACCGAGGAGGAGTCCGCGACGCAGGGGCGGCTCCTCCCCCCGCGCCCCCGCTCGCGGGCAGCGACCCAGCGCCTCGCGCACCTGTGCTGGAGGGGAGGCGGCGGCGGATGCAGGGAGGGGACGGAGGGGGCAGGGACGGATGGAGACGGGACGGGACAGAGGACAGGGCTGGGGGGATGCAGGGACGGGACGGAGGGGACGAAGGGGGCAGGGACGGATGCAGACAGGGACGGACAGAGGACAGGGCTGGGGGATGCAGGGGACGGAGGGGGCGGGGACGGATGCAGACAGGGGACGGGATAGAGGACAGGGCTGGGGGTGCACAGGGAGGGGACGGAGGGGGCAGGGACGGATGGAGACAGGACGGGACGGAGGACAGGGCTGGGGGGATGCAGGGACAGGACGGAGGGGACGAAGGGGGCAGGGACGGATGCAGACAGGACGGAGGACAGGGCTGGGGGATGCAGGGACGGGACGGAGGGGACGAAGGGACAGGGACGGATGGAGACGGGACGGGACGGAGGACAGGGCTGGGGGGATGCAGGGACAGGACGGAGGGGACGAAGGGGGCAGGGACGGATGCAGACAGGGGACGGGACAGAGGACAGGGATGGGGATGCAGGACGGGACGAAGGGGGCAGGGACGGATGGAGACAGGACAGGACAGAGGACAGGGCTGGGGGGATGCAGGGACGGGACGGAGGGGACGAAGGGGGCAGGGACGGATGGAGACGGGACGGGACGGAGGACAGGGCTGGGGGGATGCAGGGACGGGACGGAGGGGGCGGAGGGGGCAGGGACGGATGGAGACGGACGGACGGAGGACAGGGCTGGGGGATGCAGGGACGGACCGAGGGGACGAAGGGGCAGGGACGGATGGAGACAGGACGGACGGAGGACAGGGCTGGGGATGCAGGGACGGACGGAGGGGACGAAGGGGACGAAGGGGGCAGGGACGGATGGAGACGGGACAGAGGACAGGGCTGGGGGGATGCAGGGACGGGACCGAGGGGACGAAGGGGGCAGGGACGGATGGAGACAGGGGACGGGACAGAGGACAAGGATGGAGAGACGCAGGGAAGGGAGTGAAAGATGGATGGAGCGGGAGGGTGACGAGATCGCAAGCGTGAACTATCAGGCCACGTTGGTGGAGGTGGGGGGGAGACAGACAGACACAGGTGCGCAGCCCCGTTGGGAGCCAGAGGCACACTGGTCTGCCTGGCCGTGTGCTACCAGCGTGCCCTTTCCTATGTGCCCTAAGGCATTCCTATGTTATTCCATAACATTCCTATGTGCCATAACATTCTTATGTGCTGAATAAGAGCACATAACATTCCTGTGTTCCCCTCCCAACACCAGGAGGGGTGTGTGTGTGCCCTTTCCTATTCTTATGTGCTGATCAGTACTGTGGTAGCAGAACTGAAACTGAAAAGGTAGCAGGCAGGACTATGCACAAAGAGAAAAGGGATGTAGACCTGCCCTTTGTACTCCTGCAGGACCTGTGGTCACAGGCCCTTCCTGATTTGGGGGAACCAAGGAATATAAAAGTAATCTCTTGTAAATTGAACCAATGTTGTCTGACTGCTAGAGTTGGAATCTTGATACTAATTTTTCCTAGTGATTGTAAGTTATTTACAGTCACCTGGCTGGCCTTTGAGGACTGACAAATCACAGCCAGAAGCTCTTTGATTTTTGGGAAGGCCCCAGATCATTTTGCAGCTGGAGTGGCAGCACCACTCAGGCTACCGTTGATACACTAGGACTATCACAAGTTCTTCTGCTGAGCATCCAGCATGACGTTTGACCACAAAAAGGGGCAGACAAATAGAAGAGGCAATATAGTATGTAGTGGGCTCAGGGATGAGAACAAAGGACTAATCCTAGCGTTGACACTGGCTCCCACTGTGGCCCTGGTCAAATCACATAGGCCAAAATTTCCATACTTGAGTGCCTATAGTTATGTACCTAAATCATTGACTTTAATAGGGTATTAGAGCAGTGGAAGCTACTCCAGCCATTGATCTTTTCCCATTTTGCATACTGAGGAGGGACAGTGCTTCCTTGTGTCCCCTTGCAGGATTCCCAGCACCCACGTGTTACTCATGTGGGTATTGAACATAAAATTTTCCCATGCAAAAATACATTTTGTTTTCAAACAATCCAAGGACTTAGTTGACACGGAGAATTTTTTTAGAAAAAGGGCAAAATAGCTTGACATTTCAAAAGAAATCACTGTTTAATTTTCTTTATAGTTCAAACATTATTTTAAAGGAGTTGAACTCAGATGTTCCTGAGGTTTAACAATGACTTGTATACATAGCTCCCAGAATGGAACCTGTGCAAACAAAAAATAAACAATAATAGTGTCTTTTAAATTCACTGTATTTTTAAAGACACACAGAGGAGAATCAGCCAGGCTGATTCATTGTATTTTCCTGTGCTGATGAAGGAATTAGAGACAATAACAGAGCTTGACAAAACCAGCTAAAGCCACCAAACCAACTGGAGGGTTAAATCTATCAATCAGCAGTAAATATGAAATATAGGGGTGGGATCAGGCGATGCCCTGGGAGAAGCTCCAGAGAACTCCTCTTCCCAATTGTCAGAAGAGGGAAGGTGCTGGGATTTTTATCCAAATGCCCTTCCTGAGTCCTGTTTAGAGATTCAGGTTCTTTAACATTATAGCTGTCCCAAGTTTGCATAGTGCAATGCTTGAATTTACATGAAGAGAAAGTAGAGAGTAAGTAGTAAAGTTCTTCCAATTTTAAACTAGATGTATATTAAATTAAATCTGTGCTAATTAATCAGATGCATAAAGAGTATTTAAGACAACAGCTCAGCCCCTCTCACCCACCCTCTCTCCATCACCATTGTCAACTTTCTCTGGATGTGTTTTTATGGATAAACTGAACTGATCTGACTGGCTGAATCAAACAATAAGTTGTTCTAAACGAATCACGATGCTTCAGGTCAATAACTGTTTGGGAAACATCTGTTACGTTACTGCTTCAACATTCAGCTGAGAAAATTATTAGATATATATTCTGATAATTTGAACAGAAACAAAGTCATCGTAACAGAACATTGAGAGAGGATCAAAGCCTTAGGTTTTGAAAATAAATATCACACGTCAACATTTTTTCCATAAATGCTTCGGCAGCGGGAGACCATTATCCTAAGATAACATTCTCCAGCAGAGAGATGATCTCATAATTAGAGCAATATGTAAACTACTTTAGGATGCTTGATATAAATCCTGCAAACTGATTCATTGATACTTTTACTAAGATGAATTTTGATATCATGGGATGAAATCCTGGCCCCACTGCCACACCCCTCCCTTGCTGGGCTAATGTCCTGCCCCTGGCCAGGCACTTTGGAGGTTTGAGCTACTCCCTGTGGATCACCCCACTCAAGGAGCGTTCGTTCTAGGAAGCAAGCCGGCTAGACAGGAAAACATCAGACGCTGCTGCTCCCAATGCTACACTCAGTTTTTCAGAAATTAGTCGACTTTATGGCCAGAAGAGACCATTAGAGCATCTAATCTGACCCCCTGCATATCACAGGCCTCCTGTATGCAGGCCCGCCCAGAGGGGGGGGCAAATGGGGCAATTTGCCCCAGGCCCAGCAGGGGCCCCCACGAGAGTTTTTCGGGCCCTGGAGCAGGGTCCTTCACTCGCCCGGGGCCCTGGAAAACTCTCATGGGACCCGGGCCCCAGAGCTTCTTCGCTCCCGGTCTTTGCCTGCCAGGGGTCCTTCCTCTCTGGGACAGAAGGACACCCCCACCACCGAATTACCGCCGAAGCGGAACCTGCCGCCGGAGTGCAGCCGGGTCTTCGGCGGGGGTCCTTCTGCCCGGGACCCGCCACTGAAGTGCCCCAAAGGCCCGTGGTGGGGCTGCACTGGGGCGGGTCCCGCCGCGCTAATGCGGCGGTGGGGGGCCCCCGCTGTGGGTCTTTGGGGCACTTTGGCAGCGGGTCCCGGAACGGAAGGACTCTCCGCCGCTAACTTACTGCCAAAGCGGGGGCCCCCCGCCACCGAAGACCCTGGACCCCCGGAATCCTCTGGGCGGCCCTCGATTTAACAGGGGTTTGTTTCAACTTATTGCCCCGATTAAAATCTATGGCTAAAAGGCAGCCACTGTTGTTAGTACTTGTACCTGTGTTTGGTGCCACCTCCTTTCCCTTTGGCCTTGTAGTTGACCAAGGGCAAAGCTGAACATCTCCTCAGACACCAGGGAGTGTTTATGTCCATTCCTGCGAGCTACACCGGGGTTTGATGTTGCTGCTTTCAATCCTCTGGCTCTGCCGGGATAAGGAACAATTCAGGCTGTCACTGAACTGAAGGAGGAAGATCAGTTTTTGACAGGGAGAGGGACGCCTCCTCTTCAAGGTGTTTGGCTGGCTGGCAGTCCTGATCCCCAGATCTCGCCCGTGGGCTCCAGCAGTTTGGGGACCGGATCTCTCCTTGGCCCCACCTGCTGCCTCCAGGCGCTCCTCCCCAGGGGCCCCAGCAGTGCAGCGGAGCTGAGCAGCATCTGCCTGCTCGCTCCAGTGGCTGTCGGCCCCTCCCCATGGCAGGGCAGGGTGGGGCTGGGCCTCCATGCGCTGCCCCCACCCCGAGCCCCTGCAGCCAATGGGACACTGCGGGGGTGATGCCCGGGGGCAGCAGAATGTTGAGGCCCCCCAGCCCACCCCACCTTGGAGACCCAGGTAAGCGCCTGACTCCCTCCCAGAGCCTGCACCGCCCCCCCCTCCCCACCTACCCCCTCCTCCCTGCAAACTCCCTCCCAGAGCCTGCAGCCCGGTCCACACACACCTGCCCCCAACTCCCTCCCACAGCCTGCACCCTCTCCCTCCACACACACCCTCCTGCCCACCCTAATCTCCCTCCCAGAGCCTGCCCCCCCCCCCCACCTCCGGTTCCCCCCACTCCCTGCCCCAGCCCCGAGCCGGCACCCAACACCCAAACGCCCAGAGCCGGACAAGGAATTTTTGTGCCCGAGGCAAGGGCCAGCTCCAGGCTCTTTGGCTGCGGGTCCTTGATCCCTGTCGGAGGGAAGGACCTGCCACTGAATTGCCACCGCCGCTTCATTCATCCTTCGGTGGCAATTCAGCAGTGGGTCCCTGAGTCCCTCTCGGAGAGAAGGACCCACTGACGAACTGCCGCCGAAGAAGTGGCAGCGGAAGCGCCTCTGATCGTGGTAGAGCTGCGCCCCTCCACTTTCTGAATCCGAGGCAAGTGCCTCACTCGCCTCGCCCATGTTACGGTGCTGCAAACTCCATCCCAGAGCCTGCACCCCAGAACCCCCCCCCACCCAAACTCACGTCCAGAGACCAGCCTCGCCCCCCATCTGCACCCAAACTCCCCAGAGGCTGCACCTCCTGCACCCCAATCCCCAGCCCCAGCCCAGGGCCTGCACCCTAGACCTCCTTCCTCACCCAAACTCCCTCCCAGAACCTTAGGCAGGTGGGGGGTGGAGTTTTGGGGGGCTGGTTCTGGGCGGTATGAGTGACATTATTGGCCCACTGGGAGGATTGGAGGACTGGCCCTGGCCCTAAGGTAAATTGAGGTTGAGACCCTGCTTTAAGGGATTGGAGCACTGCTGGAGAGACTGACGGGCAGGAGCTGGGGAGCTGTGTGTGCTCCAAGGAGAGTTGTTGTGCTCTGGTGACACAGAGCGGGGGTGGGGAGTTTGTAAGCTGTGGTGTTTGTATAGAGATAAAGTTTACTAACCCCCAGGTTAAAAACTGTTCCTGCTCTGGGCTATACAGGATGTTCTCTGTTGAGAGTATAGCTCAGTGGGTGAATGTTTCCCTGTAGGGTAATGGGTTCCTAGTTCCACTCCAAATGAGTCCCTTAAAGAAACTTTTTCAAATGAAAATCGATTTCCACACCCATCTCCAGTATGTTCAGGAGTTCGCTGAAGTTGAGGGGGGCTTGAAATGAATTTAAACACTATTTTCCTATGCAAATGAATAAAGACCTAGCAGAGCTGCCCAGCAGCTGAATTCAGTTCCAGTCCTCAGCGTCTCTAAGAGGGACACTCGGTAGCTGAGGCATGTGGGACACCTCTGGGATGATGACAGGAGAAAAAATGCTGGATTCAATGAAAGCTGAGACCATAGGAGGAGAAGGTGAATGGCAACACCACACATAGTCATAACACTCAGACACGGGCTTCACTGTCACTACCCCTGTGTTTTCCATCATTTATATCCAGGGGTGAAAGTAACTTACAGGACTTACCGGTACTGCCGGAGTCCCGAGGGGGCGTGGCCTCATCCAGAAGGGGCGTGGCCTCATCTGGGGGGGCGTGGCCTCTCAAGATTTAAAGGCCCTGGAGTACCAGCTGTGGCTGGGAGACCAAGGGCCTTTAAATGAACCAGGGCCTCCCAGCTGCAGAGGTAGCCCTTTAAATTCTGGCCCCAGCCCAGCCACCAGAGCCGCGGCCGGGATTCAAAGGGCTCTGGGCTGACCGCAGCCGCAGCAGCCCAGAGCCCTTTAAATCCGGCCCCAGCCTGGCCGCCGGAGCCGCGGGTGGGGGGTTTAAAGGGCTCTGGGCTGCCAGCTGTGGCGGGGAGCCTAGAGCCCTTTCAATCCCCACAGCAAAAGCCGGTGCAGTCCGGCACAGCGTATTGGCTCTGCCGCTATGCCGCACCAGCTTGTACCAGCTTACTTTCACCTCTGTTTCTATCCTAAGGAACACACCTCCCCTCCCCACGCACTGTCACACACAACCTTCTCCCCTTGAGCCCCATCCAACCCTCCCCCACACACGCCACGGGACACAGCCTCTCGGTGACTCACCCCGATGGGGGCTTGTCTCTGCATCTCCCCAACAGGGGAGCAGGGAGCCGAAAGGGCCACAGGAGACCAGTGGAGCTAGGCAGGGATAGGAAAGACTTCCCCTCCCTTTCCTTCCCCTCCCTGAGTCCCGTTAATCTCACCCATCAGATGCTCCAGCACCAGGTGGGCTCAAAGCACCAACCTTCCCCTGAGCAACGGAAGGGGGAACCAGCTCTTTCACATGGAAGGAGGCTCCCACTCTGCTGCTGCCAGTCTGCAGCCTTTCATATGGATTTGTATTAGCTAATGCAACCCCCCCACTCCTCTAATCCAGCCATGAAACATGAGACAAGCTCCTGAAAGCAGGGCCCAGTGGTGCAATGGGTTAGTGCCCAGGACTTACAGAGCAGTGCTGAGTGGAGTGATGCTGAGGTTGTGAGTTCAAACCTCACCTGCAGCCCTAGTTTCCTTTAAGCAAATGGCTTCTGCCAATCAGTTTGCCCTGCAGAAAATACAATTCCTGCTCAGAAGACACTGAGGTCCCCTTGCTTTACAGAGAGCAGGGCAGATTCCACAGATCTACCAGGCTCTGCCTCCACCAGCTGCCTGTGTCAGGAGGGTCAGGCAGAGCCCAGAGCACTGCCCCTGACTCCTCTCAGTCTTTGCTCCCAAACCACCTGTGTGCTCACCCACTTCGCTGTGAGACTCAAACCCTGCCTGGCTTGCTGTATGCTGGTGTGGTTTTCATCTGTCACGTTGATGTGCATGTGGGTCCTGTGTGATTTTGGTGGATGTCTTGCATAGTTCTGTGTGCATGGATGTGTGTATGATTTTTGCATTAATATTGTTTTTTGCTTTGTATTCTTTTGATATGTGGGTTTTGTGTTTCCTGTTGTGGGCTTTTGCTGTATTTTTGGTGTGGATTTGTTCTTTCTATATTTTGTGAGGTTTTCCTTTTTGTGTATATGGCTCTGTGTGCTGTGTGGGTTTGGTTTTTGTTATGTCTGTGTGGGCCTGTGCAGTGTGTGATTTTCTCATTCTCTGTGTGCGTGTTTGTCTCTCTGTTTGTATCTTCATGTGTAAATTCACTGAACTTTTCAAAATCTGCACAGCTTTGCCAATTTTCACCAGGAATTTTTCTCCATTAACAAATTCTCACTTGTTCCCTACCTGTTGGTGACCATTGCCCCAGGGGCCTGTCAGTCTCAGGGTCCTGATTTCCCATTGGCCCTTCCCCCTTCTATTGGGACTGGGAACTAGCCAACCAAACCCCACTAAGTTTTAGTAAAGGGCCAACAGTCCCTTACACAAGCCAGCCCTGTGAGAGTCTCCAATGTCCCAAGAGACCAATACAAGCTGGTCCCATGGTGTAAAGGGCAGCACTCAGGACTCTGAATCCTGCAATCTGAGTTCAAATCTCAGTGGGACCTTGTGTTAGCTGGTGGTAAAGATCTGGTGCTCAAAGTGCTTTCCTGTCTCCAGCTATACAAAAGTGGGTCATTTCCTCCTGCTGGTTAACTCCTTTTCCCACCAGAGCCAGGTCTTTGGTGGGGTTTAGAAGTGGCTCTAGTGGTTGGGATTCTCACTGCTTCACCTGATGCCCACAAGTCTGGTGCTTGTAGCCACACTTTTCCTCTTGCTCACATGGCACTTGAAGAAAGCAGTGCCAGGGCCAGGCTTGATAGGCAGGAGGGAGGCAGAGTCCCAGGCTGGAGCCCAGCACACCTCTCCTCCTCTGGGCACCTGGAGCAGAGGCGGCTGGTGCTGACAGCTCCGAGGGAAGGCTTATAAGCCACAGAGTGACTGAGGGCGGGGCTAGACGAGGGCAGGACCATGCCTATGTGTGGCCAGCAGACAGGCAACAAGACTCCCGGCCAGCCTGCTCCCTGCCATGCCAAACCCCACTGAAGGCCACCCGCAGACCACCATGCGGGCGGCTGCTGATGCTCTGTGTCCAACATCAGTAGACGGTAGGAAAGCAGGGCCAGCCCCTGGTGGGGCCTCTTACTGTTCCCATACG